>NC_141057.1:61033217-61395717 GCF_041138505.1 Cibotium barometz
AATGTAGGCATGGATACTCAAAAACCAGCAAATTCTCATTAGGGCTATGCCTCAATTTATAGAGTTTACATCAAGCATCAAATCCCATTGATTTCTCCATGATTCACTCCCAGAATATCTCCACCTCTTGCCTGATTCTCTCCACCTCTTCTCTTTTCCCTGAATAGCTCCACACTCCTAAATTCCCTCATGCTACCCATTATTCTCTCCTAGTAGATTCTTCTCACCTTTTCACAGGTTCTTTCACAATTACATCTCCTCTTTTACAGCCTCTATCCAAGAGCTTGTTCCCACACACACCCTATTCACTTGTATATTTCAACAAACACGAGGAGATCTTTCACCTCTTCTCTTTTCCCTGAATATCTCCCAGAATATCTCCACACTCCTAAATTCCCTCATGCTACCCATTATTCTCTCCTAGTAGATTCTTCTCACCTTTTCACAGGTTCTTTCACAATTACATCTCCTCTTTTACAGCCTCTATCCAAGAGCTTGTTCCCACACACACCCTATTCACTTGTATATTTCAACAAACACGAGGAGATCTACATCAGGCTACGGATTTACCCTTGGCTTAGGAGCTATTTCATGGAGTAGCAAGAGGCAACCAACCATTGCCTTGTCTTCTATAGAGGCAGAGTATCGGGTTGCTTGTGGTGCTGCTTGTGGTGCTGCTTGTGAGGTTGTGTGGCTATGGAGTTTACTTTTGGCGAGATTAGGTTTCCATAGAAGGAACCCACGGTCATCCAGTTAAGTAACCATAGATGTATAGCTATTGCTTGGAACTTGGTCACTTCTATGAGTGGGGACCAAGCACATAGAGATACAATATCACTTTATTCGTGAGAAGATTTTGGCTGGTGGCATCTTGCTTGTTTATTGTTCGATGGGAACAATGCGGTGGACCTCTTCACTCGTGAAGTCTCTACCTCAGGTTATGCTCCAATAGCACTGCAGCTCATTGGGGTTGGTTCCACATCCAGGAGCTGAGAGGGGGTGCTAGCGGTCATCTCTTATCTATACATATTACTGAGTGAGGGCCTTTGTTGTGGGTGTGCTTGCCCAAGAGCTTTTCCCATTTTCCCCCATTTTTTCTCCTTGTTTTTGGTCGGGCCTCTATTGTTGCTGGCTAACTCCTCTTGACCTAGCTGAACTGTTCTTGTCATGGTTGACTCGATATATGCTGGTTGACTAGCCTTTCTCTTAGTCGTGGACAAGCACTCTTGCTGTCGGTTGCTTTTAGGCTAGTCGACCAACACTGGAGGGTGGTAGAAATACCACCCTTGGTCCCCCACTTCATCTTGTATCAAATCCTTGTGCATATAGCAGAGTTTATACAGCTTCTCTCTCTCTAAACTTCTGCATTTTGTTTCTCATAGCACTTCTCATGTGCATTCCGACAATGAAAGCTCGAAGTACTATGTGTAGATAACATGTCATGTCATGTATTGCCTCATGTACTGCCCTAATCATAAAGAACATACAAACTTGCAATCAACATGCCTTTAAAAAGACCAATAGTTATAAAAAAGTAACTATCAATCCACTGATACCATGCTCAGAGGGGCCGCCAGGGGGGAGGGACCTCTTTCAACATGTGCTTTGCCTTATTTAGTATGCAAACTTTATCTTTTGAACCATGGAGGATCATAAATCTTAGTGGCTACACCACATATACCTCTCTCCTTGAGATGCTCGTTTAGAAAAACTAACTTTACATCCATTTACGTAACCCCTCCCAAGGGATACGCTAAGGCCAAGACTATAAATTTGGTCAATTGGTTGTGCAAGCAAATGTCTACTAGAAGTCAAGTCCCTACACTCGTGTAAAATCCTTTACCATGAGCCATGTCTTGTAACTCTTTATTGATCCATTGGATCTATACTTAGCCTTATACATCTAGTTGGTGTCGATGACCTTACATTAGTTTAAAATCAACATAATAGTGGACCAAAGCATACTAAAACATGGTTTTGGACATAGTCTAAGTGCTAATTAAGATAAGCAAGAGATTAGTAAGGTGACACAACAAGAACATAAGAAAATAACACAAGCACCTTGCATTAGAGTTGATCTAAGTACATTCTTTTATAGCTCTCATAGAGCTCCCAAATCATAAGCTATGTGCACCCTTGTGCTATCCATGTGTCAATAATGCCCACACTCCATGTGCTGCCTTTTTTGACCATTGGTTTCACCTTTTACAAGTAACCATACAATCAACCTTTGACTTCACCTTTTATAAAAGTAACCATACAAATCAACCTTTGATTTATGACCCTTAGTCTTTATTCCTTTCTAATGTGCATGCTCTCCCCCCCTTCCTCTTCTCATTTATACCCTCACACATTGCTATTTCAACACTCCCCCTCAATGTGATGAGGGTCTAGCACCTAAATGCTACACTGCACCTACACTCCTAGTCATATGCTGGTGGAGTGGTCTGTCTTAGCTTGCCTTGTGGGCTATAATGTTGGCTTTGACTTGACACTTTACACATGGGAGGATGGGGTTATAACTAGGGATGTGAAGCCATGCCTCATGCTCAAAATAGTTTCTTTGGGTTGCTTCCATCTTTGGAAGCCTTGCCTTTGTCTTCATCCTAGATCATGATATTTACTACTCTTTGGCATGTTTCTTATGCCAACAATTATTTGCCATCATCTGACCTACCTTTCTGTAGTAGTGCCAAGTCATCTATGTCCTTGGTCCTTCTCTGGTTCTCGGTCGTGGTTCTCTCGGGATAATTGCTTGATGTAGCTTCGGTTTCCTTTCCTCGAATTTGCTTCTCTTCTTCTACAGGTGTTGCTTCCACTCCTAGAACGGTTGGTTATTGAGGGTAGCCACCAAGGGGATATGTATCTCTAATGTCATACTTTTCAATAATGGCATCCTCTTCTTCTATGGGTGCCCCAATGGCTACGTTATACTCTTCATTTTATTAAGGTGTGCAAAAAGAGATTCATTGAATTTGATGTCCAAGACAAAGAATTATATTTTAAAGCTTATTTTTAAATTCTTTTGTTTTGCCCCAAACAATTTATATAGTTTATCCCAAGCACCCATAGATGTATCTTCTTTGCAATGTGATGGATAATGTAATTTTGAATCACACTGGTTAACGTAATTTTTCAAGTGTGGTTATGCTTCTTGTAATATATCATTATGTAACTGTGCTAAGCGCTTATTAAGAAAAGATATTTGGCATGACCAAGCTTACAACGTGTGTAATGCCGATCGTAGGAATGAGCTAGATGTACATAGAGCTAGGAAGCCAATTTTGGGCCCCTAATTGTGGCAAATGCTCCTATTATAGATGAAACCATGCTCAAACACATCCATGGCTTCATCAAAAGATACGAGAAGGTGCTAGATCTAGTAGTGGTGGCCACCATTAGATTCTTCAACCTCATCACCACTCTTAGAGACCTTCTTGGATTGGCGTCACTACCACGAGGGTAGTTAAGGCTTGGGCTTTTACCTTGACAAAGGCCCCACTCTAAAGCAACTTTTTGGCTACTACAAGTGCCTACCTGGCGCCTATAAACATTTGTAGATATGATGGAGACAACCTTTTGGACCAGTTATACAAAGTCTTCCATCGGGCACCCCCACATCCCACTTTATGGTGCGACTCCGTCTGCACATACTTGATCTACTACCTTTAGATCCCTTGCCAGCTATGAGGATAGTCGTGAATTAGAGAGGGGGTTATGTTAACCACACTGGTTAACATCATTTTTCAAGCACATGGTTACACTTCTTGTAATCTATCATTAAGTAATTGTGCTAAGCGCTTATTGAGAAAAGATATATGGGATGATCAAGCTTACGGAATGTGTAATGCCGATCGTACGAATGACCTAGATGTACTAAGAGCTAGGAAGCCAATTTTGGGCCCCCAATTGTAAATGGGTGGCTGGCCATTGTAAAAAGTGAGCTCATGTATATAAATGTTTTTATGGAATATGAAAAGACACAATCCCATTTCTTACAATTGAGTCTTGCCTTCTCTCTCTCTCTCTCTCTCTCTCTCTCTCTCTCTCTCTCTCTCTCTCTCTCGTGTTTATGGTTGCATGCTTGTGTTTTTGAATGCTTACGTGCTTGATTGTGGTGTATGCATGGAGTAAATGGTGTTAGTCCAAGCTTCTCTTCTCTTCTTCCTTCTCTTGTCTTTCTCTCAAGATCCCTCTTGCATAACCATTGGCATTTAGTGGAGGTAGAGCTTTCCAAAGCTCCCTTCTTCCTTACTCATTACCTAGCTTGTGGATCTCTATTTGAGTGACACAAGTGGAGGTGGAGTGGACCCCTAGTAGCCTCACATAGGGGAGTTAACCCTCATTAAGGTTGGCTAAATGCAAGTCTCCGAATCGATCCATGCATGGCATAATTC
Source organism: Cibotium barometz (assembly GCF_041138505.1). Lineage (NCBI taxonomy): Eukaryota > Viridiplantae > Streptophyta > Polypodiopsida > Cyatheales > Cibotiaceae > Cibotium > Cibotium barometz. The sequence continues at coordinate 61,037,615 of NC_141057.1, forward strand.
TCTTCTTCTCTCCCTCTCTTGTGCAAGGTAATATGTTTTGGTTAACATCTTTGGCACCGTTATCGACGAGGATGAGTATTTAGCTTAGGGTCCTCCATACATTTCACTTGCTAAATCTATCACATTTCCCGGTTGGAGTGCAAATCCATAGGTGGTTGCATGTTGTTGGATGTGTTTGTTTGATTGTTGTTTGATTTTGTTTAGTCTTACCATGGAGCAATGGAGATCAATGGAGCATGAGGAGCGTCAAAGTCTTCATTGGATGTGGGAGACACAAGTAGGTGCTTGAACTTTGCTCTTGAGATTCATGTAATTTTTGGTTTTGTTCAACTGTGTTAAGTTTTGCACAATTAGCTTAATCCTCTAATTAATTTTAGGTAATTAGGTTTTCTTAGGCATTCTAGGCATCAGTGGTGGTGGGTAGCTAGAGACTAGCTCTAGCCTCTTGCAAAAAGAAAAACTCAAAAAAGACAAACATCTGGGAACTACCTGAATCATTAGAAATCTGAGGAGGAGAAGAGGCATAATTTTCACTCTGGATTGTTTTCTGAGAAGCGTATGGCCGAACCCTTCTCAGTGCCACAATTGTGTCTTCTTTGCAATGCCCGTTCCATTCCCCATAGTATATCTTCTAGTATCTCCTGTATTAATTAAGCACATCACATTTAAAAAGGAATAAATTGTATTAACTAAGCATAAATAGCCTTAAACAAGGGGTACAAACTAGGAACATCTGTACTATCAAGGAATTTCAGTGGGTGGCTGCTGTCAGCACCTATACCATTAAAGATCCCTCTGAACTAAAAGTGTATAACCATACCATCTGAAGCATATGCCGCACCATCTGGAGAGTGAATGCCTATTTCGGTAGCCATGCCCGTTCCTTTTGTCCTGCCATGGCCGCATCTTCCTCTTCTACAAGTGTATGCCCGTTCCTCCATTTTCTACAAGCCACGCCCATGTCTTCCTCGAAGCATATGCTCGTATCTTCTTTACTACACCCGTGTCTTCCTAGAAGCGTATGCCCATGTCTTCTTTACTACGTTCGTTCGATTTCCTTTCTTGGAAGCGTACGCCTGTGTCTTCTTTGCCATGCCTGTTCCATTCTCTTAGAAGGGAGTGTATGCTCGTGTCCTCATCTGAGCGTATGCTTGTAGCTTCTTGAAAGCGTATCGGCCATACCATTCCAGAAAAAAAACACAGATAGAGAGGCTGTCCACATGGGGTCCAGCACTGCTATTCCACACATTCATGCACTTACGCTCGAGAACTGGTGCAAAACAACCCTCTATTCGACGATATAAATTCTCCTGACACTCCCTCGAACATAAGATCAAACCCAGTCGTCAACACGACTTGGAGCTAAATGGTGTTAGTATTTGATAGCATGAGTGAGAGTGAGGACCATTCCAGCATAGGACGAGTTACTCTTGCCCTAGAGACAAGAGGACTAGAGGCTGAGTGCATGGACACACCACCTATCCTTGAGCAAGACCCAACATCCCCTACCCATTCACAAAGAAGCCTTGCTTTAAGACTCCATAGCTTTATCCTGGGAAATGCACAGTTAGACGAGCCACATTCTAGGGATAGAGGTATGGAAAAGCAACCTAAAAGAGATCCCATGTCGCCTCTAGATCCTAGAATGGAGATAGGGCAAAGTGAAAGTAACCAGATCCAAACACAGATCCAAACTTATCCCCACTAGCCTGGAGGGCCATGCCTGTCACATGAATGGCCGATTCATACCAAGTCCAGACATCAATGTTGCTAAACCCAGGATAAGAACTAGCTCTCTATAGGGGGCTTGAGACATCCTATTAGAGAGAAAGGGCCCACTCACCCCCGTCATATCAGCCTGGGGAGGCACTATCGTACCAGCAATACTCGCCTTGGGGAACATACCCAGGATACCATATGGGGCCATATGAAGCACAACCCAATCCTCCCATGAGACAAGGACCCCCAATGGTCTATTATCGAGCGACAAGGCCCAACTCCCCCACCTATTATTCCCCAACCAACACCCGCTCCAACCATGGTAGGGCTAACCCTGAAATGTTAAGGATAGCCATGGAAAAGGGAGGAGAGTAGGCATCACGCCCCTAATACAGCCTGCACAAGGGCCTAAACAAGACTGGAACAAACCTTCTAACATCTCTAAATTGATCACCAAATTCGATGGAACTGGGGACCCCATACCGCACTTAGAGATGTTTAATCAGATCTGCGAAAGCATTCAGCCATGTGGATGATCAAGTCAAGGGGAGTGCCTTTGGCCTCACCCTAGATAGCAAAGTTGGCCAATGGTTTAGGTCCTTGAAGACAAAAGATAAGGCAACCTTTGAAGCCTTGAAATAGGCTTTCAAAGTTGAATACTCCCGTTAAGGAACCCAATGGAGTTTCATTGACATTGCAAACAAAAGGATGGCGAAACCATCGAGGACTACATTTACAGGGTAAGGTATCTCCACTCCTATTATAGTGCCAGAGACAAGTTCTCAAATAAAAGGCTAATCAGGAGATTTTTGGAAGGCCTAGATGATGTACCCTTACATAATTCTTTGTATGCCCTGCCCTATACCTCCTTCGAGCAATGCTATATGGGTGCTATGGACTTCGAGAATAACATCAAGGGAATGCATTCCTAAGAACTTTACGAGGGCACATTTGAGGTCTTCTTCAAAACAACCTGCACTAGATTTGAGGGAAAATATAAGGAGTCCACCTCCAGACAATAAGTCAAACAGTAGTTGGCCGCTGCATTAATGCAGCAAATGACTCCAACGTTGGAGAACTGGCCAAGGTCAAGATCGAGTTGGTCAACCCTATCTATACCCCAAGAGGGAGCTATTGTGGTGCTTGATTTGTCATGCTAACCATACTAGCATGTAGTGTCCACATATGCAACCCCGTTCCACCCTCTACTGCACATACTATCAAAGATGGGGTAGTCATGAAATTATCAAAGGATTGCTTACGCTCAAGCCCCCTGCCAGCAAACCCCCAAGAAGTCATTCGCCTTGCCAGCACCTACACTTCATAACACACCTCAACCAGGCCCAAGAAGTGGCCCAAAGAGGAATCCTTAGGGTACTAGAGATGCCCTTACCTCCCCTAATACTCCCACCTCAACTCCCATTTACCACGAGTCACCGATGTTCATCAGCTAACCTTGACGAAAAATTTCAAAGAAGTGGATGAGGGGGAAGTTGCTGAAGGACCCACTTATTACGAGCCTCTTGAATCAAATAGTCCACCCTCCAAAATTTTAAGCCACTATGTGATGGAGGGCGACTAGATGTACCATGTATACTTAGCCACCCCAACTCCATAAGACTAGACATGAACATTGTGGAATGACAACCCATGCAATGTTAGCATCGCGCAGGACCTCACCGGGTAGCTGAGTGTCTAATCAAAAAAGGGATGGCAAGTACCTCCGTAGGTGCTTCCACACTAACCCCTTTATGCATTGGGTGTGGAATTGACCACATGTATAAGGATTGTCTGATGAGAGCAGGCACAATAGGAAAAGCATGTGAAGCTAATTCTAGCACCAACATTGACTTATTGAGTGTAAGAGATGGCTTCATCCATATAGTCCCTCCTCTCAAGGCACTGATGACATTACAAAACAGACAAAGGGCCACAGCTCATGCTATGAAGGCATTAACCTTGCAAACCAGGGACACATAAAAGTTTTATCTCAAAAGAATGTCTCGGAACAAGCATGCATGACTAGACGCTCGTGCGAAAGAAGACCACAAAAAATGGCCAAGGGGATAGCCAGGTAGTCATTAAAAGCAGCCCAAGAATTGGTCATCAAGACTTCCAAGCTTAGCTAGAGGATGAGCCTCCAATAGCTTACCTAGAGCCATGCCCCTCACTCTCCAACATGGCGACCTACTGAGGAAGCTCAGGTGTATAACAGAGTTCCAAGAACAAGCACCCCCTTATAGGCCAACACGAGCAGTAGCACCCACTACGCCATCTACCCCCCACCAAGGAAACCAGGTAGCTGAATATCTCAAAAACCTAGGGGATGATCGTCTCAAAAGGACAAACACATAGGTACAAATCCCAATACCCTATACAAACAAGAGCTTGAGGAGTCAAGATAAGGTAACCTTCCTTGAGGAACAACATCTAATCCTAGAGACGTTATAGGTCCAAATCCCAATACCCTATACAAACAAGAGCTTAAGGAGACAAGAAGATAAGGTAACCTTCCTCGAGGAACAACATCTAATCCTAGAGACGTTGTAGGTCTCTCTTCCTTCCTCTCTTCTCAAATCCAGATCCCCAGTGGCACCTTACTTCAAGGTAGCTCAAGCTTATGGAAGGATTTAAAAGATTGGATGGAGGGACGCCTTGGGGTATGAATGTAGGAATCCATGGAGCTAGATAACTCTAATGAGAATGAGGAGGATGAACTCATTGAACCCCATGGGATCACTGTCACCCCCACGCTTTGAGTTAACAAAATTGGACAATATTTTGAAGGTGATGAACTCAATGTGGCATTACCCATAACCTTCGATGGCCTCCAAGTCATTGTTGCCATCCTAGATTGGGGGCATTACCCATAACCTTCGATGGCCTCCAAGTCATTGTTGCCATCCTAGATTGGGGGGCAAGAGTAAGCATTGTCCCAAACAATGCTAGGAGAAACGGGGGGCACTAACCATGGATGACACAACCTTGTTGGTAAAACTCGTTGATGGAGCCATCGCTAGGCCCATTGGTCTTTTGAAGGATTTAAAAATTAAGATCCTTGGGACCACATTCCACCACACCTTCATAGTAATGAACTTTGACCGACAGCCAGTTTTGTATGATTGCATCCTTGGACGACCCTTTATAAGGGAGATTAAAATGATAAATGACTGGGATATCGACTGCATATATAATGGGAGAAAAGACCAAACAGTCAAGATAAACCTACGCACTTGGATGCTTTATCCCAGGAGCGGCCGACCCTTCACTTAGGACTCAATAACAACCACCCAATCCAGTGGAGTCCACATGTGCCAAACTTGCCACAAAACACAGATGAGGAAAAGGATAGTGAGGAATGTGCACCCCTTCCACAGAGTCAGAAGACTCCGAGAATCGGATGCATATCCTTGCCACCTTGGAAATACTTTTGAGGCGCATGGGAATGAGGCTTGTGTGACAGCCTATGGGTAGGAGATTACGTCTCTCTACATGCTTAGCACTGCATACCTACCTAAAGTAGCCACTCATAAGCCTAAAAAGGCCAATAATACAAAACCATCACGGGGAACACGCTTACATAGAACTCACAAACCTGATGGATTCCCTGGACAAGAACATTATGTCTTCCCTACTACTGACTCAGACACCCATTGGCTTAAATACGTAGGGGCAGTTGAAGCATATGAACACTTCAACCAAGTCCCCCCTTTCAACACAGTGATGAGATTACAAAATAGACAAAGGGTTGCAGCTCACGCTATGTAGGCATTAACCTTGCAAAACGAGGGACACGCAAAAGTTTTATCTCAAAAGAATGTCTCGGAACAAGCACACATGACTAGACGCTTGAAAGAAGACCACAAAAAATGGCAAAGGGGATAGTCGGGTAGTCATTAAAAGTAGCCCAAGAATTGGTCAGGACTTCTAAACTCGGTTAGAGGATGAGCAAAGGGGATAGTCGGGTAGTCATTAAAAGTAGCCCAAGAATTGGTCAAGACTTCTAAACTCAGTTAGAGGATGAGCCTCCAATAACTTACCTAGAGCCATGTCCCTCAGTCTCCAACATGCAACCTACTGAGGAAGCTCAGGTGTATAATAGAGTTCCAAGAACAAGCACCTCCTTGTAGGCCAACACGAGCAGTAGTACCCACCATGCCATCTACCCCCCACCAGGGAAACTGGGTAACTGAATATCTCAAAAACCTAGGGGATGACCACCTCAAAAGAACAAACACATAGGTGAAAATCCCAATACCCTATACAAACAAGAGCTTGAGGGCAAGATAAGGTGACCTTCCTCGAGGAACAATATCTACTCCCTTGAGACGTTTTTGTAGGTGAAAATCCCAATACCCTATACAAACAAGAGCTTGAGGGCAAGATAAGGTGACCTTCCTCGAGGAACAATATCTACTCCCTTGAGACGTTTTTGTAGGTCCCTCTTCCTTCCTCTCTTCTCAAATCCAGATCCCTAGTGGCACCTTACTTCAAGGTAGCTCAAGCTTATGGAAGGATCTAAAAGATTGGATGGAGGGACGCCTTGTGGAAGGAATGTAGGAATCCGTGGAGCTAGATAACTCTAATGAGACTAAGGAGGATGAACTCATTGAACCCCATGGGATCACTACCCCACTGTTTGAGTTAACAAACTCGGTCAATATTTCGAAGGTGATGAACTCGGTCAATATTTTGAAGGTGATGAACTCAATGCGGCACTACCCATAACCTTTGATGGCTTCTAGGTCACTGCCATCCTGGATGAGGGGCAGGAGTAAGCATTGTCACCAAACAATGCTGGGAGAGAAACGGGGGCACTAACCATGGATGACATGACCTTGATGGTAAAACTCGTTGATGGAGCCACCATTAGGCCCATTGGTCTTTTGAAGGATTTAAAATTTAAGATCCTTGGGACCACCTTCCACCACACCTTCATAGTAACTTTGACCGACAGCCAGCCAGTTTCGTATGATTGCATCCTTGGATGACCCTTTATGAGGGAGATAAAAATGATCCATGACTGGGATATCGACCACATCTATATTTGGAGAAAAGACCAAACAGTCAAGATCAACCTACACACTCGGAAGCTTCACCCCACCAGGAGTGGCCGACCCTTTGCTGAGGACTCAGTAACAACCACCCAATCCAGTGCACTCCACATGTGCCCAACTTGCCACAAAATAATAGATGAGGAAAAGGATAGCGAAGAATGTGCACCCCTTCTAGAGTCGAAAGGCTCCAAGAATCGGATGCATATCCTTGCCACCTTGGATGTACTTCCGAGGTGCACAAGAACGAGGTTCGCGAGGGGACAGCCTATGGGTAGGAGATTATGTCTCTCTACATGCTTAGCACCGCATACTTACCTGAAGTAGCCACTCATAAGTCTGAAAAGGCCAATAATATGGAACCATCATGGGGAACATGCTTACATAGAATTCGCAAATTGATTGGATTCCCTGGACAAGAACATTATGTCTTCCCTACTGACTCAGACACCCACTGGCTTAAATACGTAGGGGCGGTTGAAGCACATGAACACTTCAACTAAGTCTGGTAAAAGGAGTTCACCTCCCACACCTGGTCCACCCAACCACCACCAAACCAATGGAACCCGTTGACCCCCAACCCGAACCGCAAAAGCTATGCCGCTCTGTGCGCAAAGCATGTAACAAGAAGTTAGCACTTGCAGAGAGAAAGAAGCCAAAAATTTGATAGAACAGGAAAGTGCTAAAGTAGAAGAGACTAAGCAAGTCCCGAAAAACTTCAGAACCTTTAAATTGGTGATAGATTTGTAAAATATGACTCGGCCCTCACAACGGAGAACGAGGATGACAGTCCAGCCAAGGTGAAGGAAGTTCACTTGGCGCGCCGCCCGGGTGAAGACTCAAGGCCAATTTACATTAGGGATGACCTCTCGACCGAGGAAAAAATCAAACTTCATCGCTCTCCTCACTGAATTCTAGGTTTGCTTCACCTAGAAGTACACAGATATGAAGGGTGTACCTCCCAAAGTGGTCAAACACACCATTTCTATGGTTGATGGAGTAAAACTAGTCAAGCAAAGAGCTTACCCTATGAATCCAAAGTACTCCAAGATGGTCCGGGAAGAAATTGATCGACTCATAGACGTCGGATTCATCTATGAAATTGAGCACACAGAATGGGTATCACCCATAGTGATAGTGCCCAAGAAGAACGGAAAGGTACGACGAGTGTGCATGAACCTTAAAAAGGTAAATGCTGCCATTATACGAGATCACTATCTTGTACCCTTCACATAGCACTTGCTCGAAAGAGTCACAAAGGAAGCCTACAGCTTCCTAGATGTATTCTCAAGTAATCAATCCCAAAGATCAACACAAAACAGCCTTTGCTACTTAATGGGGAGCTTATGCATACTGTGTCATGCCTTTTGGGTGGTTGACCAATTTTCTTGGCACCATCTGGCATCTAATGTGCACGGCCTACAAGGAGTATCTCCGAAAATTCCTTGAAGTCTTTATGGATTACCTTTGTGTCAATTCCACGTGGAAATCACACCTCAAATGTTTATGTAAGGTGCTAGAAAGATGTAGGCTCTACTGTATTTCCTTGAACCCTCTGAGGTCATCCTAGGACATATCGTCTCCAAACAAGGAATCTCCACGGATGATAGTAACGTGTGGTTCATCCTTGAGCTGCCACCACCAACCAACTTTAAGCGAGTCCATAGCGCTTCATTGGACATGTTGGGTATTATCGGCGTTTCATTTTCATGTATGTCGATATAGCTCGCCCCCTTTACGGAATCGCGATCCTCTTTGAGTGGATAGAGGAATGGCAATAGGCGTATAACACCCTAAAGAAAGCCTTGGCAAGTGCTCCTATTTTTAGGTCCCCCAATTGGGACATCATATTTCATGTCCACATTGACGCCTTTGCCTTTGTAATTGGGTGTGTGCTGGCTTAACCCGGTGAACATAAGAAGGATTCCCTATCAGCTTTGCCAGCTTGCCAACTCAATGAGGGAGAGCAAAATTATACTACCACTAAGAGGTAGGGGTTAGATATGGTTTACACGGTCAACAAGTTTCGCCATTATCTTATTGCGCAACCAAAATTATCTTCTTTGTAGACCATCAAGCTCTTCTCTATCTTGTAAACAAACCCTGCACAACCAGAAGAATCACCCGATGGTTGCTGATCTTGCTTGAGTTCGACTTCACTGTCATAGTGCGGAAGGGCTCACATTCCCAATAGCGAGGCACTGGTGGGAGTTGATGAGACGATTTACCAGATGTCGCCTTGTTCCAACTGTGCTTAATTCCGCAACGTGGAGAGGAGGTTGCACACTTCCTCGCCAATGGCATACCAATTGACCCACTCCTCAACAAAGACCAAGCAGCGGTGCACGATACCTCATTAAACAAGTGGACCCCCTACCAATTGATTGCAAGCTAACTCTATAGGTATGGGAAAGACATAATTATAAGACATGTCCGAGAAGAGGAATATGTCTTTCTTTTAGAACATGCTCATTCCGTCTATGCTAGGGGGCACTTCACACAATAGATATCACTACATGCAAAGTCCTCACAAAAGGGCTATTGTGGCCCACCTTAATGGCCGACACAATGGAATACGTCAAGCGATGTGATGAATGCCAATGAGCAGCAATTTGATGCTTTAAGAACAGTATGCCCTTGAACCTTGTTGTGTCCTTCCAACCATTCAAAAAATGGGTCATTGATTTCATAGGACCCATTAGTCTCGCGGCTTGATACATCATCCTCACAACCATGGACTATTGCACGAAATGGGTTGAAGCAAGGGCTACCCCACAAGGCTGATGTGCGATCTACTGCCGAATTCTTATATGAGTTAGTGATTCACTGACTTCGGATCCCTCTTGAGATTGTGAGCGACAATGACACACACTTCATTCATGAGGTAATATAATTCCTCTTACAAGAATTCCTCGTCACTCACACAGGAAATCTTCCCCATACTATCTCCAAGCTAATGGCCAAGCAGAGAGCACCAATAAGGTTATTTGTGCCATTTTAACCAAAATAGTTGAAGCCAGCTACTACAATGATTGGGAACAAAAGCTGTCTACAACACTTTAGGCTTATCGAACATCCTACAGGGTTGCCACCAATGCGACACCCTTTAGTTTGACCTATGGTACTGAAGTGATCATGCCTATGGAGTACTTGGTCCTGAGTTTGCAAATTGTAGTAAAGAAAAAACTCACGGGCAATGTCCTTAGGCTGTCGCCTGTTCGAGCTTGAAAAGCTTGACGAAACATGCCTGTCTAGCTATGTATAGTATGATTGTCAAAAAATTGAGACGCAAACAATGGTTTGATGACCAGCATAAGGACAAACAAATGTACAAGGGCGACATGGTCCTCCTCTTTAGCACAAAAACACATAAAAAGAAACTCAAACTTAGAAGCATAGGATCTTTCCTAGTTGTTAAGATAACCTCACAAGGCACAATGCGCATAGAGACACTCGATGATGTCAAGATGGAGGGATATTTCAATGGTGGCAAATTGAAAAGCTACTATGGCCCACTAACAGAAACCACCTTGAGGGCGATTCATGACAAAAAACTGAACATGAAGAGATGCAAAAAATAGCCCAACAAGAGGCCAAAGAATGGCAAGCCAAACTTCGGGGGAAAAACATCATGGTCAACATGACCCAAGTAGTAGACCTTGAAGAGGAAGATTGGGAGGTGAAACCTTCTCAATTGTTGTTAGGAATGACCACCCCAAAAAGCTTTACGCAAAAATTGGCTCTTGTCAATATAGGGGCTAATCACAATTTAATGTCCTATGACACATGGCTCTCCCTTGGGAGGCCCACATTAAAAGAGACCCTTCATGAGGGTACATTTGAGGCCTCCTTCAAAACAGCCAGCACCAGTTTTGAGAGAAAAAATAAGGAATCCACCTCAGGACAATAAGTCAAACCGCTAATGCAGCAAATGACCCAACATTGAAGAACCGACCATGGGTCGAGATCGAATTGGTCAACCCCATCTCTACCCCAAGAGGGAGCTATTGTAGTGCCTGATTTGTTGAGCTAATTGGGAGATTTCTTGAAGGCCTAGATGACGTACCCTTACATAATTCTTTATATCCCCTGGCGTATACCTCCTTCGAGCAATGCTGTAGGAGTCCTATGGACTTTGAGGATAACTTCAAGGGAATGTGTTTCCAAGAACTTCATGAGGGTACATTTGAGGCCTCCTTCAAAACAACCAGCACCAGTTTTGAGGGAAAAAATCAGGAGTCCACCTTAGGACAATAAGTCAAACATCAGTTGGCCGCTGCATTAATGCAGCAAATGACCCAACATTGAAGAATTGACCATGGGTCAGGAGGATCAAATTGGTCAACTCTATCTCTACCCCAAGAGGGAGCTATTACAGTGCCTGATTTGTTGAGCTAACTATACTAGCACGGAGTGTCCAAATATGCGATGCCGTCCCACCCAGTGCACATATTGTCAAAGATGGGGCAGTTATGAAATTACAAATTGCTATCAAAGCCTACTGCTTAGGCCTGAGCCCTACCAGCGAACCCCAAGAAGCCACTGACCTTGGTAGCACGTGCACTTCATAACACACCTCAACTAGGCTAGGAAAGGGCCCAAAGAGGAATTCTTAGGGTACCAAAGATGCCCTTACCGCCCCCAACACTCCCACCTCAACCCCCATTACCACGAGTCACCCTTGTTCGTGAGCTAACCTTTACAAAAATTTTCAAAGAAGGGGAAGTCATTGAAGGACCCACTTATGAGACTCTTGAACCAAACAGTCCACCCTCCCAAATTTTAGGCCACTATGTGATGGAGGGTGACTAGATGTACCTTGTATACTTAGCCATCCCAACTCCATGGGGAGATGAGACATGAACACTGTGCACCCATGCAATGTTACCATTTTGCAGGACCTCACCCGGTAGTTAAGTGTCCAATTAAAATAGGGATGGCAAGTACCTGCGTAGGTGCTTCCACAGTAACCCCTTAATGTGTTGGGTGTGGAATTGACCACATGTATAAGGATTGTCCGATGACACTAGGCACAACAAGAAAGGCTTGTGAAGCTAATCCCAACACCAGCATAAACTTGTTGAGTGTAAGATATGGATTCATCCATATGGTCCCCCCACTCAAGGCAGTGACAACATTATAGAACAAACAAAGGGCCATACCTTACGTAGTGGAGGCATTGACCTGACCTTGCAAAACTAGGGATACACAAAGGTTTTATCTCAAAAGAATTTCTTGGAACAAGCACGCGCAACTAGACGCTCACGAAAGAAGGCCACATAAATTTGCAAAGGGGATAGCCGGGTAGTCATTAAAAGAAGCCAAAGAATTGGTTCAAGACTGCTAAGCTTAGCTAGAGCATGAGCCTCCAATAGCTTACCTAGATTCATGCCCCTCGGTCTTCAACATGCGACCTCCGAGGAAGCTCAGGTGTATAACATAGAGTTCCAAGAACAAGCACGCCCTTATAGGCCAACACAAGCAGCAACACCCACCACACCATCTACCCCCCACCAGAGAAACCGGGTAGCTAAATATCTCAAAACCTGGGGATGACCGTCTCAAAAGAACAAACACATAGGTCCAAATCTCGATACCCTATACAAACAAGAGCTTGAGGATAAGATAAGGTGACCTTTCTCGAGGAACAACATCTACTCCTAGAGACATTGCAGGTCTCTCTTCCTTCCTCTCTTCTCAAATCCAAATCCCCATTGGCACCTTGCTTGAAGGTAGCTCAAGCTTATGGAAGGATCTAAAAGATTGGATGGAGGGATGCCTTGGGGCAGGAATCTATGGAGATAGATAGCTCTAATGAGATTGAGGAGGATGAACTCATTGAACCCCATGGGATCATTGTCACCCCCATGGTTTGAGTTAATAAACTTGGACAATATTTCAAAGGTGATGAACTCAATGTGGCATTACCCATAACCTTCGATGGCCTTCAGGTCACTGCCATCCTGGATGGGGGGGGGAAAGAGTAAGCATTATCACCAAACAATGGTGGGAGAAATGAGGGGCACCACAACCATGGATGACATGACCTTGTTGGTAAAACTCATTGATGGGGAGCCACTGCTAGACCCATTGGTCTTTTGAAGGATTTAAAAATTAAGATCCTTGGGGACCACCTTCCGCCACACCTTCTTGGTGATGAACTTCACCCACTAGTAGCTAGTTTCGTATGATTTTATCCTTGGATGACCCTTTATAAGGGAGACAAAAATGATCCATGACTGGGATACCAACCACATCTATATTCAAAGAAAAGTCCAAAGAGTCAAAATCAACCTATGCACTTGGACGGTTCATCCCATGAGCGGCAGACCCTTTAATGAAGACTCAGTAAAACAACCACCGATCAACTGCAGTCCACATGTGCTAAACTTGCCACAAAACAATATATGAGGAAAAGGATAGCAAGGAATGTGCACCCCTCCTAGAGCCAGAAGACTCTAAGAATTGGATGCATATCCTTGCCACCTTGGACATACTTCCACCAAGGCACAGGGGAACCAGGTTCGTGATAGCCTATGGGCAGGAGATTACGTCTCTCTATATGCTTAGCATCGCATACTTGCCCAAAGTAGCCTCTCATAAGCCTGAGAAGGCCAATAATGTGAAACCATCATGGGGAACACGCTTACATAGAACTCGCAAACCTGATGGATTCCTTGGACAAGGACATTATGTCTTCCCTCTATTGACTTAGACACCCACTAGCTTAAATATGTAGGGGCGGTTGAAGCACATGAACACTTCAACCAAGCCTAGCAAAAGGACTTTACCAATACCTCCCTCCTAGTCCACACAACCTCCCCCAAACCAATGGAACTCGTTGATCCCCAACCTGAATTGCAAAAGCTTTACCACTTTACACACAAAGCACGTAACAAGAAGCTAGCGCTTGTAGAGAAAGAAGCCAAAAATTTGATAGAAGAGAAAAGAGCTAAAGCAAAAGAGACTAAGCAAGTCCCCAAACACTTCAGAACCTTTAAGATGGTTGATAGAATTGTAAAATATGACTCAACCACTTTAGAACCTTCAAAAGAGTCTAAGCTTGTCCCCAAACACTTCAGAACCTTCCCAAATTGGCACCACTACCATTAGGGCAGTTAATGCTTGGCCGTTAACCTCAACAAAGGTCCCACTCTTAAGCAACTTTTTGGCTACTATAAGCGTATTAAGTGATGCCTGCCTGGTGCCTACAAACATTTGAAGATATGATGGAGACAACCTTCTGGACAAGTTACAAAGTCTTCCATCGGGCACCCCCACTTCACGGTGCGACTTCGTCCACACACATACTCAATCTACTACCACTAGATCCCTTGCCAAGTCTGAAAATGGACCTGAATTAGGGAGGGGGTTATGTTAACCACACTGGTTAACATCATTTTTCAAGCATGGTTACACTTCTTGTAATCTATCATTATGTAATTGCGCTAAGTGCTTATTAAGAAAAAAAATATGGGATGACTGAGCTTACGACTTGTGTAATGCCGATCGTAGAAATGAGCTAGATGTACATAGAGCTAGGAAGCCAATTTTGGGCCCCCCAATTGTCAATGAGTGGCCGTCCATTGTAAAAAGTGAGCTCATGTATATAAATGATTTTATGGAAGATGAAAAGATACAATCCCATTTGTCACAATTGAGTCTTGCCTTCTCTCTCTCTCTCTCTCTCTCTCTCTCTCTCTCTCTCTCTCTCTCTCTCTCATGTTTATGGTTACATGCTTGTGTTTGTGAATGCTTGCTTCCTTTATTATGGTGTATGCATGGAGTGGATGGTGTTAGTCTAAGCTTCTCTTCTCTTCTCCCTTCTGATGTTTTTCTCTCAAGATCCCTCTTGCATGCACATTGGCATTGAGTGGAGGTAGAACTTTTCATAGCTCCCTTCTTCCTTGCTCATTACCTAGCTTGTGGATCTCCATTTGAGTGACACGAGTGGAGGTGGAGTGAGCCCCTAGCAGCCTCACATAGGGGAGTTAACCCTCATTAGGGTTGGCTAAATGCAAGTCTATGAATTGACCCTTGCATGGAATCATTCTCTTCTTCTCACCCTCTCTTAAGCAAGGTAGTATGTTTTAGTTAATAGTAATCATGGCTAATACATTTTCATCCCGGCTTAACAAAATTTTCTTTTCATCATCTTAATCCTCCAAGCACCTCACTCTCCCACTAGCAATCCTCCTAAGTGATTTCCTCATTAGCAAGAACTTGACCTTGACTTACCAAGTATGAGACCATTCATCGCTAGACTTTTTAAACACAAATAAGGTTTGCCATTGCATGCACATTAGGTGAATGAGAAGGTCTTTACGCTTGATTATGTCTCAAGGCTAGTGTCTAGTCCCAGTATAAGAGAGATTTATTGTTTAGATTGGTGCTTAACCGAGGGATTAATTATGAACCACACATAAGTTCTATCCTCATAACCTTTAGCTAGGTCGAAAGACCTAGTTGCCAAACTCATGTCTATAGAAGTTTTGGTGTGATTGAATCTTTTTGAGGGTTCTTCTAAATGCTGAGTGTGATGTCCAAAACCCTGTTTCTACCATGTCTTCGAATGTGACATGCATGTATCCTGGAAGACACCTGAGGTGATGATAATAAAGCATCATTCCACGTTCATCCAGGCCTCTGTTCATGTTGAAGCATAACTACTCTGCCTCATAGCTATCATACCTTTCCTTTAAGGACTATGATCAATTTCAAAAATCTTATGGCTACCACTATGTTAGGATCTAGTATTCTACACCATGCTCGTATCCATGTCAGCATTCGATTTCTTTGATTGGTTATATCTTGAAGTATTGATGACAAGAACTGAGGGAAGTTGTAGAAGACATGGGAATCTTGTTGCTTTGCCTTGTGGAACTATAAAAGAGTAAGCCGCCTTTTGTTTGGCATATATAGTGGGTCTACTCTTTGTGTTAGCGGGGCGGGGAGCACTGGTTGTGAAAGCTATACTCTGGCAATGTGAGATACTCCTTTCACTAGTCAGGCTATATTCCAAAGTCCACTAGGTGGGGGTTGGTATCATCTATTACAATTGTTGTATATCCACTCCATGTATAGACTGGATGCTGCTTTTGAACCACCTGTGGAAACAATAACTGTATCGTTGCGTATTTCCAACAAGTTAGCCAAGTGTGGGTTTGCCAGTTTGGTATGCCTTGCCACATTTTCCCACAAAGTGCCTTCTCCTCCCATTGGTAGCATCTCCGCTAAGTCGGGCGGCATTGGGGATTGTAGAGGATATGGCACATATTGGTTGCCGCAAGGATTCCATGGTAGAGTAGGCCTTTGGCAAGATTTTTCTTGTTGGCTCAAAGGGTGTAATCTACATCAGATCTTTGAACGTCAATTTGGGCTTTAGGAGGGGATTCCCTGCTCGAATGAGGCCCTCGTACTCAATGACATTTTTATCAATAAATATTGTGAATCATCACAAGGAGGTAGATTTCATACCTCATCAAGCTGCCTTTGTTGGAGATAGAGTAGTTGCCGACAACTCCTTGGAGTCAAGAGGGTTAGTGGGAAAATAAACAGGGATAAAAGAGTAAAATATATAGTTTGCCTCAGTTTAGTTAGTAGGAGATACACTATGATAGGGGTATAGCAGCTTACTTTGAAAGGGAAGTAAACACGTGGTAAGTTACAGAGGTTGAGGATCTTGGATTATCCTCTTGGCCTTCCCTAAATTGGGTGGAGGTTGTTGGGGTTTCATAATTTTCATACCTTGTGGCTAATGAACCATTGGTAGTTTCGAGCAACAACCTCATAATTGGATGGTGTGGATATCATGGCATCTGGCATGAACAGGTTGAGTTTGTCAATACTGTCATCCAGAATGATAGACTGTTGTAACACTTGACACCAATCACGAAGTTTGAGCATGATGGGGTGTAACTGGAAAAAGAAGATATCGGTTGGGTTAGTAAGAATTATGTCTCCCCCTTAGTATTCCCATTACCAATGTCGGGCAGCATCTCTCTTTGTATTCTGATGTATAAGGGTTAGGTCTCCTAAACTAAGGCCTTCTATGAGATTAATTTCATATTAAAAGAGAGATAGTGTTAGTGTAGATAAAAACAAAGTGAGAGTTTGAGGAGGGACTCGAGGAGACACCGGCAAACAGCCTATCTCCGAAGCACACTCAATGAGTTGGCAAAGCTCGTCCGTTTGGTCACTCCTTTGAGGGCATTCTTGGATGGCTAGTCTTCGTTCCAGTTCTTGGATTCTGGAATCCTTGTCATTGATGTGTGTAGAGACGGATGCCTCACATGCATCCCGAGCAGCCTCTAGTTATGTGTATCTTCGGTCGGCTTCCTCTTTAGCACTCTTGTGGCTGTTGGTTTGAGCTTGAGCCTCCTCTATTTACTATAGGCATTCCTGTGGCAAGGTTTGGCTGCTGTGGAGTTGTTGATTTACATGCTCAAGCACCTATTGGTGGCTTACCAATATGTGATTTATTTTGGGTGTCTTGGCACTTATAGCCTCATTGAGGTCGCTTAGTCTTTCTGCATATGCTTTGCTCAACTATTCTTGTTCTGTTTGGAGGTTAGTTACCTTTTGTTCCAAGGCCACAATTTATTCCTTTAGCTCGTGGATATGGCCGGTGTACCCTCTTCTTTGACTTGGAATGTGGCGTGAGCGTCCTTTAGCTATTGGTGTTGCACCTCTTTCTCTTTGGTGTGCGCCACCTCTTTCTCTTTGGTGTGCGCCACCTCCTTTTGAGCTTTGAGCTCCTCATTTACCTTGGTTGTTCTGACTACAGTCTTGCTGAATAGCTGATTGTGCCCTTCCATGGTTGTGTGTGAGCTTATACTTTCAATTCCCAATTTGGGGTCAAGGATGGTGGTTACCTTCAATGGTGTTCGCTGTTCTGCCTAGCACTACGTGATATGATGCAATGTCTTTGGCAACCTCCTCTTCTACGCACTTGGTTTCCACTTCCACTTGCCACATAGTACCCCTTATCTTTTTGGGTTTGTGCAGCTTCTTACCCCTCTGTGACTCCTTTGCTTATTTCCTTTGAGATCTCTTTGGTATCTTTAAGGACATCTTGTCCTTGCTGCAGATCTTCCATGAGGTGTGCTAGATCCGCCATGACCTCCTGTTGTGTTTGGGCATGTGATACTCCATGTTCTTAAGTTCCTTGGGGTATTGGGATGCCACCTGCATGGCTAGGTATCTTGGTGAGGAGGTAAGGGTTGCACACCTTGGACTGGTGGGACTTGAGGTAGTTCTCCATTTCTTTATGTATAAACCAGGCCCAATCCTCTTCCTTCTGTTCATGCACCTTTGCTATTCTATGAAGAGGTATCCTGTTATACTTGTTCAGCGGCTTTACTTGCAGGCTCTTTCATCTACCTCTTTCCTAATGTTCTCATATTTAGCACCATTTGAATTGTGATGAAGATGTGAGGGAATGGATGGTGGCAGTTGCAGCGCCTCTCGTGTTATTTCCTTCGGAGATGTGTACCTATGCTATGGAGCCATCCAGCTTTATGATCATTCCCCTTTTGGTATTTTTGTCGTAAGATTTTAGAAATTCTGCAAATAGGGATTGGGTAAATGTGTGGGGGGGTAGTACTTAGGCCATCTTGGCCAACCCCACCTTTTCTATTTTATACTAGAAAGACGTCTGTATCTTCCAGTATCTTCAAACACTCTGGGTTGTGGTACTGAAATACAATCTTGCCATGTTCTGTTTAGATGGCTTCTTGGAGCATGGTCTCGTTGAGATCCTTGGCATAAGGCCCCAGATAAGTCAATTTGTTTCCCCGTGGTCCTCTCTTTTTCTTTTCAGTTGGTCATCCTATGACACTAGCTTGAGTCAAGCCGGGGTTCCTTCGTATTCTAGGTCAAAATCCTCAATGGTAGCCATGTGTAATATTCACAATAGAGCATCAGTTAATGTTGACTTGGTAGGAGCTCATGTGTGAGTGGTGCGTTAATCAGTGACGTATGATGGAAAGAGTATTAGTAAGGTGAGTAACAACAATAACGGAGTGATGATGTGAATTATCAAGGTAACAGTGGCTACATAAATTAGTATGTGCCATGAAACAGCAGAGTGTAGTTCATGACGTGAAATTGCAGATTGCATTTCATGACGTGAAAGTGTTAGTAGGCGTGGAATGGTTAATTTGTAAACTGGTAACTCGTGGAAATGAAATTATTAATTTTTAAACTGGTAACCCGTGAAAAGGTTAACCCATGAATTGCTAACCCATGAAATGGTTAATTCGTGAACTATTAACCCATGAAATGTTAACCCGTGAAAAGGTTAACCCATGAAATGATTAACCCATGAACTGTTAACCCATGAAATGGTTAACACGTGAACTGGCAGAGTAGATTTCAAGGCGTAAGTTTTGTGAGGTGTGTTAGTGAGTGTATTGATTACGTGAGCGATGGGCAAGGGAGTAGTCATCGTGGGCTATCTTGGCTTCTTCCTAGGCTGTGTGGAGCTGCACCTGTAGATGGTTAACAACATTTAGGCTTCCGACGAGGCTTCACTCCTGGTCCTCCACAATAAACTGGTTGCAAGCTTGCATTTAGGCATTAGCATATAGGGTGCCCTAAAGGTACTATTGGCTTTGGATAAGATCTACCCTCACCAGGAGCATGGTCGATTGCAAGGCCATTACCTACTCACGTTGGCATTGCATGTGGCTCGTCTCTCCAACCTAGCTAGGAAGCTTCTTACTTCCATGATGGCCACAAAAACTAGGAGAGCACCCTGGGAGGAGCGGATACCCTTGGAAAAGGCCTGCTTGGAGCGGAAGCATCCAACCTATGGAATGTATCCATGGTATGGTGTTGAAATATAGAGGGTAAGGCAGAGGGGCCTTTGTCGAGGCAAGCTGGTGAGGGTGAGGGGAGGGGTTAGACACTTGGGGTTCTTGCTATAAATATCTTATAAAGGTATTTATACAAGCCTCATTGAAATTATGCCTTACATTTTGTACAAGTTTATTTTGTTTGGCTTAATTTGACCTATCTTTCTTTTATGTCATGAACTTTGTTATTTTTCATTCATAAGAGTGAGCTATTATTAAATAGTTAAATTCAAGTTTTCATTTTATTAATCAAGATTGTTAGAATTGTTGCTAGTTATTCATATTTATATTTGTATTTAAACTTTCAATGTGTTGAAAAGTCATTTCTATCTATTGTTTATTTATAATCTCACATCCTCTCATATAACTTTTCAACACTCAAGGTTAGTATTTATTATCTTGTATCCATAATCAATTTATCTTTCATTGGTATGATGTTAAGTTTCTCACGAATTATGTTCAAGAATTTTATATTGCTTATTCATAGAAACCATAACGATTCACATCTCTTGGAGTGTTAAATTGTTTTGACAGATAATTTCAATCACACCATAACAATGGAGAATAGTATACTCTATTTGTCAATTCTTAAATGGATACCTGAACGGTTTTGTCCCACCTATCCCAACCTCACCCAATATTACTTTCAAACATGGGCCAGTTGATATAATGCAACTAAGGACAATTACTATCCCGGGCAGGAGGGATGACAATTGTTTTCTCGAGAAAGAGGCACTGATTTGATGTGTTTGGTCACCCTTTGGGGTCATTGGGGATACCCATGGCTTAAAGAAAATTGGACTTGAGTACGGGTTAGTACTCATGATTGCTATCGGTGTTAGTAGTTGTGAGTTGCTAACATTGTGTGATGGTGGACAACTAGTATAGTTGGAGAGAGTGTGAGCATGCGTTGCTCATTAGCCAGGGTGAATATGGCATGAATATAAGATAATAGATCAAGATGGTTGATATCTTAACAACAATATCGGGCTTTTGGTATGACGGGTATGCTTCTTATGAACTGTTATTATTTTTTTAAAGAAAAAAAAGAAATATATTTAACGACATGCATACTTTGTTATTGATGGTTTTGGTAGGACTTACCAAACACATTTTATTGGTAATGTATGATCTAATGTACCATGTGTACAACCCTGCTGGTTTGTTGGACTTTTCTTTTGTCAAATTTATAGGCCAGGTTTTACAAGCTACACAACTGAGGACAGTTGCTTTCTTAACCAGGAGGACTGTTATGCGAGTTAACTTTCTTGAGAATTTAATTATATTTATTCAATAAAAATTATAGTTAGAGATGAGAGTACATGAATATCTCTAAACAATTAGAGAAATATAAAGAAAATAAATTTATGATAAAAATAACATATTTATGATAAAGATCCCCAAAAAGTAGGTTGTTTGGATACTATTGAATTTAGCAAAACAGCTCATGTAAAGTTGTATACCAGGCCTATTCCCGTAATTTTAAGTACCAACTCGACTATATTCTGGCAAAAAACCAGAGAGATAAAGTGGCTACAAGTTGTAGGCCTGTACTTGTATACAGGAAGCCAAGACAGGCTAAGACAAGCAAACGTCTACAGGGAGTATTAGTTCTCTTATTATTTTCCTTATATGGTTTAATTATTTCATGAGAGAGAGAGAGAGAGATTAAACATGGTTTGTAAGAATTGTAGGTTCCTTGGGTGAAGCGCTCTTTTCTTTCTATATTCTATTTTCTCCTCTGATGAGAAGATATATGATTGTATCAAATTACTTCCTACCTTAATAAATCATTAAAATACCTATATGTGAGACCGTGGGTCTTACATATGGGGGGGCATTGGACCCAATGCTTTTGTCTTGTGTTCATGAATATTTTTTGGTTTAAGTTTATCGTTTAATTCTTTTTCTAAGGTTGATGTATTAACTTGTAGTTAACTTATTTAAAGTAATTTATAAAATTTGTTGAAATCTTGTACTTGGAGAAAAGGTCTTGTAATAGTGGTGGGGGAAGGTTGGGGCTCACGGATGGGGTGAGGAATAGGGGTGTCTTCCTATAAATGGATGGGCTTGAGTAACGCTTCCCATCTTGCACCATGATATAAAACTTTGGTGAGTAGGGAGAAGACTGCTGACTTGCCTTGTGTGTTCAAACAGATAGCATGGAGCTCCTTGTGCAGGTACTCTGCCCAACTAACGAGCACACCCTGATGGACTCTGGCAAGGGTAGAGAGGTTGCAATAGTTGAAGTGGTTTGCCCAATGTGTGGTGAGGAGGAAGGAAAGGACTCGTATTGGCATCACCAATTTTTGTGGCGGTGATATTGTGCCATTCCATGCCATCCTTGGTCGTGGGGCCTTGGAAAGGGTCGCGCACATGCCTCATGACATGGCTATTATGAACATAGGGCTACTCAATTCTAGGGAGTTAGAGAGAGTCTCTAACCAAATGAAGACGAGGTGCATTGTGAGGGGAGCTCCTTTCGAGTCTAGTACCTGCCCTGTTGCCTGGCTTGTGTTGTAAGTCTTGATGAAGTACATGTAGTTTAGGAGGTTGGGTCCCTAGGGCTCCATTGTGGTGGGCAAACCGTCGAGCCCAATTTTCTCTAGGCATGTAACCATTGCAGGGTCACAATGGCATGATAGCGTAGCTTGGTGTAGTACTACGCGTGTTCTTTATGAGGTTGTGAATGGCATAACTGTGGACCTGCTTCATAAGTGCCTCGCTCCCAGATGAGAGAGTTGGGTGGGGTGCTTGACATATTCCTCAAATTAATGGCCCACATGCCATCTCTCACAACCTCAAGAGAGCTGGAGTGCTTGGTAGTGGCCATTACAAAATAAGTGAGGAAGGGGTTATAAGAGAGCAACAAACTACTAAAAATCGAAAGAAAAAGGGAAAGAGCCTGGCCAGATATTAAGAATAAAAGTAGGAAAAATGAGGTGTGGTGGGCCCTTATATAGATTTCCTAGGGGAGGTACACCCGTGGCTTTGTAGAGGTACACATGTGGCTTTATAAAGAAGCGACTGTGGATTGATGGAGCGAACAGCCATGTCCAGGAAGAAGGTAAAGGAATGGCTATGGATGTAGCCTCGAAGCTCCTATTACTTCTAATGCTCCATTGTAACTCCATTGTTCTACGAAAAAAGAAAAGAACACAAATCAAACAAGACACTCATACCAAACTCCTACAATCGGTGGATTTGCATTCTATATGGGCAAGATAAGTCTCTAGCTTAGGAAGAGATTATGAAGGAACGTAAGCTAAGTTCTATCCCCGCGATAGTGGCACCAAAGATATTCACCTAAATGAGCATTCTCCTTGCATCCATGAGGGAAGAAGAAGAGAAAAGAAAATAGAAGATGCAAGGGTCGGCAGTTCAGGAGCATGCACTTAGCCAACCCGAAGAGGGTTAACTCCTTAATGTGAAGCCACTAGGGGCTGACTCCACCACCACTTGTGTCACCCAAGTGGAGATTTCTATGAGCTAGGTAGAGAGCAATGAAAGAAGGAGCTATGGAAAGCTCAAATCCTATATGAATGTCTTTACGTGTGTAAGAGGGAGAGAGAGAGAGAGATCAAGAAGAAGAGGGAGAGAAGATAGGCAGCACCACCTACTAGCACACACTCACAATCAAGCAAGCAAGTACACATTAACACACAAGCTTACAACCATAGCCACAAGAGAGCAAGAGGGAAGAAGAAGAAGAAGACTCGATTGTGATAGTGGGATTGTATCCTTTCATATTTCATTAAGTCACTTATATACATGAGCTTGTTTTTTACAATGGCCGGCTACCCATTAGCAATTGGGGGCCCAAAACTGGTTCTCTAGCTTTATGTACATCTAGATTTTGTAGCTCATGGTGGCTGGCATTACACATATTGTAAGCTCGATCATGCAATATTTTTTTACATGAAGTGTTTAGCATGGTTTTGCATAAAAATAAATCACATGAAGTATAACCACGCTTTGAGTAATGTTTATTGCAGTTAACAAGCACCCTGAGTAACCAAAAGAGCCTTTCATCATTGGGGAACTGTGCCATTATGTCATTAGAGAGAGAACTTTTCAAGCTATGTGAAGCTAAGGCTTCTCTTTTTCCGACACCTTCATGCTTGAGGTTATCAAGATAAACTCCTTCGACAATGCTTCAACAGCCACGTAAAATACATAATGCATACAACTGAGAGAGAGGGACAAGAGTTGTCCCCAAAATTTGAGAGTGAAGAGAATCGTGTCCATGGGAGAGATAAAGGGAAGAGAGAAGGTACAATAGCGACCTCCCCCAAATCACAAGACTCGATTGTGATAGTGGGATTGTATCCTTTCATATTTCATTAAGTCACTTATATACATGAGCTTGTTTTTTACAATGGCCGGCTACCCATTAGCAATTGGGGGCCCAAAACTGGTTCTCTAGCTTTATGTACATCTAGATTTTGTAGCTCATGGTGGCTGGCATTACACATATTGTAAGCTCGATCATGCAATATTTTTTTACATGAAGTGTTTAGCATGGTTTTGCATAAAAATAAATCACATGAAGTATAACCACGCTTTGAGTAATGTTTATTGCAGTTAACAAGCACCCTGAGTAACCAAAAGAGCCTTTCATCATTGGGGAACTGTGCCATTATGTCATTAGAGAGAGAACTTTTCAAGCTATGTGAAGCTAAGGCTTCTCTTTTTCCGACACCTTCATGCTTGAGGTTATCAAGATAAACTCCTTCGACAATGCTTCAACAGCCACGTAAAATACATAATGCATACAACTGAGAGAGAGGGACAAGAGTTGTCCCCAAAATTTGAGAGTGAAGAGAATCGTGTCCATGGGAGAGATAAAGGGAAGAGAGAAGGTACAATAGCGACCTCCCCCAAATCACATGACTCCCCAACTCCCTTTTTTGCATTTCTTGAAAAAGTTTAACCTTACATGCATTTTTAAAACCTTAGGATATAAAATCCTTTATCAAGAAATTGACTTGGTCTTTTTGGCTTTCATAAACTATAGTCCTATGCCTCAAAATCAAATAAGAGAGGAAACATTTTAAGCATTGGCTTATTGGGATCATCCTTAGTCTCACAAGATTTGTTTGAATTGTTCTTCCGCCCGCTAGAACTTCTTGCCTTTGTCCTTGGTGAGAAGAGCCTGATCACTTTTAAGCATTGGCTTCTTGGGATCATCCTTAGTCTCACAACATTTGTTTGAATTGTTCTTCTGCCCGCTAGAACTTCTTGCCTTTGTCCTTGGTGAGAAGAGCCTGATCACTACTAGAACTAATAGATGCATTCTTTTTGAATTGCTCCTCCTGCAATAATAAGCCAACAAGATCTGAGTAGGTAAGAGGGGCTATATTGCCTCTAAGAAATCCAAAGGGAAGTATTAAGACCCATATAAGATACATGAAAAGACATAAGGGCGATGTTAACCATTTCCTTGTTAAAGTAATTATCTTAGCAATGTTGAGAAGCTTCTCACTTAAGTCATACAACTTAGTTCGTGTTCATCCATGGACCTCTTCTCTTGCATTTTCTCATTATCAAATTACCGTTTGAGAAAAGCAACTTGTGCCTCATTTTTTGCATGATACATAGTCTCTTAAGTGTCTTAAGCAAGTTTAGATTTTTTGCAAGAACAAATATGTGAAAAATTTAACCTTTTGACAGACAAAGCAATTAATGCCAAAGCTTGTGCATCATTAGAATCCAATTTTCTTTGATGAGTAATAATTTGAGAGGCATATGTCTAGGTATGTTGGCCTTGACCCTTTGAGGAGTGGCAGGAACAATTATGCCAGTGAGGGGTTCATTCACAACAACCACTGATAAGCTCCCATAAACCCTTGGCAATAAGGACATTTCTGACCATTTAAACTCTAGAGGGAGTAATTTGACCCATCTAACTTGTCTACTTTTGAAAGAATACCAAATTACTCTCGAGGGAGTAATTTGACCCAACTAACATGTCTTCTTTTGAAAGTGTTAAGCTACATACCCCTATGGTCGATCAGGGATGCTTATGACACCATTGTACTAGCTATGATATCCACTAGTGGGTGATTTCCAAATATTCTACATGGATAGTATATGCATGATTGGTACTGACTTGTCATATTTTTGTGCCTAACTATTTGTGTTTGTCATCGCAAGATTATTTGCCTTTGTCATAGGATTATTTGTGTGTGGTGTTGTAACTAACATTATTGTTTATTATGAGTATGTGTCTGAGTGGCAATTCACATGGTTATAATATGTCTCCCATTGATGCTAGCACAAACTTTAAGTGCGTCTCCCATGGATAATGATCTATGCATGATCGAGTCAGTCTCTTGGCATTTATAATATATGCATGTGTCTCACGGCACTATTTGTTGAGCATGTGTCTCCTGGCTCTATTTATTAAGCATCTATCTTAATTGGTTCATACCAATTATTGGACTATGGCCATGTGCCCAATATTTTGTATACATGTACTAGCATTGTACATATGAGCTAGCCATTATTTTTTGGCTCACGCATTAGTATATTTGACCAATTGTTGAAGTAGAATCGAGCAATTAAACTACAATAGAATTAGACGATTGAAATCTTGTAGTAGAATTGGGCGATTAAAGGAGTCAAATTGGTCGACTGAAGAAGTTACATTGATCGATTAAAGAAGTTGGATCACAAATCAAAAGATTGAATCGGATGATCAAAAGTGATTGAAGAAGTCAAATTGTCGATTGAATTACACAATTGAATGATGTTAAATCCCACGGTTTATGCAAGAATCGAGCAACGATTGTAAAATTTGGATCGGATAATTGCAAAGATTATCTACCACATGGCAGGTTATCTGCGCCATGAGTCAACTCAAGGTAAAGTGGTGTCTTCATGGAGCAATTAACCAAGATTTGATGGCAACATCAGATTAACAGAGCAACAACCAATGGATTGGAGAAGATAGACGTTGATGTTACAATACTCTTGGTGCCATTGGAGATGACTGTTGGAAACAAACTAATGATAGTAATCGGACGACTGGTAGTGGAGGTGAACCAACTAGCAAGAAGAAGCCGTTGAAGAAATTGCCAGCACAAAAGATTGTTGAACCTACCTTGGTGAGGCAGCTACGTATTGCTACGAATAGCTTTGTAAGCTTATTGAAGAACTTGTTGCTATTGAAGTCGTTGAGACAGAAGGTGAAGAAGCCACCTCTTGCTTCAATGGTGAATAAGACTGTGTGATCCAAAATATCCAATGCTCCAAATATGCAAGAGAAGCATAAAGAAGCTGAGATATCAAAGACTATGCTTTGATACACCATTAGCTCACAATGGAGCTAAACTCCCACACACACAATGCTCAAAGAGAAGAGCACGAGCGGAGAGAGAGATTAAGCTCTCTACAAGTATAAAAGAGAAAGTACAAATGAGCAGCAACCCTAAATAATGGATGTGGTTCCTTATATACTAGTTAATCCTAAGGTGTCCATTCACACTTATACGGGCATTGGGAAACTCGATGGGACAAAAGTACCCATAGCATTAGTACATGGCCTCACTATAGTACTACCATAAATATCTAATAGTAGGGAAAACCAAGTAGACACATCAAGCTAGGTAAGAATTTTGAACCTCCATGTAAGGGAAATCAGATGCCTTGGTACAAAGGCTCTTGAGTCTAATAATAATCACCATGGTGTATAGAGTAGTGAATATTGGAAACAACTACCTATCATCAAGCTGTATAGGTGGTGAATGGTCAAAACAACCATTTTACAATTAAAAAATGCACAGAGTTTAATGAAATATAAGAATATTTTATTTAAATTTGACAAGTTTTGCTAAGGTCTTATAAAGACACATTCTATAACAAGATGTTCATTAATTTTCTCAAACATGTAAGGAAATCTACGAGATCTTTTTCAACTCTTGGGGGAGCTACACTACTCCACTCATTACATGGTAGAGTGTTTGTCTTCAACCCTTGGGGGAGGCACACTACTTCACTTATTACATGGTAGAGTGTTTGTCATTGTGTTACATTGCTCACTAGGAAGACACCATAGCCACCAAGACAAGGGATGAGAGGAGGGCTCTTGTTTGCCACCCAGCCTTGTTGAGGAATTGTGGGTAAGCTCCCCATTGCCGAGCTTATGTAGTAGCCTACCTGCCTAAACTTTCCCAGCCGCCCGTGGACCTCTAACTCGGGTGCCTCACCCCTTAACTCTGGACACTCTCGTCAATTGATTGGGCTCCATATTCGATTGAGGCCTATGTACTACATAACCTGTTACATGACATTACCTCCCCCTTAAGAAGAGTTTTTGTTTGTGAAAACAAATTCAGGAAACATAATCGAGCATTCCCAAGAGGACGCTTCCTTGTTTCTGTCCTTCCACTTGATAAGTGCTTCTTGATACATAGTATGCCTCGTGTTCCAATCTCTAAATTCAAGAATCTTATTGGGTTCATGTGGAAGAGATGGTGGTTCAATAATTTCCACCAAGATGTTAGGAGTAACTATGTTATCTTGATGATCCACTATTTTTCATATTCTATTGACATTAAAAACAAGATGTATTTGAGAGACCTCTGTTAGCTCAAGTTTGTATGCTACGTTACCAATCATCTTAAGGATTTTAAATGGACCACAATATCTGGGGGAAAGCTTTTAACAATTTCCCATCTTGAGAATATCCAACTTTGCAAGTACTTTCAAGAAAATAAATTCACCCTCTTCAAAGGTCACTTCTCTCTATGGCTCTTTGCAACATATGTTTTTACATAATCTTGTGCACTGTGAATGCTATCTCTTGTTACTTTTAGCATATCTTGCATGTCCTCAAGGAAATCCTATTGATAGACTAAATTTCTCCTTCTCTAGCCCTACAACTATAGATCTCTTAGTCCACAACCATACATCAACATGAATGGGCTAGATCCAGTTAGCTATTCTAAGAAAACTCCAATTGTGACAGGTAATCCTCCCAATTTGATTGCTTTTTTACTAACATATGCTTGAAGCATGTCTTCTAGCACTTGGTTGACTCTCTCTTTTGACCATCACACTGCGGATGGTCATATTAGGTAACCTGGTGATAAAATCCATAGAAATACTCTCCCACTGTCCTTTTGGAATATCCAATGGGTGGATCAAGCCTCCTACTTTAAGATGCTTATGCTTATTGACCTAGCACTTCTTGCATTTCAACAGGAAGGGACATCCTTGAACAAACTAGGCCAATAGAATTGTCTTTAACTGTAGTTCTTTTGTACCCTAGGGTGACTAGCACTTGGACTATCACGACTCTCAATAAGAATTTGGCGCCGAAAGTCACCAATAGATGGTACACAAACTCTACCTATGTAAAGAAAGTACCCATCGTCAGTAGTAGAGAAGTTCCTAAACCTTTCCCTTCAACAAACTTTATCACCCCCATTTGAAACAATGCCAAATGGTAATAAAGGGTCTACCCCCGAGGTCTCTATCACGATACATAACCCAAGAGCCCCGTCTAGTCTCTCCGAACTAGAACTCCTTATTCTTCTTGCAAAAACCTTGGCTAATTGCTCCATATTAGCACTCCTTTCTAAAAGGATGACAATGGCTATTGTGCGCATGTGTATAGCAAGCCAAACCTTTGAATAAGATGGATCATGCTCACATAAACTACGTAGTGACTCCAAGAACTTGTTCTTGAATAAGGTGAAGCTTAACTCATGCTACTACATTAAATTAACCTCTTTGGTAACGAAGTTGAAGGTCAAACTCTTGTAGTATCTCCCCCCAACTTGCTTTCTAGCTTTCAACTCATTTTGACTAGAAAGCCATTTTAGACTTTCATGGTTCGTACTACGGGCCTCAAAAGTAGCACCATATAAATAATTTCACCAATTTTTAAGAGCATGAACTATTATAAGTAACTCTCTCTCATAGGTCAAGTAGTTACACTGGGCATGGTTAAGCTTTTTACTTTCAAATGCAACTGGGCATCTTCCTTGCATTAACACTGCCCCAATGGCTTTCCCACTAGCGTCTATCTCCACGACAAATGGCTTATTAGAGTCCAGTAGGTGCAGCTACGATTACAACCGTGAGTTTCTCAAACTACTTTGTTTGCGGATTCTCCTAACGAATAGTTTTGCCTTTAGTTCTCAGTTGATATGTCAATGGGACTGCGATCTTCACGTAGTCCTTTACATACTGTCGCGATAAAACCCCGACAAACCTATAAAAATTTATAGTTCTTCTAAGTTTTTAGCTCATGCCATTTGAGAATAGCATCCACTTTTTCAAGATCCATCCACATTTCCTGAGTGGATGTAATATGGCCTAGATAATGAATTTTCTTAGCAAAGAATTCACATTTGCTTTCTTTTGCAAATAACTTATTCTTTCTAAGTAGTTCAAACACTAAGAGTAAATGCTCTACATTTTCCTTTCTTGACTTACTGTAAAAAAGTATATTGTCTAGGAAAACACTATGAAATTTTCTAAGTATGGATGCAAAACGTTGTCCATCAGTGTCATACATGTCGCTGGCATGTTAGAGAAACCAAACAGCATGACCAAAAACTCATAATGCTTAAATCAAGTTCTAAACGTGGTCTTGGGAACATTCTCTGCCTTGATCCACTACTACATGGTAGCCTAATACCGGCGCTTATACCGACGTTATTGAACGGGGTCTAAAAAAGCCCCGTCAAAACGCCAGTATATGCGCCGGAATGACGACGTCGGTATAAGCGTCGGGGAACAATACCGGCGCCTATACCGGTGTCTATACTGACGTCTAACCGACGCTAATACCGACGACTGAACCGGCGTTTATACCGGCCACTATACCAGCACTTATACCGGGGTGTATACCTGTTCCCATACCGACGTTCACCGGCATCTATACCGACGGCAGTACCGGCACATATACCGGTGAATATACCGGTGTATATACCGGGGAATATACCGACGCTGTACCAGATTTTTTTTGGACAGAATGGTGTTGCCTGGCTGCCTGTAATGAACAGGATCAACAACAGCAAGCAGACAGCACCATTCTGTCTAAAATAGAGCACAAAAACAACCGTGCTCGCTTTTTTATTTTTGAGATCGATCCAAAAGAAATTAAATTAAACATTAATACTCAAGAATCTTTTGATCATATACCATTAGTTTGAAGGTCATCTTACATCATGGTAATGCCTCCCAATTGACGGTCTCTCCTTCTCCTTCAAGCATCTCAAATAAGGCCACAAGGCCATGTTTGTGAGCGTACTTCTCCTCTCGCCTACTTGGTGGGCGATTCATGGCCAACTCCTACACAAACGATTAACAATTATAACTTTTAGAAATCAACATTTAGCCCACATACATACATTTACATAAATAAAATTGCTACAAATACTTACGAATTCATGGCGCATGGTTTCGTAACCACCACTCCCAAGATGAGAAGCCCCTACTGTTTGGAGTCTTGCCCTTGCCGCCTCTCTTTGTTGTTGAAACCTCTCTGGTGTCTCTGTGAGCTCCTGAGCAATGGCTGCCCACTCCCTGTCATCTAGCCAAACAGGTTTCTCTTTCCCCTCTCTAAATGCATCCCTCGCCTCTGACCTATGATGCCCCATCAAAATGTGAGCTGTATAATGTATTCACTCCTTGGTAGACATTCTTTCGTAATGCTTTTGAGTATCTTGAATCAAGTCGAGGACCATATACAGGACATGCATTGTAACCCGATATAGACAAACCTGAGCATTCTCCATAGCCAGGCCAATCATGCATTGTCCACATGAGAATACCTTGCACAGTTGTAAGTCTTTGGCCACTCTGCTGCTTTGACATGTCCTTCACTGCAATGCCGTTCCACAAGGTGCGTAACTCATCAATAAGTGGTGCCAAATATACATCCATGTTCTTCACCTTGTACTTTCTTGGAACTATTAATGAGAGCAACAAATGACCTTTCTTTATTGCTAACCATGGCGGAAGATTATAATTCACAAGGCAAACAGGCCATGTGCTCCATGAAGAGCTCCTTAAACCAAAAGGGTTTACACCATCCATTGCTAGGCCAAGACGGAGGTTTCGAGGTTCTTCCTTAAAAGCCGGCCATTTCTCTTCAATGTGCCTCCATGCGGGTGAATCAGCAGGCACACGCATCACTTCATCTGTGGATCGAGTTGTGGCATGCCATGTCATCAAGCTTAGATTTGCACCTGAACATGCTTTTTATTCTTGGGATGATTGGAAAGTGCCTAAGAACCTTTACCGGGACAGCTTCCCCCTAAACATCTTCTCTATATCTGTTAGAGCCACAATGGGGACATTCTTGCAAATGCTCATATTCATGGCGGAAGAGGCAACAATCATTGCGACAAGCATGAATATTATTGTAATCCATGCCTATGGATTTCAATAACTTCTTGGCATCTGCACGAGATGGAGGGCATCTCGTTGCCGGGGGGCAATATCTGGTCTTTCAAAAGCCTGCAAGTATGGCAATATCTGATCGTTACTATTAAGATTTAGTCAAATACAAGTTGAAAATTTATCATTTCAACATTAGGTGTAATCTCCAAAAAAAATCCTTACTTGAATAGTTCAGTGACACTTGTATTAGACCATCCAAAAATTGACTGCAAATTTAGCATCGTAAGAGATGCACGCAATACAGATATGTTGGTACCATTGTATAATGGAAGACGTGCAAGTTTACGGATAGCCTCTTCCTCTGGTTCATAATTTGACCGTTGAGAATGTCGTGGTGGATGATCTTCATGTTCATGCTCCTCGAAGAGAGCTTCTTGTTGCTCGATGAAGGCATCCAACATTTCTTCCATTGGACCTTCTTCCATTTCCTGACCTTCTTCCATCCCCTCGAGTGCTATTAATTGAGCTCCATCTGTCACTCCCTCCTTCGATATCCTCATCCTTTGTCGGGGACAAGAATTCATAGGCGCAATGTTATCAAGATGCGGCTGCACACTTGCTTGGTTGTACGATTGAAACCGTAAATTTTGCAAGCGCTCCATTGGAAATATGCCAGCGTCATGAACATGCTGGTTGCAAATCCTTCATTTTCGAAAGATTTGGTACTTACATCGCATGCATGGACACGCTATTCTCTCTTCAAGATTGAGAGGCTTCATCTAGCAGGATAACATGTATATGTAGCTCATTAAATACAAATCATTATGCATTACACAAAGCATTATGTAAACCATAAAACATGGCTTCTTTTCCCCAGCCGTGTGAGTGAGGGAGATTTTAAAAATAACATTTAAAGTGTCAAACGGGCTTCTTTTCCCTAGCCGTTGAGGGAGACTTTAAAAATATTAAAAAAAGCGTCAAACGGGCTTCTTTTCCCCAGCCGTTGAGGGAGATTTTAAAAATAACTTATACATTAGCTTATCTTCTCTCCATACAAAATTAAGAAGGTAATTAGAACAAGGATGGAGAGAGAGGCTATCTCTATTCATAAATAGCTATTTATAAAGGCCTTATGCAAAAATCTATATGCCAAGATTCTGTAAATAGAGCCTACACATTGAGCTCTATGCATAGAAGCCTACACCTAAAGCTGAACGCATAGAGCCTTATGCATAAAGCCTATGCATAATGATCTATACATAAGCTTATGTGTACTGCTCTATACGTAAGTCTTATGCAAGCTTTATGAATAAGGTTTATGCTATCGTATGCATAGTAAGGCTTGCAAGCCTTAAGTATAAGCTTGCATAATAAGGCTGCAAGACTTGTGCATAAGCTCTATGCATAAGCCATATGCATAAGTCTTATGCATAAGCTCTACGCATAGAGCCTTATGCATAAAGCCTATGCATAATGATCTATACATAAGCTTATGTGTAATGCTCTATACGTAAGTCTTATGCAAGCTTTATGAATAAGGTTTATGCTATCGTATGCATAGTAAGGCTTGCAAGCCTTAAGTATAAGCTTGCATAATAAGGCTGCAAGACTTATGCATAAGCTCTATGCATAAGTCTTATGCATAAGCTCTATGCTATAAGCCTTATGCACTATGCTAACCCTTAATCCCATCACCCAATGGTGTAATAAACATGATCTTGTCTTACATGGATAAGAGATCTTACCTTGATAACATATATAAACTCTATGAATAATGAGAATACCTTATGCACAGAAAAACAGAGCATAAGAAATATATGTTATATGTATAAGAGAATATAAACATTCAAAAAGCTTATGCTCTCCATCCATGCAAGGCACTTTACATCAAAAAAAGCTTTATGCATAAAAACATAACGCATGTGAAGCCTTATGCATAAAGCTCATCCATAAGATTTATACATAAAACATTATGTATTAAGCTTTATGCATAGATCTTAATTCATGCATTCAGCTAGATTCATATAGCTCTATGCTTAAACTCTATGTATAGATCTTGCATAAGCTTACAAGCCCTATGTATAGAGCTTTCATAATCTTACAACCTCTATGTATAAAGTCTATACATAGAGCTTTTGCATTAAGCTTTTACAAGAAGGCTATGCATAGAGCTTTCAACAAGAAGGCTATGCAAGCTCTATGTACAATGTCCATGCAAGCTTTCAAGAAACCTATGCATAGAGATTTTATAAGCTTGCAAACTCTATGCATAAAGCCTATGCATAAAGCTTATGCATAGAGCTTATGCATAGAGATTTCACAAGCTCGCAAGCTCTATGAATAGAGCTTATGCATAAAGCTTGCAAGAAGGCTATGCATAGAGATTGCAAGCTTATGATAGGTTTTATGCATAGTTCTTGCAATAATCTTATGTACAAGCTTGCAATTGCAAGAACCCTAAACTAACCCTAAACCATAAAACATGGGTGCAATAATACATAGAAAAAAACATAAACAAGAAAAATGGAAAGAGGGTCTACCTCTTTTTTGCGAAGCTGAAGGAGAGGATTGGTGAAAGATTGGTGAAAGAGATGTAAAACAAAATATTAAACAAAATAATTAGTAAATTAAACATAAAAATAAGAACTAATACAAAGTAATACAAAATCCTAAAATCTCTATGCATGCATTAGGAGATCTATGCATACATAGAGAGCTCTCAACATGCATAGAGAACCAAAAAAAACACAAAACCCTAAACGTCCTGTATCCTAAATTAAAAAGCAAAAGCAAGAGCAAAGAGCATATTAGTAAAAGCAAGAGCATACAAGTTAAAGTGGAGAAGGAGAAGAGGAGAAAAGAGGAAAGAAGGAAGGAGATGCTTAAACGCACCTTCTCTACAACGTCGCGAAAAACAGAGAACAATACGCTCTCGGCTGTAAAAAACTTACGAGCATCGGTATGTGCGTCGGTATATACCTCGAAATATACGTCGGTATATGCAACGGTAAAAACGTCGATATACGCGTCGGTATACGCGTCGGTATACGAAAATTTAAAATTAGCCCGCCCGACTTGTCTCCTCCAAGATTACGACGGGCATACCGACGTTCGACATTTGCGTCGGTATTTTAACGTCGGTATGCCCTCAAGCTCTAGTAGTGATCTTGGCCTAGTGGGTAGCCCGACCTAAGGTAAATTTTAGAAAAATAACGTGCACCATTGACTTGGTCGATCGGGCATTAGATACTTGTTCTTAATCATAATCTGATTAAGAGCATGGTAATCTATGTACATACACGTATAACCATCTTTCTTTTTTACCAAAAGAATAGGCAAAGCTCATGGCAAAGAACTAGGTTTTATGAAACCTTTTCTTGCATAATCGACCATGAAACCTTTTCTTGCATAATCGACCATGAAACCTTTTCTTACATAATCGACCAATTGCCGCTCCACCTCCTATGCTTCGGAGTGGCTAAGTCTATAAGCAGGCTGGCTTATAGGATTGGAACATTTCAAGTACATTAATGGAATGATCTACTTCCCTAGATGGTGGGACACCATCTAGAAAATATTTGGAAAAAACATCCCGATACTGTTGCAATAAAGAATTCAAAGTATCTATGTACTTACCATTATTTACTGTCTCATTTTCAGTCTTGGATTTTTAAAATTTTTTTGCTCACATGAAGACAAAACAAGGTTTTAAAAATAGGGGTCTCGTCTAAGGTTATTTACATTTATTCTTTCATCATGGAAACATTATTTACTTTTGTTTCATCTATGGAAACAAAATTATACAAAAAGGTTACAAATGTATATATGCTAAATCTCGTCGAGCTCGTAGTAGGTATGGAAGGTGTAGTTGGCACATCATGCTCACCATGCAAAGTAATGCATCTAACCTCGTGCATAAACTCTAGGTTGTTATCCTAGTAACTACGACATTCGCCCTAGCTAAATGCATGACCTGGAAATCAAGCATAGCCTCGTAGCCATGCATAGCAAGTGGCACTTCCAAAACCACCGTGTCCCAAACGGTTTTGTCTAACCATTAGCAAGTGAGATTGTTTACTTATGGTCACTCTTTGTCTCGGGCTCTTGGTCTCGGGCAGCTTCAACTTTTTGACTAACGAGCAATTTAAAAGTTGTGTGTGGTCCATCATTGATCATAATGGTGACTTTATGGCCACCAATCTTGCCATATAAACGAACCAAGTTGTGTGGTCTGAAAGATGGTTGCCACATAGCATGTGAAACACAACATGCATGCGTGCTATCCATATGGCACATTCTCATCTCTCTAAACACGTGCACTGTATGAACTTGCCAAGAGGATTTACCATCCTTCTTGGCGTCATGAGAACTACCTTCAGCTTTAGTACCCAACTTGGGACAAGCTGCCTTGCCTCAAAGTAGTTAAAGTACATATTTTCTTTCTTTGCTTTCTCGTACTGCTGCTATTTTTGGAGTTTCATAGGATTTTTCTTTGTATATTTTCGTGGTTTTTTAGACCAATGTCCCCCTTGCTCACCTTGACCATGTCCCTTGTCACCTTGAAATATTTTTCTTTTAAATTTTGTGCCCCCACTCTCATCGTCATCTGCCTAGGACCAAATTTTGATCTATTGGCCAAACTCATCCACCATTTATATGCTTTGCTCGTCAAGGATAAACTTGCCTCAATAGGCCTCACATCCTCTGGCATATACCTGAGGTTATGTAAGTTTGACCACTTTTGTAAGAAAATGTTGACTGCGTCTTTGTTGTGTTCCTTCTCCTCTCCCCCAAAGCTTGGCGCTTTGAGATCCTTGAAGATCCTAGCAAACGCTATGGACTACTTGGCAGACTCTACGGAGTGTTGTCATGTGGAAGTCCCAACTTTCTATTGAGAAGAAGTAAATTATACTCTTCTGTGCATGGGCATAAGAGACACAACACTAGTAATAGGATTGGCCGATCATGAGTCCAAACACTGGTGCAAACTCCTAAGGATGGTCAAAATTTCATTTTAAATTTGTTCTAAGGTTTGGCTCTTGGCAAAAAGCTGCAATGCATGAAGCCTCCTAGTGTGAGACATGAGCCTCAAATCGAGTATCGGGATCTCCGTCATTGAACTTATCCTCATTCAAGAGGTCATCATCTGTGCGCTTGGGTCACGATGTATTACCAGACTCTATGAATTGGTTGACTATCAGTGGGTTGTGTTCAGTCTATGTAGACGAAATCATGGGTCATCTACGGACAAGGACGGGATTAGGGATGTGCCTCCTACACCACTTAGCTCATGTGTGTCAAGTCGTGAGATGGACAGAGGACGAACGGCCTCCGTTTGGCATGCAAGGACAACTTGCCACATGCAGGCAAGCTCGGCCTGTGTAAGGCTGAAAACAAGTGATAACACTCGAGAAATCCTCCCCGAACTCCCTGATACAAGTACGTTACCCTCGCTCAAAGCCATTTTTAAAATAAAAAAATTTGCAAAAGCTATGTAAAACTTAAATGTAAAAAAAAACTTTACGGAGTGCACAAATGGAGCCAACTACCGGTGTCCAAGAGTATGCCGCTGATCGAAGCTCGAAGCCGATGGCGTGCTACGTTACCGCCGATGGAACCTCAAAGCTAATAGCGCTCCGAACTTCGCCGCAATCGCCTCGAGCTCACTTGTATCCCCCCAGATGCCCTTAGGCACGCACACAAGGGATAAGAGCGTTAAAAAAATGACGCCAATGTAATCGTCGTCACCTTTTAATGGACGGCGTTGGCTACTACTACCGTGCGACCTTGTCGCTTGCCACCATTGATGATGATCCACCTGCTCTCATTTACTTCCAAACTTCACACACTGGTGTTGCCATTGACTTCGTCAGTTTGGGGGATGCTAATGTTGCCTTGCCTGGTCTACTGCCACTGGTACAATGGCCGTGTTTATATTTTATGTGCTATCGTTGCCATGCTGCTGCCCTCTCTCCTAAAGTTTTGATACCCACAAGGCTTACACACACACACCGGCAAGCCTCTGTGAGCAGGATGCTGGTCACTGTTTGTTTGCTATTGGGTGGTGCTGGTCATGCCATGGTTCGAGGAGTCGAAGACTTCTGTGTCTCCTTTCTCTGTTGGGTGGTGCTGGTCATGCCATGCACGACTGTGTGCGGTGGTCTTCTTCACTCGATTTGTTGCTTGTCCCGGCGAGAGTGTGCCAAGAAGTTGTGCGTAAACTCGCACAGTTGCTCACAACGACTCCTTAGACTTGTTGTTGGCTCCTTGTATTCGACGACTAGGTGTCAGGTTGGAGGGCTGTGTGGATGTTGCTGTGCGTGCGTTGTGGGCTTTTCACAGGGTTCTCTGCCTAGTGGCCAACAAGCTCTACACAAAGAATTCACTCACGGCTCAGTTCTCTTTGTGTATAGGCTATAAGCAGCGTGTTGTGCTACCACCAGAGAGAGAGAGAAGCCTTGTCTTGCTATTCCCCCCTCTGAGAGAGAAGAGATATGTGTAAACCTTATCCACACAGACCAGAAACAAAACGATCAAATTTTTCCACCATTGAACAAATCTTATCTTGTTTTTGGAGCGCAAAAAGCGAGGTCATCATCTGCTCTGATACTTATGTTGCATTACCTACCAAGAAGACACCACACCCACCCAAGATGAGGGAGGAGAGGAGGACCCAACTGTCAAGGAATTGAGAATAAGCTCCACACTACCAAGCTCATGCAATGGCCTTCCTTCCCACACTTTCTGGGCTGCCTATGGTTCTCCAAGCTCATGCAATGGCCTTCCTGCCCACACTTTCTTGGCTGCCTATGGTTCTCCAACCTGGGCGCCTCACCCCTAAACCCAGGACACTCTCGTCGATCACGCTCCGACGATTGGGCTCCATATCCAGTCAAGTCCTACATAACCCGTTATACAAGCTACATGACACTTTGGCTGTGGATATTGATTCATAAGGAATATTGAAGCTTTCTTGCAACCTCTAAAGAAGAACTCTAGTTCAATGTACATCTTTCTTTGCACTTTAATTTTTGTACACTAAATTTATATTTCATGGATGTTGGGTTTTTTATATAACTATTATAGTTACAATATTTACACTTAAGAAATTGGGATGTTTTTAGTACTTTCTTTGCACTTTAATTTTAGTAAACTAAATTTATATTTCATGGATGTTGGTTAATTTTTCACTATTACACTTACAATATTTACAGTGAAGAAATTGAGATGTTTTTTTGTACATAAAATTAGTATTCATATAAAATTCTAATTTTGAACAAAAGAAAATCTAAAAGTAGTATTCATATATATATAACTTTATCCTTATCTAAACCTATTGTCGTAGGCCATGGGAGGGTTTCCCTTGGTCGTAAGAGGCTTTTGATTCCTATGCTTGGTTATTTTGGAAAGTAACATCAATCTCATCCTTGGACATCCTTGGATTGTATTAGGTCTTCCAAGGGTGACATCTTGGGATCGAGAGAGAAATCTTAGTCCCTTGCTCACTTTGAGGTTTTCCAAGGGTGACATCTTGGGATTTGAGAGAGGTCTTAGTCCCTTACGTGCTTTGTGGTGTTTCTCAAATATTCCTCCACATGGGCAAGGCTTTTGGTAGTCTCTTATTTTCCTCTATGGGCCTAGATATTTATCCACACCTCTAAGTGTCGCTAGAACTTTGCTTTCCTCATTGATGCCTATGTATACCTACCTACACAATTACATTCTTGTCTTGCCTTATGAGTCTATAATTTGGAGTCAAGGTCGTTTATAGCCCTCATATTCACGCTTCTTTGGCCCTTTATTTCTCATTCAATTGGTTGTAGTGCTATTCTTTTTTGTTTTTTACTTCTTCATCGTTTGAGTATTAGTTGGTTACTTATTGGAGGTGTCATGATTCTTGGAAGAGTCTTTTACGACTGCCTTTTATTTCCTACAAGCTTGTGATGGCATGAAGGATATCGTTACCATCTCTCCCCTCAAGGTTCATAGCAAATTCAAGGTTGCAGTTGGAGCTATTGATTTAGGCATAGGACTACTAGAGGTTCTCTCTTGGTGTGGTCAAATCTTGGGTACTCCTTATATGTGTGTTTTGGCCGCCATCAATCTTGACATTAATTTCCCAAGGGTTGTCTTGAGACTATAGGAGCTACATGCTTGTACATGCACTTTCCTGGACCTTGGCAATGGTAGCACTCCAATGGTATCACGGTCCTTGTTCTCTCTGTTGCATTTAGGGTAGGTATACTAGAACATGTCATTTTCATAAATGTATTAAACAAGTGATACTTCCAATATCAGATTTTATAGGGGTCCAAGAGTGCTGATTCCATGATCTCTATCCTAATCCTGTTACATTAAGGGCACATAGACTAGAACACGTCATTTTCATAAATATATTAAACAAGTGACTTCTTCCAATATTAGATTTTATAGGGGTCTAAGAGTGGTTATTCCGTGTTCCCTATCCTAATTCATCTCTTCTATAAAGCACATGTGATTCGAGGTGGCTATGGTGGGTGGTGCATGGTTAGTGTTCTAGCATTAGGATTAGTTGTAGGATTGGGCAATGTTAATTGGGGATGGTGGGTGGTGCATGGTTAGTGTAGTATTCTATCATTAGGATTAGGATTAGTTGTAGGATTGGGCAATGTCAATTGGGCATTTAATACTAGAAGCGTTTGATGTGGGGGGATTATGGCATTGATCTCTATCTCGATACCCCCACGTAGTCATGGCAACATTGCGCCTAGGTCTTCCGCTTCCTTTTACATTGCTCTTACTAGATGATAGACGAGAATATGCTAATGAAAAGTGTCCACTTGGTTTAAGGAAAATAAAGGAGCCCAAAAAATATACCATAAATATATTGAACAAGTGATACTTCCAATACCAGATTTTATAATGGTCTAAGAGTGGTTATTCCATGTTTCGTATCCTAATTCATCTTTTCTATAAGCACATGTGATTGGAGGTGGCTATGGTGGGTGGTGCACGGTTAGTGTAGTATTCTAGCATAGGATTAGGATTACTTATAGGATTGGGCAATGTCAATTTGGCACTTGATATTAAAGAGTTTGATGTGGGGGATTATGGCATTGATCTCTATCTCGATACGCCCATGTAGTCATGGCAACATTGGGCCTAGGTCTTTCTCTTCCT
Source organism: Cibotium barometz (assembly GCF_041138505.1). NCBI lineage: Eukaryota > Viridiplantae > Streptophyta > Polypodiopsida > Cyatheales > Cibotiaceae > Cibotium > Cibotium barometz. Next base: position 61,078,764 of record NC_141057.1, read on the forward strand.
TTTACATTGTTCTTACTAGATGATGGATGAGAATATGTTTATGAAAAGTGTCCAGTTGGTCTAAGGAAAATAGAGGGGCCCAAAATATATTTCATAAATATATTAAACAAGTGATACTTCCAATATCAGTTTTTATAGCAGTCTAAGAGTGGTTATTCCATGTTCCCTATCCCAATTCATCTCTTTTATAAGCACATGCGATTCGAGGTGGCTATGGTGGGTGGTGCATGATTAGTGTAGTATTCTAGCATTAGGATTAGTTGTAGGATTGGACAATGTTGATTGGGCATATTCGAAGAGTTTGATATGGGGGATTATGGCATTGATCTCTATCTTGATACCCCCACGCAGTCATGGCAATATTGGGCCTAAGTCGTTCTCATCCTTTTACATTGTTCTTACTAGATGATGGACGAGAATATGCTAATGAAAAGTGTCCACTTGGTCCAAGGAAAATAAAGGGGCCCATAAAATATTTCGTGAGGTCAAACAACAAGTGATAGAGCCATTTAAAAAAAATCTCCCAAAATGACCAATTTTGGGTGATCAATAAGGAAAAAAAATGTCCAATTTTCCCGAGGGATTTTGTCCAATGTTTTTGTACTTGTAAGTTGATCCAAGCAAACCATTTATCGTCGTTCATAGAGCCATTTTTAAAAAAATCTCCCAAAATGACAAGTTTTGGGTGATCAATATAAAAAAAGAAAAGTCCAATTTTTTGGGGGGGGGGGGGGGGGGGGGGATTTTGTCCAATGTTTTTTGTACTTGTATTTATCGTCGTTCACTACATGTTATGTCACCATGTAGTTATGTGACATCTACGCTGCGGGATACATACTGTTATGTGACCTACAAGCTGCGCGAGGGAAAAACTGTTAAAAGGTCTCTCCCCTTATCAGGGGAAGCTTGTTCTCTCACAGAAAAACAGCGGCAACGTATTCCAATTTGTGCGCCACAGCCTCAGGGTTCATTCACCGCGTCAGGTTTTGGACACCGAATTCGGCAAAGGCGAAGCTGTAGCCTCCGTGCCAACGAAAGCAGGTCGCTGGGGAGGGTTTGACCATGATGTGATTTGATGTGAAGGGAGGGACCATGTACAGGCTTACCAACACAACGCATACGGAGGTAGCACCAAGCTTACCACTGCCTAGCCTGCCGATTTGCTTTGGAGCAGCCATCCAGGATTTGGTTCTGTTCGAAGACCGGGCTACGGTGGAGGCGGTGCAGGCGAGGGACGGCTCGCCTCTGATCGCACACGCCGGAAAAATTGCCGAGCTTCTGGCGGGCACTGACATCAGCTATTTGTAATATCCCTCCCATACCGTCCCCCTTAATCTTCTTATATGTAACCTATACTGGTCACAACAAATTTCAAAGTTGCCAGAACCATGACTCTCATTTACACTAGACCTGGCATTTTGTGCATTTTTATGGTCACCATGTCCAACCATTGTTCTGCCGCTGCGTTTTATGTCATAGGTCTGTCAGGGATGGCTTTAAGGATGGCATCAGTTCTATCTCTGCAACACCTGGGAGTCTTTTGGCTGCAGTCCTTCTTCATGATCCCGAGGCTTTCAGCTACAGCAGAACAGGTACAAGTCTCAATTCCCAGTGGTATTGGCTTCAACAGCATTACATGTATTTTTATTGTTTTGGGCTTGTATATTATTCTTTTCGCTCCTCATTGCAAGCATTTTCTGGAAACTAGCCAGTTTCTTTAGTTCAGGGTTTTTTGTTTTATCTGAACGCATCATTTTGGTGCCAAAGGTTAAAGGTTTTTGTGAATGACGGCACCAAATTTTTTTGGGCCTAATTTGTGCTCTCTAGCAAGGTTACCCAACTTTCACCATCTAGTTTTTGCTAGGCTCTAAAAGCAAGTTGAACAAAGGTGTCCACGCTCAAAATATAGAATACAAATTCAAGTATGCATTTTCTCCACATGGAAGCGTGTATGATATGTCATGTGACATCATTATTTTTCAATCATCTACTCTTGGTGTATCCCAAGTCTATTCAAAATATCAACTTCACCATGTATCAATGTTTTCCAGCATCACATGAGATGGTGATCCAGGTCAATTAATAGGTTATAAAAAGGTTCTACTAATTGGAAAGAGTATATGGCAATTTTAGAGCTTGCCTATAACGGTGTAACTATTGTGTTATAGGCTTTCGAACTTATAGCTTCACTGGAAGTAGGGTTAGAAAAGGAAAGAGTACAATCAACTAAAGTTTTGAGGATAGCAACTAAATGGTCAAGTTGGCTTGAGACAACATTAAGATGGCTCAAGATTGAGCAAAAAGTATGTAGACTTATACCAAGGATAAATAGAATTTACTAAGGACAATAAAATTTTCTTGAAATGTAGGTGACTCTTGATAAAGGGGCAAGTGCCCTAAAGCTATGACCTATGTGATGTGATTTATTCACAACACTTAGAAAGATAGGTGAGGTTGCTTACAAGTTAAAGTTGCAAGAGGAAGTGTAAAGTGCATATAGTGCGTCATGTAAGTCGCTTAAGAAGTTAGAGCAATACCAGGTGACGAGGATATTGTGGTAGATGATGAAGCTCACATTGAGTTTATAGAGTTGGGTAGTGTCCTACATGAATCAAAAAAGATCAAGATCAAGTGTATTACACATATCTCAGTATTTAGAATATTTGGTGAAGTGGAAGAACAGTATAGACGAAAGCTCCACCTAGGGGAAGATAAGCAATTCAATGAAGAGATTTCTTGATCTTTTTGATGATGTAAACCTTTCTAAGGGGAGGAAGTGTTGATTACGGGATTCCTCTACCAACGGGTGTGTAAACAAGAAGTCTAGAGTGGTAAATCATTAATGTTAAATGGAGGTGGCCAATGTGAAGAGGAAAGGTCTAGGGTATGTCTAAAGGCATTTATTGAAGTATTATGGTGAAAGACCAAAGAGGAGTTTAGGCCTCAGAGGATTCTCTTGCCACATGGTAAGTGCTGGGTGAGGGGAAGAAATTAGGATAGTCTTGTACGCGTGGAAGCACGAATTGTTGAAATGGCCAATTGGGGTTTTGAGGAAAGAGTTTTGTTGGAGAGAGATCATTGGTTAGGTGGAAAATAGAGAAGCAGCCCTTTGTTGTGTTTAGTGTTTTGTTGTAAATAACCTTTTCTACTAATGTAGTTGGTACAAAGATTTATTAGGGTTGCATATGTGTGTTTGAGTGATGCCCAATGTCTCACCTAGCTTGTGCGCTTTTCTGCAAGTCTCCCCTTCCTCTTTTTCCTTGTGCATTCCCCTTTCTTGGTCTCCAGAGTCCACATCCAACGGTTGTTTCCTCCACCTTGGCCAATCCCTACTGCCACTTTTCCTTTTTGTGCTCACTCTTGCTCCCCTTTGTTTATGCTATCTGCCCTTAGCTCTCGCCCTCGTCTTGCTCTCACCCTTCTATCCACTCTTGCTTGGCCATCCCGTTCTCTTTTGCCCCTTGATTTTCTCCTGCCTTTGTGCGCCCCTCGCACTTGAGGTTTCTTGTATGCTTGTGTTGATTTTCATTCAGCTTTTGAGGGCATCTCAGGCTAGACACCATGGGAGCTGATCCATCTTCTCCAACCATGCCACCCTTTTTTGAATGGAACCTCTAGCTCCTCTCATCTTGAGTTGCCTGTCTAGAGGCTACTACTTCTATGTGCAAGTGTGTAGGTAGTACGTGCGACATACCTAATACTAATTTTTTGCATTAGGGCCTAATTTGACAAGGTGAGGGAGCCCTAACATTAGGGAAAGCAGTTGGATACGGGTGGCTAAGGTTAATTATTTATATAGGGTGAGGGTGTCAGAATGCGCAGCGGAAGACTAACGCATGTAGGAGACGCATCACCATCGAGCTCCACAAACACCCCCAAGCACTGCAGCATCCCTCCACCGGGCTCCCATCTCCCGGTGAGCTGCCTCCCAAAACACCGGCCGGAGGAGATGATTATGACAAGGTGCCACTCTAGCCTATATATGGCTCTTGAACTTCCCATGCTTCCACTTATGGGATAATCCAAGGCACCTTCTAGCCATAGATCACAAGCTCGAAATCGCCAACCTTCCAACACCCTCCCTCGATTCGAGCTCCGCAAGCCACCGAGGCGCGAGGGGGTCGCCCAGGACCACACACGCCTGAGCCGCCCGGGCTCTGATACCATGTTAGAATGCGCAGCGGAAGACTAACGCACATAGGAGATGCATCACCATCGAGCTCCACAAACACCCCCAACGGGCACTGCAGCATCCCTCCACCGGGCTCCCATCTCCCGGTGAGCTGCCTCCCAAAACACCGGCCGAAGGAGATGATTATGACAAGGTGCCACTCTAGCCTATATATGGCTCTTCAACTTCCCATGCTTATAATCCAAGGCACCTTCTAGCCATAGATCACAAGTTCGAAATCGCCAACCTTCCAACAGAGGGGGCCCTAACATTAGGGGAAGCAGTCGGATACGGGTGGCTAAGGTTCATTAGTAATAAATCCATCTGGAACTAGCTATTTATGGTTGGATGGTTATTTATATAGCGGCAGTTATATAAATGAGGCGTGGCTTATTATCATGACTCATGAGGGACGGATAATTGTTTATTGATGGACCAGAGTAGTCAAACTCCTACTGGGGACATGGTAGATCATTGGTGGTCTTGCTGAGGGGCTGTACGGGAAGGCTTAGGGCTCTGATGGTATGGGACGCGAGGGCTGATTTGGCATAGATTTGTGGGATTGAGCTTTACCCCCTGGCTCGGGGGAGGTTTGTGGATGCAGACGGTGGTTGGGTGGTGAGCTTGCTTGCACTTTTCTATGTTGTTTGTACTTATAGAGTTTGGCCTGTGATTTAGGTGATTTCGTAGGAGGATTTTATAGTTGGTATTAGATCGAACCTAAACGTGGAGGTGGAAAAGCAAGGTTTGCATGTCACGCATTGTTGCAGGTATGTCGAAAATCCTAGGTATTTTTCTTTTGCTAGGGGTTCAATGTGTAGTCTTACTATTGGAAAATGAGTGACAAAGAGGGGGGGGGTTTGCTTACAGATGACAGTGTGTGTGTTGTCTAGCTTCTATGTATGCTCAAACCTTGCCCAGTGGGCAAAAGCTCGGCGATGGAAAGAGAAATGCTATAGGTTGAAATTTGCCCTTAGTATGTGCATTGCAATATCCAAAAGAGACGCTCTCTAGGCTTCAGAAAGGCTAGGTATGGTTTTTCCCAATAAAGTAGTCAACTCTCTTGTAGTGGGTGGTTTTGAACCCATCGTCCGTGATACCTAGATCGGTGGTCCTTCTTTCACACTAGAGCTTTATGCGGGTGACAAGAGGACGCACTCCGAGGAGTTTGAGGATTCTTGGCTGAACCGATGGAATACTCACTTGGAATTCCATCCTTTCCCAGATAATGGGAGATAAAGATGTGATGAGGGTTCCTCGAGGAGAAGGCATTGACCTGGTGGACGGAACTGATGGATAAGCCGATTACATGGGCTGAATTCGAGGCTCAGTTCTAGGCTGAATTTCTCAACTGCAAGCTGGTCTTCCGTGTCCTCTCCTCAAGTGTCAAAATAACTGGCGCATGGTCTGAAAAAGAGGTGCCAGCGAGAATGCCAACGGAGCCACCACGCTCCCCGAACCTGTCGCCCACATAGAAGCGATCAATCCGTGATAGATTAGTCCCTCCCTGCCGGCGATCCGACCAAGAAAAACTAAGACTGTCCTGAGAACGGGAGAAAGCCTCATGCTGCCATGCATTAGTGATCCGCAGTGTCATACAAAATCGCTCCCAAGCTGCAAGCTCCGTGCCGTGCACTGTGCCTCCCACCCTATCGGCTGGGTCCTCAAGCATGTTGAAGTCTCCCCCGACACACCAATGTGCGGCCTCGGGCAATGCATCTGTAACAAGGGTCCAGAGTTCTGCTCTGGCACTAGCATGGTTGGGCGCATAGACATTGAGCACACCAAAGTGCTCATCGTGCATCCTCAGAATAACATACTGTGCTCTACCAGGCACAATGACCATGTGATCCACAATGGCCTGCCGCCATACATCCGCAATGACCATACATACTCCTCCCTGCCCACCCAAGGGGCCAAAACCTGCAGACCAAAATGTGTCCCATCTACCAGGCATCACTGAACCATATCTCCGAATCCTGCTCTCACTCAAATGGTGCTCCTGCATCATCAGAATATCAATACTGCCCCCAACCACGGCATCTCTGAAGCTCCTGCCTCAAGCAACCACGATAACGTACATAGTGTGCGCTGCCAAGGCCCTGTACATTCCATGAGATGATCCTCATTGATGACCTGCTGAGGTGGAGGTTGTCTTAGCCATACGGCGGGCCTTCGCAAGCGGCTTGGATGGAGAGTAGTCCCCATCCGAGCGGCTACGAATCTGCCCACCCGGTGTGTTGCAAGAGTCTCGGACCAGGCGCCAGTGGCTGTGTCCCATAGTGACTGCCTCCCGCTCGGAAAGAGAAACCTCATGTATGCATACATAGCCAGGGTCTCGCGCTAGGTCTGCTACTATGCGAACCACCAAATGTCGATTCCTGGAGGCATCCGCACTCCCGGTATCAAAGAAATGTGCCAACTCCCAGAGTCGGCCTATTACGTCTGTCATCTCCAAATCGCTCACATGGTGAGAAAACTCAACTGCCTGTGTCTTCAAAATACTAAGAGCGAGATCCAGAGTCCACTCCCGGTCGCTAGTGTTGCAAAGAGGGAAGGAGAAGGCCACCGCTGAATCAAGTGCCTCCTCCCCTCAGGCCGGAGGTATCACCACATGAACTCTGATGGGTGTTGGCTCATGGGGGCCCTCCGCTCCAAAAAGGCGTGTAAAGGAGTAGTCGAAAGCCTCCGAGCGCTGTCTAGTGTCGAGACTACTCAGCCGACTGCGGATAGAGGATATCCGTGAAGCACAAATCGGCATGGTAGGTCTCCTCTGCGGTGCACGAGCAAGGTCGGTGCTCAGTGCCCGCCGGACTGCAGGTGAGCGCCAGGGTACTGCCAGTGCCTCTTGGGGAGCTGAGGCGATTGGAGGGGGAGGAGAAGGGGGTGGGGAAGGAGCCGCTGAAAATGCGGGAGCGGGAACGGGAGGAGGCGAGGGTGGAAGCGAGGCCGGAGGGGGGGGACGGGGGAGGGGGGTGGAGGTGAAGGGGGGGTGCTGGCATCTCCTGATCCTCAGTCTGCGCTGGGGTCTCCTCCTGGAGGGGAGCAAAGCTGTTCCTCACTGGAACCCAATGATGCTGAGGTTGTGTCTGCTGCTGCGTTCGTCTTTGGGCATGCTGCTGTGGCTGTCTCCCTCTACGGCGTCCCTGTCTAGGCTGCCAATCGGAGGTCTTTGTGGGCTGAGCAGGTGTCCCGGAGGCTGCCTGTGCCGAGCCGCATCTGTGGGCGGGCCATCGGAGGTCTGCTGGTGCGGTGAAGGTCGGGGTCTCCTGCGAGGGCAGGCCTTGGCCAGGTGGCTGACCTGCCTGCATATAAAACACTGGTTCGGGAGCCCCGAAAACTCCACTCTCTGATCGATCCATCCCCCCCCTATCCTAGGTAACTGAATGACCTTCGGAAGGGGGGAGATGTCAGGAATCAAAACTCTGACCGAAGGAAGGCCAGCTGCTCTAGCCACCACTGAAGCTGCTGTGGGGCCAGTCTCAAGTACCGAGCCCACCAATGATCCTATCCTAGAAAGGAGCGGAAGGTACTCGCGGCGAAGTCCAGGAAAGCAAACTGTGACATGGAATAGGCGCTCTCCCTGCTCGGCCGCTACTGCGTCGAAACCATGCTTCCAATGTCTGAAGAAGGCCCGAGCGCCCTTGATGTCAAGGGGACTCATGGCTAGGACCTGGGCCACGCTCTGGGCTGTCTCGAACTCAATTTGGTAATGTCCGCGGCCCAATAACTGAACGTCCAGGATCTTGCCCACATCTGCAAGAAGGCAGGCTTGGAGAAGATCCCGGATCTCCCCTCTGCTGGGCGAGTGCCAACTATACGGCAAATGGTGGAGTGTGCCTGGAGGCGTTCCACCTCTGCGGCGAGGCTCGCTTCCTCTTCTGGCGAAAGAGAAAGCCTGATGGGGGTCTCCTCAGGGGCGGGTGAGGGGGCTGCGGAAGAGTCCCTCTGAGGTGGGGCGGGAGGAACCTCCATCAGAGTCTGAAGCTGAGTCGAGGGCAAAGTGAAAAACGGAGGGTCTTGCAAGAACCAAGCTGCACGAAAAAGCGAAGCGGGAGGGGAAGAGGGGGAGGGGCGGAAGACAAAGGGGGAGGGGCGGAAGACAGAGGGGGAGGGGCGGAAGGCAGAGGCGGAAAACGGGCAGCGGGGAAAGCGCCAAGGGGGGGGGCGGGGGCAGGCAGGGGGGCGAGACGCGGAGGAAGGGGGGAGCGGGGGGCGCGAAGGAGACGGGGGCAGGCGGGCAGGGGCGATGGGCGCGAAAGGGAGCGCGGGGGCGCGAAAAACACAGGGGCGCGGAGGGGGGGAGAGGCGAAGGCTCGAAGGCGGGGAAGGGGGGTGCGAGCAGGCGGGGAGAGGCGAAGGCTCGAAGGCGGGGAAGGGGGGTGCGAGCAGGCGGGGAAAGGGGAAGGCAGCTCGAGCAGGGGGGCGAAAGCTTCAGCATTAATCTCTTTAATTATGTTTAGTAATGTTTAATTAAGCTAAAAGATTAACAATGGTATCAAAGCAAACAAACTCCAACTTGTAGGATGCCCACAGCTAAACCCTAGCACTAAAAAACTAAAAAACCTTAACCCTAAAAATCTGTTAGCCCTAACCCTAAAATCAATCCTAGCAATTTTGCCTGATATATGAAGCCCCCCAAAACTTTGTAAGAACTTCTACAAAAAAAAAAAAACAATGGAATGCTGGATTGTTCCTCGGGTCCTGGTGGCCTCTCCACCCCTTTGAAATTGTAACATGCGGAAGCTCGGTGGAAAAGATCGGTAACTTCAATGCTGAGAAATTCAGCAATCGTTCGCGACGAAGATAACGCATAGCACAGAGAGAGAGAGAGAGAGTCTACTAGAGGCCGAAGTCGGCCTATGAGACAAAACAATATACAACTGTCAATGTCCTTTGGGTATCCAAATAATAGAAAAAGGTACAAGGTACAAAGCTGAAAAGCTAAGGATCGATGGGAGAGTGGACCATCAAAATTGACAAGGGATGGATGGAGCTCTATCACTAGGGGCTCAATGTGCAGTACTGTATGCATCGGGTATACAATCATGCTATGCAAATCTAGCTAGCTCCATCCAGCGCCATACTGGGGATGTAGGATGGTGTACATCAGTGGGGGAGGGGCAAAGACCTCCTGTAGGATCCTCCCTAGATCTGATCGAAAATGTGTGAGCCTCTCCTAGACATAAAGCTGGTGGCGAGACCGGATCTGAGTGATCTCTCTCTGATGAAGTCTGGGGGTCTGGACTCTGGTAGCTTGGTGCTCTTTGTCTCCGTCGAGCTCGGAGATCCTTTGCGCGCTGAAGTGTGACCCCCTGTTGTGGTGGTGGTGGGGGTGGTGGCGTAGCTCTCCGAAAGAGGTGTGTAATCTGGGACTGCTGCCTACCTCCTTGTGTCGTCTGTCTGTAGTAGTGTCTCTCTGTGTCGCTGTATCTCTATCAGGAATTGCCCGAATCGGCGTTGGTCTGTCGACTCCATGAGTGAGTGGGGCTCCTTGAAGAAAGTGGGGTCTCTCTCTCTTGGACAGTGCTGTATGCTCTGCATCTACATACAAAGTGCTCCTTGCTCTCTATCTCCTTCTAACTGAGTCTGCATATCCTCTCAGTGCGGGGGAGGCGTGATGCCCGACCAGCCTCTATCTCAAGCTGATGTGATGATACTCTAAGCTGAACAATGGCCACTCTGACCCTGTGTGGCATGGATGTATCCATGTATCCATGTAGAGCTCTAAATGAATCGATCCATTGAGATACGCATAAACTGATCTCTGTAGTATAGCATCTTCGGCGGTAGAGGCTGACTGGGTGTAATCCAAGTCTCTTGAGTGTATCGCTGCCATAAATCGTGTCAAAGGACTCTGTTCCTCTCACTGTGAGAGAGCTGTATGTGTGGTGCATGTATATCATACTAGAAAGGTGGGAGGTGATCTATGTTGAGACCATGCTGAGTGAGCCACTGCATCATCTGTGAATACCACGATCTCCTATCTCCACTCTCTGCAAGCCGCTTGGATGCCTCAAGCTCTATGTGAGTCGATCTGATGGCATATCTCTGATTCTCTGTATGAAGCAGATCGTCTGGAATAGGTGTTCTATTAGCATAGGAGGTGCAGCAAACTCCGCCCGGACAATGTTATGTGGGACGCAGGGTTTGCTGCGGATCATCCGTGAGAGCATGAGAATCTGAGGCCTCTCTATCTGAGACCATGTGGAGGTGGCGAGCCCAGGTGCCATAGTCACAAGGGACGGGGGACGGTGACGGGGGATGGGGAAGGGGATGGGGACGGGAATGGGACGGGGGACGGCCATAAGTGGGGAACGGGGACGGGGATGGGGGAGGGAACGGCACTCAAAAAATACTTTTTTTTAAAATTTTTCTACTCTACACTTATTCTACTTTGGAAGTACATCAAAATGAGCACAAATTTACACTAAAATGGTAAGCTTTTGAGTCATATTAATAATTAAGTAGATACAAAATGAGTCATGACTCAAGAGTCAGGAGTCAGGACTAAGCCTTAAGGAGGCAGAATACATGGACGGACTCAAATGAGTCAATGACAAAAAAGTGCTGAAGACTAGAGGCTAGAGGCTAGAGTTAAGTAGTAAGGCCCATGAATCATGATCCATGAATGATCATCCACGTAAGTGCTCGCCTCATGGTCATGGGTAGCTTGTGCCAAAGAAGCATCAAGCTCATCCTCAGTCTCATCCTCACTGGCATGCTGCTCCTGCACCTCATCCTCTTGTTGCTCTTCTTGTTGACTCATCTCCCACTCGGTGAAGGAATCTGCCTTCTTGGTCACGCTCTTGCAAAGCATTCGCAAGTTTGCGCTGACGAAGACAAGGTCATTGGCACGCTCTACCCCGAGTCGGTTCCTCTTCCTAGAGGCAGTGTGGCTGTAGGTACTCCAAAGTTGCTCCAAGCAAGAGGAGTTGACGGCCTGGCTAAGTATGCGGATGGCAAGCTGCTGCAGCTCCGGTCCATCTGAACCAAAGTCCTCCCACCATAGAGCAGCACCAACTTTGGAGCGGTCAACCTGTGCATCATGACAGCCATAGGAGCCATGAAATGACCTGTACATCGAAAGCTGGTCCCTAATCTTGCGCCTAACCAATGCATCAGGCACAAGACGATCCAAGATGATCCTCCATCCAGCGCTCACCTCCCGGTTGCTCTCCTGCTTGTTGCCTTGGAATTCTGGGTCCACCACATAAGCTGCTGCATGCAATGGAGAGTAGTAGGAATTCCACCTTCCTAGACACAAGGCATGGATCTCCTCGTATCTGTCTTCGTCAGGCACGAAGTCTTTCAACTTCTCTATCATGCGATCCATGGCCTCGTATCTAACCATAAAAGAGGGGGGGGGGTTAGTCCATCTTCTGGTCCCTAGTGTGGTGTACTGTGCAGGTTTGTCATCTTATTTTATCTAGCATGCTTTTGTGTATTTTCAGTTTTCATGATTGATAAGATTTCCGTGTATAGTTGCCCTTCCATTTACAGTGGCAATTCGCTTAGTTACTGTCGGGTTGTCGCATGATGACTGGAAGTTGTGGTGGATTATCCCATATGCAAGAGCATAGGAAGTTGAAGAGCCATGTATAGGGTGTGGTGGCACCTTGTCATAGATATCTCCTTCGGCCGGGTTTTTGGGGGAGCAACGACTGGAAAATGGGAGCCCAGCCACTAACGTTGCTGAGTGCCTTGGGATGGTGTGCGTGTTGCTGCTGCGTGACTCTGACAGGACCGGGGTCGATGCCGAGCCAACTGCGACTTCTCCTTAGGCTTAGATTGATGCTAGTTTGATAAGGATGCTCGGGCACATGTGTTCATCATCTTCAACATTAAACCATTTGTTGCTCGTCATTGGTCAATTTGATGATATTGATGATGAGATTGTGGGATGTCATTCAAACGAGGTATCGTAGAGAGAACACTACTCAGAAGATTGCCTTAGGGAATCAGCTTGCGAACCTGAAGATCTTCGATACTGCGAACATCATGGATTTTGTCACGGAGTTTGTTATTGTCCAGAAGCAGTTGGTCTCTTTGGGGGCAAGGCTACTGATGAAGACTTTGTTCATTGGCTCCTCGCCATATTGTTCGAAACTTTCTCATCTCCGATACTATTTCGCTTCTTCCTGCTACTCCCGATCTGCATATTGTTGTTGGCATACTTTAGGATAGAGCTGTGAGAAAGAAAACAAGCCAGGGTGCTTCCGAGACCCTTCTTCAGGTCAAGGGCAAAGGCAAACGGCAGTCTAAGGGTTCCACCAACAACAAAGTTGACTCTAAACGTGCTAACATTCTTGCTCATAAGGATCTTACTTGCCATTATTGTGGTCACAAAGGTCACATTCAGCGTGACAGTCGCAAGAAGAGAGAAGGTGGTTTTGCAAAGAAGTCCATCGATCAAACCTCTCCGTCTACTAACCAATCCCAGAGATCGTCTTCCACCAAGGAGATTGTCTTCATCGGCATTGAGGAGCTTCCTGTGGACTCACCTATTCGTGCCACCTCACGTCTTACGGATTGGGTGGTTGACAATGGGTGCACTACTCACATGACTCATGACCAAGGTCACCGTGAAACGTTTCACTATCGAAACGAAACGATGCTGAAATGATTTATTTTGGAACAAAACGTTTCAACACCAGGTAGGTGGACAATGAAATGTTGGACCGAAATAATCATATACATAAAATGTGAAGGTACTGGCCAATAGTTATAAGATGATATTAGCATATTTATACTCATCGGGCTTCTCACATCTTGGAGCTTATACATATAGACTTGCGCCGTCCCATGCGTGACTACTAACTAGGGTGGTGCCAGGTACTTCATGCTTATTATTGATGATTTCTCATGTTAAGTCTTTGGCAGAAAAATCTCCCGCTTTCTCCCGCTTTTAAGAGTGGGTGGCTCTGGTCGAGAATGCGACCACACAGAAGGTTCGACAAGTCCATTCGGACTATGGAGGAGAATCCATCTCCAAAGCCTTTCACAACTTTTGTTCCCGTAAGGGTATTGGCCGCCCGTCAGTTCTCCACACCTGGCACTCCATAGCAGAATGGTGTGGTTGAACACAAAAATAGGACTATTCAGGAGATGGTCTGTACCATGCTCTCTTCTTCCGATCTTCCTTCCTCTTTCTGGGGAGAAACTGTTACCATTGTTGTCTACATCATCAATCTTTCTCCCACAAAGGCGGTTGCTAATATGACACCGGAGGAGGCTTTTACACAACAAAAACCTTTAGTTTCACATCGTAGGGTTTTTGGTTGTGATGCCTATGCTCATATTCTTGATTCTACCAAGTTTAAATTTGATCCCAAATGTAGGAAGTGCAAATTCCTTGGTTATAGCTCTCAATCCAAAGCTTACAGATTATGGGATCTGGAGAAGAAGTCGTTAGTGATTTTCCGTGATGTTCACTTTGTTGAACCTTCGTCCGATGATTCCCGGTCTCATCCTGACTCCTGAGCTTACCATACAAGTTCCTCATCAGCCTGCTTCTTCCTCTTCTTCCTCGGCACCCCCACCCCCTCAGCTTCTACACCCTCAGCTTCTTCGTGCACTCAGCTTCTCCTACTACTACTGCTTTTGTGCGATGGAGGATTGCTCCCAGGATTCTCTGATGTGGCCAGAAGCCATTGTTCGTGACTCTCATCTCTCACATGTTGATCTTCATTAGCTTGCTGACTCCTTAGCAACACCTTTGACACGGGCACGACGATTATAATAGCTTCGTCATTCCTGTAACCTCGCCTTAATTAGTAAAGTGGTGCAGTCATATGAGCCTTACAGCTAAAGAGGCTCTTGCTCTTCCTGAGTGGCAGGCAATCATGGAGGCCAAGATTGATTCCATTGAAAGGAATGGTACATGTGACTGTGGGAACTTGTGGACCGGCCTTTGCATAGGCAGATCATTGGGGACAAGTGGGTCTTTAAGACCAAGTTTCATGTTGATGGTTCTTTGGACAAACACAAAGCCAGATTGGTTGCAAAGGGGTATTCTCAAATTGAGGGTATTGACTATGAGGAAACTTTTTCCCCAATAGGCAAATACACCACTATCCGGATAATTTTTGTTCTCAAACCTGGCGGGTTTATCTTGTAACTATTTGGTCCTCCTAGCTCTATTTCACATGATAAAATCCATGCTCGGACACCAGACAGGTGGAAGAAGACATGGGGACAGGGTCCATAAGTTTTGATTAAGAAAAAGCACCATTCTTGGTCAAAAAGCAAGAAAAAGCAAAAAGTCAAATAGGGTTGACCGCAAGCCAAGGGCACCATTGGAAAGAGAAGACTGAGCCGGACCAAAAAGCTAAAAGGCGCTTTCTCAAAATGCAGCTCTAAGGCCAAAAAGCAAGGCCTTAAAGCCAGAAAAGCAAAGCACCAAAATTTGAGTAATATTTGATTAATAAAAGTAAAAAGAGCAAAAGCAAAGGCAAAAAAAGAAAAGCAAAGAATAAAAAGGCAAAGCAAAAGCATGAAGTCTTTTTGGCAAATAGCAGGGTCTCTTACAAATTGAGCAGAGAGTAAAAAACTTGCTTCTCACCCCTCGAATAGGCCCAAGGACACCAAGGAGCACACCGGGCTATTACGGGTGCACAATCACTAGCCAGGTGGTACACACACCATTGAGAAATGTGCACGGAACCACCTCTGGAAAACGTGCACGAAAAAAGTGTATGAAACAAAAGCGACGTGGTCCAAAGCATTATTAAAATTGGGATGGAAAAAAACGCGTTTCATACAAGGCGAAACGTTTCAAACATGTCCAAGAAGTTAGAACCTAGATGACCTCTTCACTAAACCTCTTCCTCAAGATTCTATTGATCAACTCGTGACCCGTATGGGAGTCGGTCCACTGCGCCGAAGCCGAGTTGTCCGTGGGCAAAGAACCAACCGTTTTGCATTAATCAAGTTGTGAGTATTGCTAGGGTCAAAAAGAATGTGCACAATCTTCCCCACCAACGATCCATACATCCATATTAGATCGTTGGGACCAAAAATTGCGATGTTGAAGTTACATTCCATTCAGGCCCTATGATTAGAACTGTAATTTTTCACTTTGGTCACATGAGTTGCCTTGGGCTTCATTGCTTGCGGGGACAACTCGCCTTTATATGGCCCTTCAGACAGCCAATTAAACACCAGCCCTCCGGAGCGTTCTGGAGGTTGTGCTGGTTCTTCTTGTCTTTCTTCGATTGGGATCACCTGAAGTCTGGGTTTGGGTTTGGTTTTGTGAAGCCATCCTGAACTTACACCCTGTTTGGAAGCACCTGTGTTCTGAGGTTTCTTACGAGTTTGGCTAGCCATGGTTTCCTTATATATCTTAGCATACCGGATGGCATTCTCGAGTGTTTTGCTATGATTATTCCTCACGTGGAGCTTGTGCGCTTGAGATAGCCCATGGATAAAGAAACCACACAAAGTCGTAGCATCCATGTGCTTGGCTCTGTAAGTACGTGTCAAAAGGCATGTTCCTCATATCCAAGTTTGCAAACTTGGACACCACATCAAACTCATCCTCCGCCTCAGGAACTCAAGGCGAAAAGAGCTACTACGGGCTGCAAAATCAAGGGCGTGAATAGTGGCCGGGTTCACCTAGGCATCACCCAAATAGAGATGCAACCAATTAAACCCTAATTCAGTTTGAACCATCTACTTTAGTAGATAAGGTGATGAACATCAAAACTCCAAGCAAAACAGAGGGCTTCTTCTCTATTTTCCACCCAACCATAGAATGAGTCTTATTCACGGCTCTTTCCTCAAAACCCGCACTGGGTATTATTGCAAATCATGGCTTCTACGTGTGCTAGAGGGTTCTCCCCCTTACCTTGTGGCCAATAATCCTCCAAGGCTTAAATCTTTACTGGGGTTTTCACCTTAACACTTCAATTAATGCCTTTGGGCATCTTCTAGGCCTTTCCTCTTCACATTAGCCACCTCAATGGCCCTGTAGACTCCCACTTTATGCATCTGGCCCTGGGGAAATCTTGTCGATCTCGGACATTTAACACTTCCGAGAGTGGGCCCGCGGGGGGGGGGGGGGGGGCACGAAGGCGCACAAGTGGGAGGGGCGGGCAGGGGGTATGCACACAAAGGAGGGGTGAACTGCAGCAACGAGCACGACAGGTGGGCAGGGAGCTGGCTGCTATGTGGAGATCTGTAGCGCGGTATCTCTAAAGGGCCTTTGTTGTTTTTTTCTCATATTTCAAATGCATAAACACGTCAGTTCTGGCCAATTCATCTCTATGTTTTGTGAGGTTGAGGATCAAGTTCAGTCATTCAAGGTTAATACTAAGGTTTTTGAAGTTACAGCAGGTAGTCTCTCTTATCCTTAAGGTCAAACTCTGTGCTTCTTTTTACATTTGGTCTGCTGGGTATTTGAATGTTCTTGAAAGATTTCAGTTAATAGCATGTTTGATTTAATAAGGAATTTTTATTTCTGAAATTTTTAATGGATGTTATGACGTTCTTGAAATCCATTTCTGCATTTATTTTTCATTGCAGAGCCAGTTGATCAGCGAGGGTGGCGAAACCTCAGTCTTGAAAAGAGAGCTGTGCTTCCATTGGGTAATGCTGCAGAAGAGGTGCCTGAAGGAAGCGTGTCGAGAATTGCTTCTAAACTGTCCTTGCCCCCATCTTTTGAGGTACAACTTTTAAAGCGAGGCCTTTTGTTAAGTCTTTTTTGCTTGTTTTGTATGGAGCAGCACTCTCTTTTCGTTAATCTTTCATTCATGGTTTTGGTAGTTTTTGCATGGAGCATATTGGTCCGCTGTGAGCGTTTGTACTCTCTTTTTGTTTTATTTTTATTGGTGCTAAGTTTTCATGCATGCCATTATCAATGAAAAGTTAAATAGAGAAAGGAAAGTACTAAGAAAGGAAAAAGACTTTGCTTATTGCCCTTTTCAGACGGTTGCTATTGTGAGGTAGATGGACCTTTGAAATACATGTCAGGTTTTGCCTCTTACAAGAAAAATAACCCAGCTTGGTCATGTGCTCTTTGCTGATGCTGGGCAGCTTGTTTCAAGAGGGCAAATTGTTGAATGGTTGGGACAATCTTTTGCCCTTTGGATTTTGTGGTTTTGTCTGTGTCACTGACGTGGTGCCACCTACAGATTGGCCATGTGAAGAGTGATTCCCTTTCCCCCCTTTCCTCTTTTTTCTGTCCTTTTTTTTTTGAGATACTTTCTTCACTTTCCCTGGTTGTTTTCAAATTTTATTAGATTGATCAGTTTTTGAGATTGGATTCTCCAGTATGTTTCTCATTCTCAGAGATGAAATTTTACCTTATTTGGCAGGATCTGCGGCATTCTCCATCAGTACAAAAGCCAAAAATGAAAAGAAAAGGAGATTTCAATGGGATAGAATCTTTGGCATCTGTGCAGGGTCAATTAGATTCCGAGCACAGTGAGTGGCTTCCTTTTCACCTCAAACAACAGTTTTTTCCAGCTATATAGAATTTGTTTCTCAAGCTTCCAAATTGCAGATGCCGTTTTGGGTGGTCTGTGTGAAGTTCTGGATGGGATATTTGAGAAGGTGGAACTACCTGAAGAAGATGAAGGGGAGGAAGGGGGGACTTTTCTGTCTCTCTCTGAAATCAAATTTATTGCAGAAGAAATCGCTACAGCACATGCAAAGAATGTGTTGCAGCTTCTTTCCACTGGTCATCTGGTCAAGTTATTGAATCTACTAGATCGCCATGTTCAACATGCTTGTGGACGGAACGTTGATGATGATGATGAGGTAAGTATTCATGTGTGGAAACGTTTGGTTAATGTATTTAAAAGTAGTTCACTGAAATTTCAAACAGTGATTTGAACTTGAAAACATCATTTTTCTACACAATGATTCAGACAAAATGAAGTGAAAAATTCATAAATATTGAGTCTGCTCTTCATCTTGGTAAAAATGATCATTTTTTTAATTAAGTAAACTGCTACATACCCTTGGGGTGCTGATGTGGCATGTAGTGTATGCTATGCATGATGAAGTTGATGGTTCAAAGCTATGTGACTACACTCAGGTTGAGGTTGAACTACCCTCAGGTTTCTATGGTATTTTTAACAATCATAAATTTTGACTCAGCCAAAGCTAAAGCTAAAGCTGCGAGATTAAAGCCCTGTGCACTTGTCTCAAAATTATTTAGATTATCGAACTATGGCTGTTTACAAAGCTTCTGGTTTATATATCAACCATAATGAAACTAGAGTCAACATCCAATATAAGCCTCCACCACAATTCATCATTAAACAACGTTATGGAATAATACCAAATAGTGTTATCAATAGGCTCTTTTTTTTCTTTGGAAAAAAGATCTTTCTATTATTTAACAAAAAACAGCCTCAAAGGTTAGATACAAACCCGCCTCCATGTACGAAGCGAGGATCAAAGAACAAAATAAGGGGGAAGGATGCACTTCTTCTCTGGCTGGCCGCTCTATGAGGAGAAGGCTAAGGGATAACTACACAAGTGGTCTGTAGTGCCAAGTGGGCTCACGACCACTGTCTGTGAGAAAAGGATTAGGTCGCCAGAGTCTCAAGAAGGCTTCTTGATGCTTCCGCATATGATCAAAACCACCCTGAAGCTTCACCCATTGCCCGGGAGGGTATGAATGATGTTGAGCCAGATGGTACTAATGGACTCCGTGGACAGAGTGTGGGTGCCTTCGATGGCTTCGCTGCTTTGAGCTCTCTTGATGTGCCATCATATGCTTCTCTGACAACTTAGTTTGGGTAAGAAAATACCTCAAACTCTGGTGATCTGTCTTCACAGTGAAATCAGTCCCAAGAAGGTAATGTTTCCATATAGTAAGTGCATGAATTACAACCAAGAGCTCTTTCTCATAAATGCCAACAGATAGCTCTCTATCATGCAATCTACGGTTCTCATAAGCCACGGTATGTCTCTCTTGATTAAGGACAGCTCCTATGCAATTTCCAGATGCATCACATTCCACACTAAAAGGCTTTTGCAAATCCGGAATGATCAACACTGGACCATGAGTAGTTGCATCTTTCAATTTGAGGAATGCATCCCTCTCTACATTACTTCATTTGAACACGGCCTTCTTCTTTGTCAAATCATGCAAAGAAGAATCAATCCATGCAAAGTGCCGAATGAACCTGCGATAGTAAGAGCATAATCCAAGAAAACTATGGATCTCATGCACTAAACTCAATTCGGGCCAATTCCGAATTGCATCAATCTTTGCAGGATCCATCCGCACTCCATCTTTGGACACAATATGCCCAAGATAATGTATCTCTGACAAGAAGAACTCACTCTTCTTTGCATTTATGAAGAGTTTATGCTTACGGAGCTCTTCAAAAACAATGGCCAAATGAGCTTTATGCTCTTCTTGAATGTAGGAAAAATGGGGGAGAGACAAAGATAAACTGAATCTGAAATGAGAGCCAGACTAGAAGGAAACACAAAGCATAGACATACGTTGAGATGAGTGTAGACAAGACACAAGATTGATACATTCATTGATGTGACACCTACAATTTATAGGTGAGAAGTACAAGATTGAGTAGACTCACTTATGGGATAAATGTAGAGGTGCCACATGGCACTAGACTCAAGACACAAAGACTGAACTGAAACTAGACTAGAGAAATAGTACACCTAGTGTGCACTTATTTCCAACACCCTCCTTAAGTGGACACTAGGAGGAAGACAAAAAAACAAGACTATGACATGACAAAAGATAAAACCAAGACAGAGAGACTAGATAGACTGAGAGACAAGACAGAAGACGTGACAGACAAAGATCCTGAGACACCCCTCCTCAAGTGATATCCTCATATGGGTCCACAAGGGTAGGGACAAGAGTGGATCATAGACAGACAGAGAGAGAGAGAATCAGCCAGTAGAGTGGTCCCAGAGAGAGAGAGACTTTCAGATAGACATGAGAGAGACTGACAAATAGAAGATAAATGGGGACATAGACAAAAAAATGCCAAGAGAATGTGGGTAGCTAATCCACAAAAGAGAGGCATATAGACTGATAGATAGAGTGTCAAAGACATGTGACAGGATAGACACACAGGATAGACACATAGACAGAGAGACTGACTGATTGTAGATAGACAGAGAGATGGACCTTGATAGATAATCCCTCCTCAAGGTCAATCCTCCTGCTAGAGTGGGTAATGCAGGGGTGCCTCTTGGATAGGGACAAAGATGAGTCCATGTAGACAAATAGACAGGATATTATCCCATGATCTACATCATTGGTGATCAATGGTGGTAGATAGCATGAAAACATAGACAATTATGAGAGAGATGGGAAGGTCTTACCAGATTTGGCAGTGTCTAATCCTGTACAAGATAGAGAAGTAAATGAAATTCAGAACTCTCTCTTTTTTTTTTCTTTTTTTCTTTTTTTCTTCTTCTTCTTCTTTTTTTTTTTAAAAATAAAAGAAATAGAGAGTAGACTAAAAATAGAACACAACATACACTTGATTTCTGCTTTAAATTTGCTGCTGCAGGTCTGGCTGGTCCACATGTGAAGATGAAGAGAAAATGGGAAATAACAAAGGGGAAAATGCCTTTTGCACAGATGTTGCAAATCAGGTCCAAAATCAGCATTGGAGTTTACCTTCACAAAAGGAGGTGTTGAGCTGATGTCGAGAAGACCAGAGATCCAAAAATGACGAGTTGTTGCATGAGTTGAATGTCCAGGAGGTCCACGTCTTGAGAAGGCATGTTGATGAAGAAGAGAGTGCGTGGGTAGCTGCTGCATGTGCAGTACTAGAAGACATGTCGGTAAGCTCAAGTAGAGAGGCGGCAGCACCATGATGAACCCCCGCAGCAGCAAGAATGAGAAGACGGGCAGTTTGGTATGGCGGGCAGAAAAAAATGGTTGAGCCCATACATAGGTAGCGTAGTGAGTTGGTGTGAAAGCGGCGGCCCTCACAGCAGCCATCAACAGCAGGCCAAGCCAGATGAATTGGTGGCAATGGGCGCTAGGCAAAAAACAACAGGTGTGGTGTGAATTTCGGCAGTAGCCAAGGAAGACCGCTGAGCAACGGCGTGAAGTGCGCCAATAATGTAGGCGAATCCACGTGGTCAACCGTTGAGCCATGAGCAAGAGAACCGAACCAAGCGCCTGAGGGCAGGCGTAGATGCAAAGGAAGCTTGAGGGCGAACAAACCTGCTCTGATACCATGTAGGAAAAATGGGGGAGAGACAAAGATAAACTGAAACTGAAATGAGAGCCAGACTAGAAGGAAACACAAAGCATAGACATACCTTGAGATGAGTGTAGACAAGACACAAGATTGATACATTCATTGATGTGACACCTACGATTTATAGGTGAGAAGTACAAGATTGAGTAGACTCACTTATGGGATAAATGTAGAGGTGCCACATGGCACTAGACTCAAGACGTAAAGACTGAATTGAAACTAGACTAGAGAAATAGTACACCTAGTGTGCACTTATTTCCAACAGAGAAGACTAGGATGTCATCAAAGAAGACACCTGTAAATTTTTTGTACCCACGGAATATACGATCCATCATTCTATTGAATGTTGCCGGGGCATTTGTAAGACCAAAAGGCATAACAAGATACTCATAAAGCCCAAATGCTGTCCTGGAAGCAGTTTTGTGTACATCCTCAGGCACTACACGCACTTGATGATACCCACTCTTGAGATCAATTCGGCTAAAGCATGCCGATCCATCCAACTTGTCAAGGATGTTATCTATGCGTGGAATCGGAAACCGATTCTTGATGGTAAGCTTATTCAAAGCTCTATAATCCACACACATACGAAAGGATCCATCCTTCTTTTGAACCAAGAGGACGGGTGAACAATATGGGGAAGAGCTTGGCTGAACCAAACCCTTCTCAAGAAGCTCATTCACCTGCTTTATGATCTCCTCTTTTTGAGATGCACTTACATGATAGGCTGGCCTATGAGGTGGTGAGCTACCCTGCACAAGATCAATGCGATGATCTTCCGGTCGTACAGGTGGCAACTCATTTGGTAACTCATCATCATTGTGCTCTTGCAAAAATTTCAGCCTATCATTACTAAGAGTGTTTACATGTACATTATTTTCCTTAGCACGATGTCGTACAAAAATCAAGTACGCAAAAACACTCTTTTTCATTACTTTCTTAATTTGTACATGAGAGACAAGGGGAATGGTATCTCCCTCTTCACCACCATCAGTTACATGCTCTCGGCCTTTATGCATGAAGGTGATCCTGTTGGTCTTGTAAGCCTTGCACGGATCAATACGTGTGCCAAGGCTTTCTAAGCAATACATTACAACCATTCAAAGGCGCCACAAGAAAATCCTCATGATCCACATAGCCTTGAATGTGTATGCGCAACTTGCCAAAAATAGGCATGACTTGTACTTCTCTACCAACAAAGGCAGCCCCTGCTTCAATATGAGGACCCATGTCCTCCACTTCAATACCCAAAGCAACTGCCATCTGTGTGGATATGAAATTTTCAGATGCACAATCTCTACCAACAAAGGCAGCCCCTGCTTCAATATGAGGACCCATGTCCTCCACTTCAATACCCAAAGCAACTGCCATTTGTGTGGATATGAAATTTTCAGATGCACAATCATCAAACATGAACAAAGCGGGCTGATCCTTGAGTTGTCCCCAAGCCTTACATACAACCCTGTCTTTGCTATCATGTGAAGTGTTGCCCTGCACATCCGGAACCATATGCACATTAGGCTTTGATGCATTTGCATTATCACGCTTCTTCTTGTTTGAGCATGTGATATGCTCGGTGCTACCACAAGTAAAGCATTTGCCCTCACTCATATACTGCTTTTTCAGCTCCGGAGTGAGACCATAGTCTCTCAGTTTGAAGGGACGCTTCTTGGTAGTGTTATTTCCAACCTTTGGACCATTTTTATCTTGGTTTTGGTCCTTTTTAGGTGGCTGTCCATTATTTTGCAGGTTTTGGACAGCCCTCTCTTTGCCTTGAAACGAGGGTTTAGCCTTGTTGGATCGACTCAGCTTGAGTTCCAATTGCTCGGTGGCGGTGGCGGCTGCGATTAGTTGGTGTAAGGTATGATCAGGATACATTTGTAGTCCCGCTTTGTACACGGGTTGCAATCCCGATTGAAACCTTCTCTTCCTTTGCGCCTCGGTGACATGCATAAATGGAGACACCTCCAAAAGCACTTTCCAAAATTTTTGTACATATGCATTTACCGATCCTCCCTCATTTTGCTTCACCCAATCCCACTTCATTGTTATCTCATTCAATGCATTGGGAGGCAAGAATTGAGCATAGAACCTCTCCTTGAACTCTTCCCATGATCTAATAGGATTCGGTGAGAGCTTCTCCGTGAGCCACCAATGTGCAGCAGTGCCTTTCATGAACATGCTTACATGCTGGATCATGGATTTCTGAGTGAAATCCTCATCACTGAAAGCAATATCAAACTGGGCAATAAAAGCAAGTGCCTTTGATGCATTATATTCTCCTTGATATGTGTCAAACTTCACAAATTTCAGTAATCTTTCTAGGTGCACTAAGGAGGCTAGCCTGTAAAAGATCCCTGAGCTGTGTGGGCGTTGGGTGGCTACTAACAATCTTGCATACCAAAGTGGGGCCCTCTAAGGATGCGACTGTTGAAGCGAGGAGCTGGAGGTCCGCTTTTGAAAAGGATAGGCAAGGGACGGAGGCCTCGGTCAGGGATGATGGAGCGGCTGCCTTGGATCCTTTTGGGGGTTGTAGACTAGAAGGGGCCGAAACTTGCCGGAAGAAAATGCTGCCCGAGAACTGAAAACCTGCCTTGAGAAGCACTAAAGAGGAGAGGCGAGAATGGGAAAAGGGGAGCCAGGAGGAAAAGCAAAAAGAACCAGGGTGAGGCGGACGGGTGGCGGAGAAAAAAGGGGGAAAAAGAGGGGGGAGATGGGGATGGCCAAGGGCAAGACGCAGAGGGAGACTCTGGCAGGGGGTGCAAGTGAGAGGTGAGGGAGGGGGGGCAGTGTGCAGGCGAGAGAGAAGGTGGAGGGAAGAAGGGGCAGTGTGCAGGCAGAGGGGAGGAGAGGGGGCGGTGGCTGGCAGGGAGGGGGGTGTCGCAAGGGTCCAAGGCGACAGTGGGAGGGGGGGCAGTGTGCAGGCGAGAGAGAAGGTGGAGGGAAGAAGGCAGTGCACAGGCAGAGGGGAGGAGAGGGGGCGGTGGCTGGCAGGGAGGGGGGGGGTCGCAAGGGTCCAGGGCGACAGTGGGAGGGGGGAGGAGATAGCGAAGGCGTGCAGGGGGGGGGGGGTATTCACAGCTCGCACTTCACTTAAATCACGATATCCACTCTGTGTTATTCAGGCTTCTTAGAATTTCTGTGGGATTTGAAGTCTCCATGCATCAAAAATGGCTTTGGGTGATAAATGCAACATAACTTTGCACGTAGGGTGTTGGTTCTCAACCATTACCTTATCTCCACAGTCATCTCTTCTCTTATTGGAGGCTTTCTCAAGTAGTCTCAAAATCACTCAAAATTTTCTCTGGGGAAAAGACTTCATCTCTAGGAAAATTTAAGGTCAAATGGGACATATTTTCTTCCCGTAAGGAAGTTGGAGGGCTGAACATCTAGACATGAGCTTGATAACTGTTAGGCTAGCAATTAAATGGATTATCTGGGCTTATCAAAATCCTTTTAGAAGTGAGTCATACAAGTTGCCAATTGCACAAGTTTCCTTTTAGAAATTCCTACAGGAAAGAACTGGGCTCTAACTTGCTCTCGAAATGAGGCTGCTACAAGGTGCCAAATACTCGTGATACAACTACCAAATATCTACTGTGAAGAAAATCTGGAGGAGTTTAGTGTGGAATATTGTAGGATATCGTTTAGTTGAACTAAAGGAGTACAATACCAGTATCTTTTTGGAGCGTTTAGATGATAATTGATTGGTCAAGGCAACAGCCCTTGTGGTTAGCAGCACCTAATGAAATGTGAGTGCTTATTCTACTTATACAAGTTGGAAACTCAACTTTATTATTGTTAACTATCTAGTCAGTAAATACTTGGCAGTGTGTATATGCCATGCTGTGTCTTCTGTGTTGGTAGCTATTCGATACATTGACAGCAAATTAGATTTTTTAAAGTTTCCTGATGTTTTATGTAATTTACTTCCAGAGTGACTCTGAAAACTTTGTAATCATATCATCCGCATTGGAGGCTGTCCAGACCTCTTTAATTATCATGACACATCCGGGCATGCCAAAACAAGTTTATAAGGAGGAGGTAGGCTCTTTTGTTTGGTTTTGTTTTTAGTAACTGATAAGGCCTCTCACAGTTTTTTTGCTGTTGCCAGGTTTCTACTTAGCATTGGATAGTTTTGAATATATTATTGTGAAAGCTGTGCCAGTTGGTATTTCTTTAAAATTTGGGGTTCCACTGATTAGCTAGCCCTACATGTATATCCTGTTGGCAGATTATAGATAGAATTGTTGAGTTTTCTCGGTATCAGATTGTGCACAGCATCTTTACGGTTTACGATCCTTTGTATAGAAAACTTCACAAGGGTGGTGAAATGGAAGATGGTGAGGCAATCTACCTCAATAGTGCATTTTATGTCTTGCTTGTGGAGTACTATTGCAGATCATAGACACATTATGACTTGCGGTGCTTAAGCAGACCTGGAGGACGAAGAAATTGATATCGAAAATAGAACTGGGTCAGCGAAGAAAGGACGTCGCAAGAGTAAAGGGCAAAGGATCAAGAGATCTAATATCAATAAGTAAGCTGCCACTCCTGGTAAAACTAGCTTGTTGATCTCTTTTTCTTGATTTGGATTTCCCATTCGTTTTCTTTGATGAATCTGATAGGGAGCAAAGAAGTCCCCTGGATTCTTTTTGAAAGCAAGATCCGTCCTTTAGTTAAGAGAAAGTATATCTGAATGAAGAAATAGATATCACACCTCACAAAGAGGTAAAGTCTGCAAGACCCCAGGAGAGAGGGGAGGGGTAGGGTGGAGGTGCGCGTGTGGGGGGGGGGGTTGGGGTTGTTGGGCAAGCCCCTTGGAAACTTTTGTTAGTTTTTTTGCCTTGGGTTCATAAGTATGCTGCTGTAACATCTTGCTGAGGAGTTGGGTGAGCTTGGGTGAGGGTACTCAGTATCTAAGAACCAAGAGATTTGTATGTTGCAGGGTCGCAGGTCCTGTGTCCAGTGTGTTGCAGAAACTGTGCAGTATTCTTGGTTCAATGAAGGAATTACTATCCACTGAGCGATTAATGGACAGTAGCGTTCTTCAGTTAATCAAGACTGTTCTAGCAACTTTTGGTGTGGAAAACATACAGCTTCTACAGTTGAAGGCAATAGGTGTTGCCTGTATGGTAATATATAACATTGAAATTTGCACAGAGCTTCGTGATAGAAGGTTTTTTTCCATTTCGATGATGCATGAATTCTACTGCAAGCTCAGCAGAATGCCAGCCTCTTGATTGACTCTTTCATTTTTACAGATGTTTTCTTGCTACCCGCAGCATCGGACAGTAATATTGGATGAGATTCTTTCTTTACTTTGGAAACTTCCTTCTTCAAAGAGGAACCTCCGGGCTTATCATTTACCTGATGAAGAATCAAAGCAGATTCAAATGTTAACGGCCTTGATACTTCAACTGGTTCAATGTAGTGTATGTCTTCCAGAGGCTTTGGAAGGTCCTGCCCCTAATACTGGTTCAGATGCTAATGATGGATCAAATAATGCACTCAAGAGTGTTGATCCGGCCATGGATGCCAGTACTTACTTTTGGAGAAATGTTTTGCAACGTTGGACCATGCCAAAAGCTCAGGAAGGGGCAGATGTTAGGTGCTTGGTGGAGAATTTAGTCACTGATTTATTGACAACACTAAACGCACCTGAATTTCCAGCTGCAAATGTTTTGCTGCAGGTATATATTACTCTCTGTTTCAATATTGCACAAGTATGCATGCATCAGAAATTGCATTCAGTGTGATTAGCCAATGCACATAATTTCAGTTCTGCTGTGCAGGTGCTCTGTGTACTTCTGTTTGGCTCGGCAGGCCTGAAGTCCAAAGATGCTGCTGTGCGTTCCACAGCAATTGAGCTTCTCGGTCATATTGCAGCTCGTCTAAAGCAAGATGCAATTGCATGTAGCAGAGATACACTGTGGGTTTTTCAGGAGACACAAGGCCCAGATATTGACTGTGGTGCACTCAAGGAAACTTGCGTGGTGTGTGGTAGTGGAAAAGGCTCCAAGCTTATTGTTCCTTGTGATAATTGTCACCGTCGGTTTCATGGTGATTGTGTTGGAGTTACAGGTCATGATTTTATTGGTCGTGGCTGGCTTTGCCATTGTTGTCTTTGTAAAAGGCAACTTGTTTCTCTTGAGGCATTTTTGAAAGAGAAGGCTGCCGATGGTAAGCTAAGGTATAAAAACAAAGGGGTCATTGAGTCCAGAAGTCCTGAAGATATTACTGTTCCAAAGACAGGAGATGCTATTCTTCAGCAGATGCTATTAAACTATCTAGACGAAGCTGCTGCAAGTGATAGTATGGCTGCATATGCAAGGCGGTGAGCTTTCTTTTCAGGTGTCTAAAATCTTCTGTAGATCTAGAATGAAGCATACAAGCAGAGCTAAATCTTCTTGTTTGCAGTTTCTACCTATGGCAATGGTATCGAGATGATAGTCAAGGCGAACAAAATCTTGCTTACTATCATGGAAGATGGACGTGGCAAAGTTCCCATCATAGAAGAGGGATTGTACCCACTCCTTTTACAAGAGAAGTGGTTGTAAGGATTTCTGCTGTGCTGGGTCAACAAAGACCTTTAGCTCGTGGTTTTGACAGAATTCTTGAGAGGCTGCTGGTACATTTTGGCTCATGGCTTGCTATGTTGGTGTTGTGCACAAGAGATGAAATGCAATTTGTAACAATCTGTTATTTCTTTTTAAAATTTCCAGGTTAGTCTACAGGAAAATTCGCCTACACCTCGTGCAAAAGCCTTAAGGGCAGTAAGGCCTCTTTTCTTTTCTTTTCTTTTCTTTCTTTCTTCTTCTTCTTCTTCTTCTTCTTTTTTTGTGTGCTTGTTCTTGGGGGGGTGGGGTTCGAACTAGAAACCAATTAATGACAGAAACAATGGACTGGCTTCTGATCTTTTATGTAGAATGCATCCTGCAATTATCTTCCTAAAAACATATCTCCTAAAACTACTGGTTATAAGAGAACACCCCTCTAGCTAGATCAGGTGTCATTCATAAGCTTCACTTTTATTGAGTTAGAGCAGTAAATTTGGCACATGGTATATGCAGCTCAAGGGTTGATCATAAACAACCCTACAACAAAATCCAACCAAAGATACCAACTTTATGCAAATAGAAACAAGATTCACAGCCCTACTTACCTCTCCTGCAGGGCTCAAGAACATAGTTAGTTGCTTCAAGTCCTCGAGCTACTGATAAACTAGATGATAAAACCTTGGGAATAAGCCAGAAGGTTGTTTGGAAAAACCACCAATGTTTCTATATATCCATATCTACCTATGTATCTATCTCTATATAAATGTATGCGTGTGTGCATGAATTTGTTCATTGCGGAGATGCATATATTTATCCAGATATGTTTTCACATATGACTCCTAGAAATTACTAGAAAAACACCACTCAACTATCAAAGAGAACTAAACTTTTATAAACTTCACTGAAAGATGTCCCCCGCTTTGATGTACCTAGAGCTAATCCTCGGATTAGCAGGCGTAATCCAGGAGGGTTAGGGGGCCCTGGGATTAGGAGATAGCAGGCAAATACAGTGGGCTAAGGTTCATTAATAAACTAGGCTACCGGCTATCTATAGCAGGTCAACTATTTATAACGACAGTTATCTCTATATAAGTGATGCCTTGGGTTATTATTTGGGAGTCAGTGCGGTGCACCTCTGATGGGTGTGTGCCTGGACCAGAGTTTCTACTCTTGC
Source organism: Cibotium barometz (assembly GCF_041138505.1). Taxonomy (NCBI): domain Eukaryota; kingdom Viridiplantae; phylum Streptophyta; class Polypodiopsida; order Cyatheales; family Cibotiaceae; genus Cibotium; species Cibotium barometz. The sequence goes on from NC_141057.1 coordinate 61,107,882, forward strand.
TGTGGGCATGGCAGAACACTGATAGCCTTGCCGAGGGCCCGTATGGGCAGGCACTGGTGGTATGGGACGCTAGTGCTGACTGGCATGTATCTGTGGAGTGGAACATTAGCCCCTGGCCCGGGGGTGGATTGAAGTATTGATCCTACGGTTGGGTGGTGAGCTTGCCTACACCCCTTTTTTTTTGGTTTTTTCGAATCTTCTGTAGGGATGTATTTAGGCAATGTGGGTTGGATAGGCCTGGGAGGCATCAGAGCGACCTAAACATGGACGGAGTCTACAAAGGTTTGTGTGTCTTTCGTGGTTTATCTTGCATTGGGATTCCCAGGTATTTCTCTCAGCACCATAGTTGATTTTTTGACTCGTCAAGATGTATGCTTTCTAGGGTTACTTCCTGGTTGATGTATATGCAGCTAGACAACCTGATTGCTGGTGCAGAATCATGGCATGGCTAGGTTGGGCAGCAGCAGGCAGCACCTGGTGCAACATAACCAGCCAGGCCCGCAGCACAGAGGGCTGGTTAGCACAGCAGAGAGAGAGTCACACCAGGCCGTCATCAAGTGGGGTCAGGGCAGGGGCAGGGGCAGAGGAAGAGGCGGCCAGCAGACTTGCCGTACGCTGGCAGAGGAGGCCGCCACAAGGCTCTGAACGCTGATGCAAAGCAGGCCAGAAACAGCAACTAATATTTTTGGGGTTTTCTTTAAAAAGGGAACGCAGAAAGCACCCTGTTTGTTTTAGAGAATCCTTCTAAAACTAATAGCTTGGCCACTTATGGAAGGGGCGCTCAGTTTTTAAAGTGAAAAAGCATTTTAAGTTACAAAAAAAAAAAAAGCTTGGGTGGCCACCTATTTAATAGAGCACATAGTCCCTCTTTAACCATCACATAGTCCCTCTTAAACCATCACATAGTCCCTCTTAAACCATCAAACCTTGAAACTTCCTTATGTTTGGCGTGGGATAAAACAACGAGGAGTAGGCTTTGTACTTCTCTTCTTTTACATGGATAGATATCCCCTTCCTAGAGCGGACGATTTGATAGATAGGCTCCAGGGGCCAAGTATTTTATGAAGATTGATTTGCGTACGGGTTATCATCAGATCCGGATAGTCGGGGAGGATGTCTTTAAGATTTCATAGATAGGCTCCAGGGGCCAAGTATTTTATGAAGATTGATTTGCGTACGGGTTATCATCAGATCCGGATAGTCGGGGAGGATGTCTTTAAGTTGGGTTTTTGAATCTGATATGGTCATTACGAGTTTCTCGTATTGCTTTCTGGGCTCACAAATGCTCCTGCTACTTTTTAGTACATGATGAACGATCTGTTTTGGGATTGTTTGGGGAAATGTGTTGTGGTATTCTTAGATGATATTTTGATATATAACCGTTCTTTGGAGCATGTAGGGGACCTCAGGTACATTGTGGGGATTCTAAGACGTGAAGTCTTGTGTACCTAACGCTAATCCTTGGGATTAGTGGCCTTATCTGGCAAGGTTAGAGGAGCCTTGGGATTAGGGAAAGCAGGTTGATACGGGTGGCTAAGGTGGATTATTAGTAAATCTATGGTTACTGGCTATTTGTGACTGGATGGTTAATTATACAACAATAGTCACTATATAAGTGACTTATGGGTTTATTATTATCTCTCTTGACTATTGGTTTGATCCTAGACTAGAGTAGTCATGATCCTACCATGGACTTGGCGATTCATAGGCGGTCTTGCTGAGGTGACTGGCTTGGTCTATGAAGAGCAGAACAATAGATCTGGCTCGGAGGTGATTCCGGATGGAATCTTTGGTTGGGAGGTTAGCTAGTTTGGTACTAATTTGGTTGTTTGTGTTTAGGGAGATCTTGATGGGTCTTACAGTTGGTATTAGAGCAATCCTAAACACAAAAGCAAGCGTGTCTTTCTATCACCATTTGGCCGCCCAAGTGGTCTTTCCCTATTTCGTGCCAAGGTATGGGAGGCCAGGGAGCTTCATGTCCCCTATAGTGAGGCGAGGTCTCACGTCACCTATGGGAGGTGAGGCCTCGTGTCACCTGTAGTGTGGCGAGGATGTGGAACCCATTGTCAAGGATCTGAGTTTAGGCTTCCCACTGAGCTAGTTCCGTGCTCGGGAAGACTTGCTATTTACAGGTTCCAAGAATGGGAGATATATCCATTGCATAATGCATATGCACGCATCTTTGCTTGCTTGAATTGTTTTCGCGTGACTTGTTTTTGTGACTGCCTGCTATGACGAGTCTACTATGACGTGCCTAGTTCACGGGTAGGGGAAGCCCATTGGTGAACTGTGCAAATGCCTTGTATTTTGACATGGTTTGTGGCATGTGAACAGGTGGTGGTAAGTATTCATTTAGACCTTTGTTTATTTCTCAAAGACTTTATAACCTTAGCCTTTCACATTCTTTTAAGTTGGGCATTGGCCAGTGTTCGGGGCGGCCCAAGGACGAAGGTATGGCTTGTCCAACCCTTGGGCACCCTTTTATCCCATTAAAACCTCTGTGTGGGACTTTTTAATGAGGGGGCACCTTTATGGAGGTGCCCATTGGGAGGGTGCCATGTTTCCTATTCCTTCAGCCCCTTCCACCAACCTCTCCCTCGATTATTTGGCTCCCCTTTTCATTTCTCTCATTATTATTGCAGCTGGCGCCTCTCTCTCTCCTTGGCTATCTTTTTGCAAGTCGACTCTCTCTCTCTCTCTCTCTCTCTCACACAGGATTTCCTCTTACCCACTGCTGTGCGTACTTGTACTTGCTGTGGGCACCTACTATACCTCTGTACTTGCTGCACTTGCTGGCAACCCTATTCTTCCTACTGTACCTGTTGGGAACCCTATTGTACCTGCTATACTATTGGGAACCCAATTCTACCTACTGTACCTACTGTATTGCTGGTACCTACTGTACCTGTTGGGAATCCTACTGTACCTCGGTACTGCTGGGAACTCTACTGTACCTACTATATCTGCTGGGAACCCTAGTACTGCTTGTACTACCTTCTGACCTTGCTGGAAGCCCTATTGTACTTGCTGTACCACCTACTGTACTTGTTGGAAACCCTACAGTACATGTTGTACCGCTTGTAGCCTTGTACTAGTTGTACTTGCTGGAAACCTTGATGTACTTGCTGTGCCGCTTGATGTATCATTCAGTTGTTATGTGCAATTTGGCTTTTACATATTAAGTGTGACGTGCATATTGCTCATGAGATAGTGCCCAAGGATGTTCACACCTAACCGGTGTAGCTTTAGTGGTATCGGAGCATGGTTGTTTCCTTGTTCTCAGTGGGGAAAAGATCGATTGGGCACTGGGCTCCGTGTGGACAGCCGTTTAACACTATGGACAGCCATGCCCAAAGTCGTCAAGGGGCTAGTTCACATGGCTAGCATGCAAGTGGACCAACTCATGCCTCTAGCTTTGGGCAAAATAAGCATATGGAGGAGCAAATACATGTGGGACAGCCTTCTCGAGGTAAAGAGAAGATGCAAGAGGATGACCCAAATGTATTGAAAGCAGAGATTGAGCATGTCAAAAGGTAGTTGTATGCCAAGGAAGAAGAGCTCAAGATGCTCTATGATAATTGGCAGGTTCAGAAGCTCATGGAGGCCACAAGGGCCGAGTCTATGGTGGCACACACTATGGATTCTATGGCGAAGGAATTGGGTATGAATCCCCGAGAGGTAGCCCTCAATTACCTTATATGCGGCGGCCTCCCAATACTTGCATGAGACTCATTCACCATGGGTATACTCGGTGGCATGAGCGGCACGTGATACATAATCAGCTTTGGCTGTCCCAACATTATGCACAAATTCCAGCCCATGACGGGGCTCATCTCTAGCCAATTCCATAGGCAAAGCGTGGCGGCTAAAATGCCTATCACTTTTTGCCATGTACATCCATTTCTTTTCTTAACCCAAGCAGAGTGGAGGCTTGCTTGGAAGTCACGGAAGCCTCATCTTTGTGCACATAAGACTTGACCCTGCGAGACATAGCATTGCCTATCTCCCCATGCGGGGGTTCTTTCACACAAAGTTCCCCTGCATTGCCCCTCACCAAATCTCCAGTTTTGCACGGGTCACTGTTGCATAGAGCACATGCCTCCATACTGCATGTTTCTCGTCAGGGTCTGATGCATGCACCGTTTGTTGCCCAATTTGATAAGGGGAAGAGAAAGTTGGAAGCCATGCCAAGAGGCTTAAAGGATTTAAAGCAGGTGACAAATCTATGAAGTTTGAAGCCTATCATAGAGATTATGATACAAGCAACGCAATGGCTTTTGTAGCCTAGTCTGACATTGCCTTTAGTGATGAGGAATTCTCAAGATTCGCCTGTAAGCATGTTTCTAAAGGTCTTGGCTGCCCATTGCTTCGGAAAAGCTCTCTTGGAGTCCCGTTCAAACATGGGAGGAATTTAAAGAGAGATTTTATGCACAATTCTTGCCTCCCAATGCCATGGAGAAGATCATGAGCAAATGGGATAAGATTGAGCAGAAGGACAATGAGTCCGTGCAAGCATATATGTAAACAAGTTTTGGAAGATATACTTGGAGGTCTCGCCATTCTTGCTCGTGGGTGAGACTGAGAAGAAAAGGAAGTTCAAGTTTGGACTTCAGCTGGTCAACAAGTCCGGTCTTGGTACTCACCACAATACTACCTCGCAGGACTATATAGCAGTTGCTCTTGCCACCAAGCATTTGGAGCATAAATTGCAGCGTTTGGTAAAGGAAACTATCTGTTCAAAGGCAAAGAGAGGGCTGGTCATAACCTGCAAAAGAGTGGACAACGTGTTGAATGATGTAAAGAGTGGTGGGAAGGCTGAAAATATGCAACCAAAGGATGCCTCTTAGAAAAAGTACAACTTTAGAATCACTCCTGAGCAAAGGGAGCAATATTCCAAGGAGGGTAAATCCCTCTCATGTGGTAGCAAAGATCACATGTTTAGGGAATGCCCGCAATGTAAGAAGAAGGAAAAAGAGAAGCAACCAGAGCTAAATGTGCATGCCGTTCCCGATGTACAAGGGAATACAAAGCATGACAACAAAGAGAGGGTGGTATGTAAAGCATGGGGACAGCGCAAAGATCATCCAGCTCTCTTTATGTTTGATGATTGTGCCACAGATAATTTCACTTCTGTGGATATGGCAGTCACTGTGGGTATTGAAATAGGGGACATGGGACCCCAAATAGAAGCGGAGGCCGCATTTGTGGGTAAAGAAGTGCAGGTAACTGTAACTTGGTTGAACACAATGCTAATCAATACACCAAGATTTGATGGACTACATGCCCAATAGAAGAAGTAATTTTCTTACATGCCCAATAGAAGAAGTAATTTTCTGAATTGACAAGAGACGCACAAAGAGCCAGAACGGCAGACCCCTCCCTCAAATAAAGTATATTGATCTTGGGAGAATCAAGTACATAGAGTCATGGGCTATGAATACAGTATTGTAAACAATGTGGTTGTCGGTGTAGACTTGCAACTCACACTACCCTCTCAAGTGTCCATGTTCCCTACCATCTGCTTTCTATTGTTCCACCAACACATGATAGCAACAATTTGTAAGAGTGCATGTAGGACAAAGAAACACTACATAGGGTATGTGAACATGGAGTCCTGCTCCGCCCTCCTGCTACTTGCTTCCATATTCAAGCATCAAAGCTTACGAATTACAAATAGAGTTGATGACAACGGAAGTCTTCGTGATGGAAGTGTTTGGAGTGTTGAAATCTTAAATCTGTCGCGATCCTTCGCGACAAAAGTCTTCAAAAGGATGAAAGGAACCCGGGATAAAACTTTCCCTATGGTTCAACTTGAGAAAGGAAGGCTGAAATTAGGGGTTTCAACAAAAGACCAGAAATTACAGCAAATATAAGAGTTGTTTTGCTGAATTTCAGTCATTGAAAGTGTGTGACAGAGTGAACACCACTTGGAAACACTCTTGGGAGCTTGAAAAACACACTAGCAAGCTTGGATATGGAGTTGGGAAGGAGAAAGTGCAGAAAATCCACCCAATAGGCCTCATGAAGGAGGGCACCAAACTCCAGAAGCTTGGATATGGAGTTGGGAAGGAGAAAGTGCAGAAAATATAGCCAAAAGACCTTATGAAGGAGGACGCCAACCTCTAGAGGTCTGGCTGTTCTGTCCCTCGCCAAACGTAAGGAAGGTCCAAGGTTTGATGGTTTAAGAAGGACTATGTGCCCTTTTGAATAGGTAGTGGCCCAAGCTTAAAAAAAAAAAAACCTGAGAATGTTTTTCCCTTTAAATCTTGGCGCCCCTTTCTAGAACTCCATAAAAATGGCCAAGTATGTTATTTAGAAGGTTGCCTTAATAAGAAAACAGCATGCTTTCTGTTTTTAAGTTTTTAAAGGAAAAAACTGGCCGCCTGGTCCCTTCTCTCTGTCTCTCTCTGTTCTGCTGCGCTATCCAGCCTTGTGTACTATGTTAACAGGATGGCTATCCTGTTGCGCCATCTGATTCTGCTGCTATTGCTGTTGTGCAACCCTGTCACCATGCTTCTGCACCTTCAGCCGTCTGTTATGCTGTGCCTATGGGTCATGTGCTGTTCCTAGTGATCCACCATGTGGCTGCGCAACCAGCCCATGTCCCGTCATGCGCTACAGCCCTGCTGTCTGGTGCGCAGGCTGAGTACAACCCCCATGTTGCTTTACATGTCTAGGCACAAAACACTAAACAACACAGCCTTCAAAGAGTCGACCAGGGTAAACAAGAGTTCTCAGAAATTTCTGCACATTCTTCATACGCATGAGTCTCCTGTTTTCCCCCCTCTCTCAGAATCCACATACGCCTACCTTGCAGTCATGGTCACCATGAATCTCGTTTCGGTGGCCTTGAAACTCGTTTCACTTTTCGGTGTTGAAACGTTTCGTGCACATCACTGAAACCATTTCGTTTCATGTGGAACAGGAAGTTGTGATTTTTTCTATGGTTTAGCCTCTCTCTATATTTTTAAGCCTTTCACTTCCCTTCTTTTATGTCTCTTTTGCTCTCCTTTCTTCAATGGTGATATTATAGCAATATATTTTCATATTGTCATGCATATATCGTTTCGATCTACCGTTTCATTGTGCACCCATCCACATTTGAAACGTTTCATTCCAAAAGAGATCGTTTCGATAGCAAAACGTTTCAGCTATGAAATGTTTCGTGGTGACCTTGCTTGCAGTAACCCTAGAAAGCATACATCTCATGTGACAAAATCAAATGTGGTGCTGAGAGAAATACGTGGGAACCCCGATGCAAGATAAACCATGAAAGACACACAAACCTTTGTAGACTTTGCGTTTAGGTCGCTTTGATACCAAGTGTAAGAGGCCTCCTAGGCTTGTCCAACCAAGATCTCCTGAACAAAGTCCAACACAAGGTTAGAGAAAACCAAATAATAGGAGTAGGAGTGTAGGCAAGCTCACCACCCAACCGTAGGCTCAGTACTTCGATCCACCCAACCGTAGGCTCAGTACTTCGATCCACCCCCGAGCCAGGGGCTAAGGTCCTAGTCCACATATATATGCCAGTCAGCTCTAGTGTTCTATACCACTAGTGCCTGCCCATAGGGACCCTTGGCAAGACTGTCTGCGATTTGCCATGCCTATAGCAGGAGTAGAAACTCTGGTCCAGGCACAGACCCATCAGAAGTGCGCTGGACGCAGCACAACTAACTCACAAATTATAACCCACGGCATCACTTATATAGTGATAACTACCGCTATAAGTAGCTAACCTTCTATGGATAGCTAGTAGTCTAGTTTGAGTAATTCTAAACCTTAGCCCATTGTATCAGTGTGTTATCTCCTAATCCCAGGGCTCCTCAACCCTTTGGATAATCCGAGGATTAGCTATAGGTACATAACATAGAGATTTCTAACTGAGCTCACACAAATGTTGAGGCACAACCGCATAGGCTCAGGTTTAGCGAATTGACATGGTCTCATCTGGAAAAAGGCATGTAGCTGGGTGTAATTCTCAAGTCATGATGACTAAGCTACCAAACATAAGGATCACAAACGACCCGAATAATTATGTCTTCCTTGGTTTTGAAACAATTGGGCTCAAATGAAAAGCCACTTGATAGGTTTTTAAGAAGTTTTGGGTAGTCCTTGAGGTGGACTTCATCCCATCATTTTGCATCCATGGCAAGATAGTTTTGAAATATTACAAGGTCATGTTGTTGCAATTTGGCGCATAAAGACTTACATGAAACACATTGTAGACATTCCAATGATGGGCAATGCTAAATAAAATGAGACATCATTGATTTTGTCGATCACTTTGAAGGGGGCATACTTATTGGCAAGTTTTGGGGTTATTCCCTCCTTAGTAGGTCCCTTCCTAAGATGAGTTTTCCATGGCTGTTTGTAATTTCCAAAGGCATCATCCAAATGAGGTACATACTCATCCATAGCAAACATTTCATCGTTTGTCCCAGGGATGGATGGAAATATCACCTTTCTTGATACAATGTTAAGAGGTGCCTTGCGTGTGGAACAATGCATCATGTTGTGCAAAGTCCAATGGCAAATACTTTTGCTACAAAGTCTTCTTGCATTCTACATAAGATTTACGTTGATCCAACGCATTTAAAATTTCAGCCTCACTTTGTCCATCCATTTGGGAATGATAAGCCGATAAGAAATATATTGTCCGTTTTGGGAATGATAGTGTTACGTCTCAATCGGCCTAGGGTTAGGTTAACCCAAGGTAAGGGGCGTGTGCTAGGCTAGGGTTAGGGCTTAGTAGGGCATGGGGACGTGGAGGGTTCACATGTAGGCCAATGGTGCTAGTAGGATGAGGTGTGGATTGGTCGTGGGCTTATAAATAATAGCTAGGGACTAATTATAGCTAAAAAGCTAATAAATGAAGCAAGGGGCAATAATTAGTAGGGAATTCAAAGCATCAAATCATCCTGTTGATCATGCTCTTGTATAACCAAGAGCCATTGCATGATTATATAGCCCTCCATAGGACCTTCTAGATCCCATCTGGATGTAGTGACTAGTGCAAACCATGTGATCACCCATATAATCAATGTGACTACTCCATCTGACTTCCCTTTTTCCTTTTTACCATTCACTTTCCACAAAACTACATTTAAGCAAAAGACCATACTCTAGTGCATAATTTGGAGATCTCTTACTTTCCCTTGATCAACAAATCATGGAGGACAACCTGCTGTTTTTATTTTGTGATTTACATTTATGCCAATTGAGCTGTTGAAGTTCTCCTTTTTTTTTTTTTTTGGTTTTGGTTTTGGTTGCAAACAAAACTCAAGGTGGGATTATGATGGCTCAGGTTACCATGTCATCAAAATAACTACTTATGTTACTTGATATGCTTTCCAACATCCATATGCCTTTTTTTTGTGTGCTCTATAATTGGCTTTCAGGTGAGTGCAATTGTGGAAGTAGACCCTGGAGTCTTAGGTGATGAGCGAGTGCAACGGGCGGTTGAAGGCAGGTTTTTGGACTCTGCTATATCTGTACGGGAAGCTGCGATGGAGCTTGTTGGGAGGCATATAACATCTCATCCAGATGTTGCTGTAAAAGTAAACACAAATCATTAGTACTGGAAAGATTTTCAGAATTTTTTGTGATTGATAACATCATAACCATGTGTGTGCAGTATTTTGAGAAGATAGCAGAGCGTATTATGGACACTGGTGTGAGTGTTCGTAAGCGCGTGATTAAAATTATCCGTGATCTATGCATTTCGAGGTGTGATTTTGCCAAAGCGACAGATGCTTGTGTCCGCATTGTATCTCGTATCAATGATGAAGAAACCAGTATACAGGTGAGAGATCTCATTTTCTGTTGGCATCCTTCCTCAAATGTACTGGAAAGTGGAAAAAAAGGCAGGAAACAGTTCTTTTATGTCCAATGCTACTTAAAACATTTAAGGATAACCTGGAGTGTCTTGTCCGTTTTTTTTAATAGGAAGCTTTTTCTGTGCCTCTGTACTATCTCTTTTGTGAAGTAGGTTGAGAAAGACTACTTTTGGTGGATCCACAAGCAAATGCAATAGAAACGTAGCTTAGTGGAGTTATTATTCATAAGGTTTTTGCAAGGAACGCTCATCTTGTCCGAAGCACTTTTTTTATACCTCAGTTTTGATGCTTTTTGGGCACCAGGTTATTGTCCAAGATTCCAGGTGTTTTTTATCAAGATGGAGCTATATAAGTGCAAGGTTTTGTACAAAAAGATGTCCACGTAGGGCAGCTGTGGAAGTCCAATTTTCATAATACATATACTGGAAAACCTGTCTCCCTCTCTCTCTCTCTCTCTCTCTCTCCTCTGCTCTCATGCATTTTGCATTAATGTCAAGGCATGAAGACTTCTGCTATGTCGCATTTGTATCAGAGCATCAGGTGCACCCACATCACCAAGCATTGCAAGTCCCACAGCTTCACATCAGAATATGTAAAGTTCCCATACCTGGACTAGTAGTCCTGCAAGGACTGGTAAGCCACACCCGCCCTACCTTCATCGCGCAAGGACCAACCTCCATCCCAGGGGCGTCATACTTGCGCCGCAAGGGCATTGTCATAAGGGGTGTACAGGTCCAAGCAAAGTAAACGCAAGCAGTTAAGAAGCATCAGAAAGGTTAGGCATGCATTAGGTGAATCCTTAGCATTTAGCCTAGGGAAGTTATGTCCTCAAAGGACTACCTCAATGGCTTCCCGGGAATAGGAGCAGCCGCCTCAGTTCGGTACCTTGATCAACCTCTGTTATCAATCATAAGTCAGTGCGTTCAGGGACAAGGGTATGCATGCAAGGGGACAACATTGGAACAGATGCACAATCATGGAGTGTAAGGAGGCTAAACAGGAGATTCAATTAAGGTGCCAGGGAAGAAGTATGACGAAGTTGGAATCCCACAGCAGTCAAGGGATGATGACAGTCATCCAAAGTCAAAAACACAAAAAGTTGGATTCTTGTCATCAGCAAGAGGGGATGTCACATGCACATCGCAGTGCCATGTCTAATCCCTGATCATACCTCTCGTTAGGCAGCAGTATTAGACGAATTTAACACATGCATCCTCAACATATGCCTACCATTGATAGGTATAAGGCTAGGCTTGTGGCCAAAGGGTATGCCTAGAAAAAGGACATTGATTATGATGAGACTTTTGCACCCACTTCTCGTGTGGCCACAATTAGATGTGTTATTGCATTGGCTACCCATTTGTCACTTGCGGAAGCTCTGGGAGTCTTCTTTCAGTCCTAAACACCTTTCTTGGAACATGCTTGATACAAAATGCAAGTAGAAGATGAAGAAAAGAGAGAGAGAGATAACTCAGTTTCTATACATTAATATAGTACAAAAAGGTGTACATTCTTGGCAAGCCCTAGGAGCACTTACATCGGCCACCTACAATAGCTATAGTCGACAGCCTTCTTGTAAAGCTGGGGTCCTTCTGCATACACATGAGCTTGGCTAGCCCTAATTTATTTGTGTTTTTTTGTTGTCTATTAAATATTAGCAAGTAGATTAGCATGTCCATGTCATGCACATGACATACCCTTTTGCTAAACTTGACGACGGGATCCCATCTTCTGACCGTGGATGACTATCATCATCCTTTTGTCTCCACATGGACTCCCAAATTTGTCATCCTTCCCTCCTAGGCAACTTTTTTACTGAAAACCTTGCCGTGTTCTCCAATTCCACTCCAAATTTGATGAAGATCTGCGCATCTGGTCCACTTTGTCCCCTTGCCTTCTTGCTGTGTCCCTGAACACTTTCTTGGTGTCAGTAACCAAACTACATTAAGAAGCTGTTGCACAAGTTTGGATTTTAGGATTGTAAGTCTATCTCTACTCCAATGGAACCAGGGCTCAAATTGAGCATGTATGATGTTGGAGAGCCTTTTGATATGAGTGTTTATAGCCAAGCAGTAGGCTGCCTCATATACTTATGCAACATATGCCCGGATATTCAGTTTGGCGTTTCCCAGAGTAGCAAATTTATGCGTAGCCCGGGTACAAAGCATTGGCAAGCAGTGAAGTGGAACTTCCGCTATCTTCAGGGCACCCTAGCTTTTGCTTTGGTATATCTAGGGGAGGCAGCTTGCAGTTACATGCTTACAGTGATTCAGACTGGGCTGGTGACTATGACACACAGCAATCCATTAGTGGGAATTGTTTCTTTTTGGGGAATTCATGCATATCATGGTTGAGCAAAAAGCAACCCACTGTTGCTACATCTACTTGTGAGGCTGAGTACAGGGCAGCATTTATAGCCACAATAGATTGTGTATGGTTGAGGAGATTAATGGTTGATCTTCGTGAGTGTCAACAACACCCACTCCCATAGTCACTGACAGTTAGAGTACTGTAGCAGTGGCACGAAGATCAACCAACACCCACTCCCATAGTCACTGACAGTTAGAGTACTGTAGCAGTGGCACGAAACCCAATGTTTGATGCACACACTATGGGAGTGAGTGTCAACAACACCCACTTCCATAGTCACTGACAATTAGAGTACTGTAGCAGTGGCACGAAACCCAATGTTTGATGCACACACTAAGCACATCGAGATTCATTATCATTATGTTAGGGAGAAGATACATGTATGTGAGATCAGCTCTACACAGGATAATGTTGCAGATATGTTCACAAAGGCGGTGCCTTGAGAGAAGTTTAAAGCTTTCTGCAAAGCTTTGGGCTTACTCTCCTACAGAAAGTGATCTGCTACCAACCTTGTACAGGTTCACATTGCCACTACAGATTGTATTACTTGGTTGTAGTGCCACATGTGAATAGGGCATAACCAGAGGCTTTTTTTTCTTTTGGTTTTTTTTCCCTAGCATACTTGGTGTGAAAGGACACCCACCTATTTTATGTTTATTTGTATTGTGGGTCACATTCCAATGCAATCCACAGCTTTGCATCTCTCTATCCATCACCATCTTGGTGTACTGTGTACGTGCTTGCTTTTGTGTGTAACTCTAGCTCCCTTGGGCCAACAAGTGCTGGATTACTTTACGGAATTACTCCATAGATCTCCGGTGTACACTAAATGTGCGTGCCCATAGGAACATCACAAGTAAAAAAAAGCGTAGGCTTTGTGCGCTTCAGGGCTACTGTCCTACACACACCGTAGGTGCTTTTCTCTCTTTTTGTGACCTTTGCACATACATGCTAAGGTCCCATGGCTTTCTTGCCAAATTTAGCCCCAAAAATTTGAAGGTCATATAAAGACTTCCCTAGTCGAAACATGTAAAGCCGGGAAAGCTTCGCGCCCACTCCGGGAGTGAAAGGAACAAAAGTTCATGGAATGGGGGGGATGTGGTAGAACAAAGGGTCATGAAAGGGAACGAAATTCGTGAAAGAATAAAGGTAAAGAAGGAGGGTTTTGTGATCTTCCCTTGACCCACCCATTGCACAGAAGGGAAAGGAAAGGATAGAGCAGGTTACCCATGTTACTGGGGACAAAACACTGAATGACATCCCAACACAGGGCGTTCGATCAACAATTGGACAAGCATGGGGGTACTGTCTTGTACATCCTCCATGCCTTGGTTTCTAGCACTTGTCAGATCTTAGGCTCTGAAACCAATGCAAGGTCTCCATAGACTACGCCTAAGGATCAACTGACCTAGAATCGAAACCCTAACGAGGTTTCATAGACCTAATTTGTGTTAATCCACATCCACATCCACATCCACATCCACATCCACATCCACATCCCTAGCCCTATCTCTAACCCTAACCCTAGGCTTGTCGGGACGTAACAAATAACGTGCTCACCAAAACACGCCTTCCAACAAAAAAGCCATGTTGACTTGTGACATGCGAGGGATTGACCGTAGTAAACAACCGTAGGCTTAACTAAACTTCACTTAATTATACTTAAGAGATAGACAATGGCGTCAATGCAATTCAATGCAGCTATATTTAATGCAATGGTTACAATGAAGATCTATAAATAGATCTATGCCTGTCCTAGATAAATATCATTCTTTTGATGAGAGAGAGATGCTGAATGATGATGATGATGAATGTTCCTTTCTCCAATGCTGAGGTTCACCCTTTGGGATGCTGGCTTTCCTCTATGAAGGAGGCAGGAGATGACTGTATGCTGACTGCTACTATGCCTGCCTTATGAATGCTGAACTGCTGCTACTCCACACTTCTCGTAGCCTTGGGCTGAAGACCACCAAAACGCTGGAGATACCCTGGACTGAATGATGCTTCATGCTTTTATAGGTTAGTTTAATGCTGGTCGGGCTGTGTAAATGCTATCGGCCTGCAGAATTATCTCTACGACTACATATGATAATGAGTCGGCTGCTAGAGAAAAGCTTTGGTCGGCTGACTATTACCAGTCAGCATGCAGAATTATCTCCACGACTGACTATTACCAGTCGGCTGTTGCAAATGCTTTGGTCGGCTGCTGTGTACACACCTGTCGGCTGCCCAAAGTTCTTGCTTAATACTTGAATGCCATGCTTAGTGCTTGAATGCCATGTTTAATGCATTTGAATGCTAAGAATGCCATGTCACTTGTATACCAATAAGGTGTGCAAGTGACATGCCTTGTAGAAACGAGCAAGAGAAGCCAGCAAGTATTTTAGGCGGCATTTAGTGGGGCAAAAGATGGTCAAAGAGATTGAGCTAATTGAGAAGGCTCAGGTGATAAGAGTACAAAGCTGGCCAATCTGTATGCTTTTGAGGCATACATTAAGGAATTAACTAAAGCCTTTTTTAAGAGAGCATTCCACGAGTGTCCATTATGGTTGAATTATGCACACACTAATAAAGTCATTTATTTGTCCCCTTAGCCTTATATAAAGATTTGGGTTAGTGTTCCCACCAAGACTTGGGGCAGCCATTTGTAATCTACGAGCAGATTTTTTGTACAGTTGCTGAGGGATATAATGATGGTTTACAATGTCTTTTGAAATGCTGTGTATAGAGATCTTTTGTCTCTGCCTGTCTGTGTCTAGATGACTGCAATTCTTCCTATCTGCACAGTTGGAACATAATCTTGGGAGAGAGGTGTCACAGTCTTACCCACTAAGAGTGCAACAGTCCTCAGATAGGCACTTAAGAAAGAATCGACAAACTCCAGTCTTCTCTCACCCAAGGTTGAGATATTCCATTCTGACTTCCATCTTAAAGCTTATGCCTTGTCAACACAAGAATCTGGAATTCTATCTCCCCACAAAGCACCCAATGGAGCATCTCTGGATGAAGTACTCTTCCTCTACAAGCACCTGTTGGAAAATCTCTCATTGAGAGTTTTTGTGCGCATGCTGTTTTCAAGAACTCCTTTGATGAACACAATCTCAAAAAAATCACGTAAGAAATACCCATTCTTACTATTGCGCCCCCTTAAATGGATCTCCAAAACTCTGTGTATTAAATCCAAAGCAGTCCATAATTGGATGGGAATTTGTATTGAACTGTACCCACCAAGTCCTTGTGAGGCTCAGATGGATGGCCCTTTATATGTTTCCCCACTCCTGTGGAACATAGTCGAAACAAACTTGTTACTGCAACAATTTAATATTCAAGGCTGTTGTAAATGATGCTTCAATCCAATTTGTGAAACAAATAGGAAGCCATAGTCTTTGCAATGCATGCTGCAGCTGATGTTCTCATTTTTCTGCACAGGATCTTGTATGTAGAACATTCTATGAGTTATGGTTTGAGGAACCAGCTAATCAGCATGCTTTTCATAATGGAGATAGTAGTAGTGTTCCTTCTGAAATATCGGAGCGTGCACAGCAGTTAGTTGATGTGCTCAAATGTCTGCAAAACCCTCAAGCAATGGTCACTATTATAAAGAGGAGTTTGGCATTGGACTTTGTTCCTCAAACTGCCAGAAATTCTGCTACAAGCTTGGTATCTCAAGCTACTGTGAGAAATCGCTGTGAGTTGATGTGCAAATGCTTAATAGAGAATATTCTGAAGGCAAGTTTACTCTATTCTCTTTGATATGATGGGAGTGGTTGGTGGGGGTTTTGCAGGCACTTGTTATGCTGGTAGGTTTGGTTTTGATTTTCTCACTTGGCATTTTCTTCCCTTTTTTTTTTTGTTTTGTTTTTTGCAGGCTGAGGAGGGAAATAGTGAGGAAGCTGAA
This sequence comes from Cibotium barometz, assembly GCF_041138505.1. Classification (NCBI taxonomy): domain Eukaryota; kingdom Viridiplantae; phylum Streptophyta; class Polypodiopsida; order Cyatheales; family Cibotiaceae; genus Cibotium; species Cibotium barometz. The sequence continues at coordinate 61,123,989 of NC_141057.1, forward strand.
ACACGGGCTTTACCATATGTTCTTGCTTTGCATTCCTTTTGCATGGTCGATCCAACCCTTTGTGCCCCTGCTGCTGATCCATCACGCTATGCAGTAACTTTGCAGACTTATCTGAAGACACAGGTCAGGTGTACTTTTTTGAATTGGTAAAGCTATCAGTCAAATTAGAAACATCACTGTCATTTTCCCAGGAGGTTGCTGGTTTCAGATTCAGTTGATTGCTGACTATCTAATGTTTTTTGGGTGAGCAGATTGACAACAGAGATGTTGCTCAATTACTTCAGAGTATTGTGTTTGTAATAGACACAGTTCTACCCTTGCTACGTAGGCCCCCTTTGAATTTTGTGGAAGAATTGGAGAGGGACTTGAGACAGCTGATAGTTCGCTATTCTTTCCTTACTGTTGTTCATGCGTGTATCAAGTAATGTTCCTGGATCTTCGCATGTCTGTTTCCAACTGCAGTGCATCTATATGTAGTCACCATAACTTGATACTTCCACTTTTTTGCAGGTGTCTGTGTTCACTGGGGAAGGTTGCCGCAAAAGGACTTTCCTCTTTTGAATTCCTGGTTCAAAAATTCTTTAAATTGCTAGATAGTTGGCGTAAAAGTCATTTTGGAGCTTCAGAGAAGCCTGTAAGAATACTAAACACTTTCGTTTGTTTTGACCTTGATGTGTAGGCTCTTTTTTTTTTTTTTTCATTCAATCAGTAAAGAAAAGAACATCCCTGTGCATGTGGACTACGACACAATGTAGGCAAAAAGGAGTGTTTTCTTGAAAAGGGTGTGTGTGTGTGTGTGTGTGTGTGTGTAGGAGCCTGTAGTGTTAAGCCATGCCTTGTGTGGACCCTGCGTTGCTGCGTAAGCTTTGAGTTGTGCAATAAACACTCCAGGTTACTTGTTGTGTGTGGATAAGGTCGGTGCAGATGGAGCGTTTGGCCAGGCTATGTTGCTGTGATAAGCTCCCACTGTGGATTAGTGTGGGCATGGGGTCCACGGTGCCACTGGAATTGCATTGGCGGTCATAGCAGTGATCCGAAAATGAGTGAGCCAAAGCGCTAGACCATTGCAAATCTCCTGGCAGCATAGAGCAGGGACCACCTCCACGGCCCATGGGAAGGTCCCCCAAGCGATAGTCTGGGACGGAAGTGAAGAGTAGAATCCACCATTTAATCTATTGTGCCTTTGGGAACGCCGTTGTGTCTCACAAGGATTGCCTCACTAGCCATAGGTGAAGGGCGGCCGGCAAGCTAGGTGCCCACTCTGAGGCTCCTATGGGCTTCTTTCATGGCCGGAAGCTATTCCAGAGCCTGTTTCAGAAGTAAGAGGGTGGGGGAATACCATGGACGTGTCAGGACTATGGTCCTACGGAAGTCGAACCCTAGCATAAGTTAATAGCTTTCGGAGTCTCGAGAGTATTATTAGTGCTAGCGGGGTTCAGGGGTTAATGGGCGTTAGGGTTTGGTCGATGTGTGTACACATCTAAGTTAGCACGGCTCTTAAGTAAACCCTAACGCCCATTAACCCCTGAACCCCGCTAGCACTAATAATACTCTCGAGACTCCGAAAGCTATTAACTTATGCTAGGGTTCGACTTCCGTAGGACCATAGTCCTGACAGGACGCTTCAAGGAGCGACTGTGGTGGGAGTGCCATTAATCTGTTGGGACTGAGTGTGTTGTGGCCCAATTGGATGGAGTACTTGAAGAAAGAGAAGCAGGGGTGCTCCGGTGGGGCTTTGGGCTCCTGCCAGTGTCATTCTGCCATCTCTCACTGAATGCGGGCCAAGGGGCAGTTCTCACAAAGCCACAGGCACCGCAAGGGGTTATCTGCAGCCTGAGAGGAGGAGGAGGTGTGTGGGGGGGGGTGGGGGGTGGGGGGCAAGATGGGGGCTTGTAGTGCCAAGCCATGCTGGATTCACCTTGCATGAGGAAGGCGGCCCTGCGTTACTGCCTGAGATGTTTAGTGTGTTGGGTGTTTCAGTGTACATGTACAGTTAATTTAGTAAGATACTCATTTCTGATTTCTAAAATGCAGTTCAGGCCTTGTTGTTTTGAGCTATCAAAAATACTTGACAAATTTTTCCTGTTCTGCTGGCAGAATGTGCTGCGCTGCTTATTTTGCCTTGGTCTGCTAGCACGATATGGTGCCGATATGATAGATTCTATGGATGATAAGGAGACAACCATGGAGCAGCTGCTCTCTCTATATAAGCATTATCTTTTATCAGATGATTTTGATGTCAAGGCTCGCTCGTTACAGGTAAGACAAGGCTTGTGCTTATTATCATCTTGAAACACTTCTTGGTTTATACTTGTAAATGTTAATTCTGCAGGCTTTAGGATTCTTCTTCATTGCAAGGCCAGAGTTTATGATGGAAAAAGACATGGGAAAAATGATAGAGGCTACTCTCTCTTCTACTGCTGATTCACGCATTAAGGTAACATTGTTTGGCATAAGTTTGGTCAATACATCAAGTTTGTGAAAGACAGTGACATACAGAGGTGTAGCCGGAACAAAATTTGCTTGCTTATTTAGGTTATGTATAAAAACTTACCTTTGTATAGACCGGTTCACTACAACTTTGCTTCATGCGATGATAAGTCACAAAAGCCATGCGACGTTTGAAACTCAGATTTCTGACTTGCCTTATAGATACAATCATTGAGGAACTTTTATGACTATCTAGCTGATGTTGAAGAAAAAATGGGAGTCGATGAAGCTGGAAATGACATGCCAAATAGAAATAGGCATGAGTTGGGTGTTGTGCCAGTGGCAGCTGGAGCAGGCGATAGTAACATTTGTGGAGGCATCATTCAGCTGCACTGGGAACATATTTTAGAACAGTGCTTGGAGATCAGTGATCAGGTCCGGCAGGCTGCAGTCAAGGTTAGAATTCTTTACTTGACGTTTTTGGTTACAGCAGTGGGGCAACAAATTGTGGCTGGAGAACAGCTCATAGTCTTTATGTGTTGACTGAAAGACTCGGTTTTATAGGTGGTTGAGATTGTTTTGCGTCAGGGTTTAGTTCACCCGATGACGTGTGTACCACATTTAATAGCTCTTGAAGTGGATCAGCAAGAGTCAAACTCGAAGCTTGCTCACCGACTCTTAACTCAAATGAATGAGAAGTATGTAATTTTCTTGTTATATTACTGGGCGTTTATCATTTGCTCGTGCTTTTACATGATTTGTCCTTTCTTACGACTGAATTTTCGTCGTAGGTACCCTTCCTTTTTTGAAAGTCGGTTGGGGGATGGGCTTCAGCTTTCATTCAAATTTATCGAATCTGGTGCTGCCAGCTCCTTCCAGACATCAATCACAGTAAAAACTTCCAGTAACTCAAGAAGCAAGTTTGAAGCAACTTTGGCATTATCTGCCAAGTCAGGGATAAGTCGCACATACAAGCTTATTCGTGGTAGTCGTGTTTCGCGGAACAAGTTTATCTCATCTGTTGTTCGCAAGTTTGATGTTGGGACTTGGGGCCCTTCATCACTCTCTTTCCTTGTGTAAGTCTCAAAACAAACTCTCCTCATGATAGATGATGGTATAAGTGGTACTCTTGTTCTTGTTTCTATTGCCTCTTTTTGATCCTTGTACTGCTACCATGAATTTTCCGAACTTGGTCGTTGGCTGCCTGAAGGGAGCTTATGAAGGTACAAGATCCATTGAACTAGTCTCTCAGATTTGGGGGGGAGGGGGAGGGGGGGTGGGTCAGGTTTGGGATAGGGGCCATCCACTCTTGGGGAATAGCAGAGTCGATGTCGAGGTTGAGTCTGTCTCTACCTCGGATCCCTGCGAGGCCTCTCTCCTGAGACTCCGGGAGAAGTTGTTTGTGTGCAAGCTAATGTCCAAGGGACCTGGCAGGTCCTATGCTGAACGTTCCCCATGATATGTGACGTAGGGCCCCCAACATATGGCCACTCGGTAAACGGATCAAGGGGTTCCAGATCAGGGGCTGTTGAAGATGCTCCTCCGAGGCTAGCAAAGCTAATTGCCTAAGGGCCAGCCTGAGGTGATTCCAAGCCCGGAATAGGCTGATTGCAAATCTCTCCTCAAAAGCTGGCCTAAATCCGCGGGCTCGCATCTTTGTGAAGATCCATCTGGTGCTCTACGGCAAGGGGCCCCCTAGGCTTGGAGTACGGGCCGAAATCCGGGCCAAGAGGAAGTCCTTCCAAGGCTCACCACCTAGGAGTGCTCTAACAATCAGGTTGCCCAGTAGGGCGTGGCTCTAATTGGTGGGGTCATTGATGCCTAGGCCCCCTCTATGTCACGGCTTAATGATTACTCTCTAGGCCACCTTGGCCCAGCGGGCCTCCCATCACTGCCGGCCCACAAGAAGTTCCGGATCAATCGCTGTACTTGACCAATGCATGCTCGGGAGAAGGCCCAAACAAGAAGTAATGTACCACATTGTGGCAAGAAGGGCCTGGTTCGCGAATCGCCACCACCACTCCACCAGCTAAGTAGAGCCTCGCAGAACTCCAGTACAAATGCTTCTCCCGAATGCTCAGAAGAAGAGGAGTGAGTTGTTGCTCCGGGGAGATATCGATGCCCACCAGGCATTCCAGATAGCGGTCTGGAGTGTCCGTAGGGATCCACTGGAAAGCCTCAACTGGGCGCCAAGTCGAGGCGGGTGCAGAGCCTACCCAAAAACCACACGACTTGTGCCAGTTGATCTGCACTCCTGATGCACGACAAAAGACTTCGATCGCCTCAACGAATCCCTGGAGATTCCCCACATCTCCGGATAGGTATGCTCCTATGTCATCATGCAAACTTTGAGTCCAGCAGCTCCTCCTGAGCACGGAGGGGGAGACACAATCCCTAGAGCCTCGTCACCTAAGCTGACAAAAAACTACTCATGGCTTTGGCATTGAATAGGACAAGGTAAGGTGCCACAGGACACCCCTGCCGGATCGAGTGTGCCGGATCGAGTGAGAAAGTGGGAATCTATCACCTTGGGCTCCCTGGATGAGAACCTGACTGTGAGAGGCTTGAGTAAAGTCTTGAAACACCACGGATCCACTCCACCGGGAACCCCGACCAACTCTACCATAAGCTTTCTCAAAGTCTAGGAGGAGCACAATGAGGTCCTATTGCCGCATCCTTGCCGAAGTTGTCGCCTCCCAAAAAGTGAAGATGTTTTTCATAATGCTCCGATCTTGACAAAACCTCTTTGAGTGTCATGAATCAAGTCAAGGAGGAAGGTTGAAGTCTCCAGCTGATGGCCTTGGCCAAGATCTTGTAGGCGGTTCCAAGGAGGGTGATGGGTCTCCGCTGCCGGATCTCGAATCTGTCACCACCCTCCTTGGGAATCAAGTGTATTAGAGCCTCTGAAAGCCTCTCTGGCATGGCGCTTGTGATCATAATCTCATTGAAGGTTGCTCGAAGGCTGCCTTCCATGAGATCCCAATGATGAAGAAAGAAGGAACCGCCCTCGGGCATTTGCCCCTAGGGAGAGCCGTTCCGCTAGCTCCTCTGATGTGGAGGGAGTCAATAAGCAGGTCCAGAGAGCGGGGGGGACCACCTCTTTCGTGTGCCACCAGACCCTCTCACGCGCGTCCATCACTTGTGGGGATAATGGGCCACTTGTAAGGAGGGATCGGAAAAAATCAGTGGCAATGGCTCTCCAAATGATAGATGTCTCGCATCCTAGATAAGTCTTGATATGAGGCAATTGATATTGTAGCCACAAATGGCTTTCTTGGTAAGTATTTGCAACCACATTCTTCTTGCCAGGGGTGTGCAAAATCTGAAAATGAAACATGGAGAGGAAATCGGTTATTCTCATATGGTTATCGGAAAGCTTAGTTTGCGTTAGAAAACACCGCAAGCCTTGCTTTCGGTCTTGATTGTAAATTCAGCTCCCAACAGTATTGTTTCCATATTGTACAAACATGAATTATAGCCGATAGTTTTTTCTCATAGACGCCAAGAGGAAGCTTGGCATCATGCAACTTTCTGCTCTCATATGGAACGACATCTTCTTGATTTAGGACAACTTTTATGCAATTGCCACATGCATCACGTTCAACACTAAGTGGCTTTTGTAAATCGGGAATCATCAAAGTTGGTCTTGATGTAATGGCATTCTTGAGCTTAAAGAAAGCATCAAAACCATCTAAACACAGCCCGTTTCCTAGTAAGTTCATGCAATGGCGAGGCAATCATTGCAAAATGAAATATGAACCTCATGTAAAATGAGCATAAACTAAAGAAAGTGCCAACTTCATGTATGGATTTTAGTACTGGCCAATCCTTAATGGCTTGGATCTTTGCAGGATCCATTTGCACGCATCTTTAGACACTGTGTCCAAGATGGTGAATCTCCGAGAAGAGGATGAATTCACTCTTTTTCCATTAATCGTGAGCTTGTATTTCCTCAAGTTATCAGATGCTCCTCCTTATTCTTGTGGCATAACCAAATACTTAGAGATACCAAAAAATGTGCGAAAGGATGTCTGACGCATTATTCTCACTTGGTTGTAGTCATTCTTGAGATTGGCAATGGTGTTGCTGGAAAGCTTCTCGGCCAACTACCAATGTGTGACAATCTCTTTCAAATATATGCCAACATGTCTAAGCTTTGATCCCTGGGTGAATTCTCCCTCATGAAAGGCAACCTTAAACTGGGAGATGAAAGATAAAGCTTTGGTGGAGTCATACCTGCCATGGTAGTTCTCAAATTTTGTAGATTTGTCTACTACCTTGAACTCTTGGGTTCTTTTGCTGTGAATCGTGATGAACATCCTCCTCACCAATGTCGGCGCTCCTCTTGCCTTTATCTGCATGAGGAACATAGCGCTCCAGTGAGATTAGCAGGGGAATGCCCCCCTCCCCCCCCCCCCCCCCCCCCCCCGCGGGAACGGTGGAATGCATTCCTCCATGGCAAAGGTGCCCAAAATGGGCGGAACGCAGGAGGGGAACGCCTCCTAGTCATAAGAGTTGGGGGAACGCGTGGATCGTGGGGGGAATGGTGAAATGGAACTCCTGGTTGCCGCCCCCCCCACGTGGAACGATATTGAGGTTTGATAAATGAAAAAAAGGAAAAATCATACCTGCCCTAGCCTCATGCCTGCTCGTGTACCCGCCCGCATACCTGCGACATCATGTACCTGCTCAGTGCTGTCGCCTCAGGCTTGCCCGTGTATGAGTGTACTTGCTATAGCTTGTTGCCTTAGGCCTACCAGCATACTTACTTGGCCTGTGCATGTTGCATGCTTGATAGCTTGAGTCATGACTCACAGGTGGGCTACTCACTTGTCTTCAAACTTGGACTCCATCTTTGTGAGGCAAGGCAACAAGCGTGGTCACTTTTCCCTCTCTTCTCTCTCTCTCTCTCTCTCTCTCTCTCTCTCTCTTTCTCAGTTTGAAACTTTTACACATGTCACAGTGTGCATCAAACATTAAAATTTAAAACTCCTCTTCCTCTCTCTCCGTCTTGAGTCTCTGTACCTTATACAATAGACAAAGACTTCATTTCTCTCATGCTCTCTTTCTCATGCATAGCTTTGAAAGTGTAACTATTTGGCCCAGGCGAGCTCTATGTCATATGATGCAACCCTTGCCCAGACACCAGACAGGTGGAAGAAGGCATGGGGACATGGACCATTAGGTTTGCTCAAGAAAAAGCACCAGGCTTAGTTCAAAAGCAGGAAAAGCAAAAGGTCAAACTGGCATGATTGCGAGCCAAGGGCACCAATGGCAAGAGGAGACTGAGCCGGACCAAAAAGCTATAAGTCGCTTTTTCAAAAAACAGCTCTAGGGCCAAAAAGCAAGGCCCTGAAGTTAGAAAAGTAAAGTTAAAGAACTTTGACAAAAGTTGAGTAATATTTTATTATAAAGTGGAAAGCAAAGGGAGAAAGGCAAAAGCAAAAGCTTGGTTAAGCTTTTGGCAAGAAGCACAGCCCTCTTCAAGTATAAAAAGGCTTGAACCTCTCTTGTAGCATCATGAAGGAGATTGCCGAGTGTGTGAAGACCATCTTCATCATTATCATCACCATCATCAAGCTTTTGAAAGACACGCACTTTCTATGCAGCCTGCACCTGTGCGCATTGTCTACCACCGCCAGAACGTCACCTTCTGCTAGCGGGTTTTAAAGCTGATCGCTTGGAAGGAAAGATCACATGTGCTGATCGTTGATATCTGAGGCTGCTGGGCTGAGAAGCATCCTTCTTACATGCTGTTTTTGACTTAAGCACTAACCCACAGGGCTGGACAGAGCTGTAAACAGCCGCCTATGGCTGCGTGCACACCTACATAGGTTGGTCGCATGTTTGTACAAGTTTCCAGACATCATTGTTGATTGTTACGACCCTGTGTTTTTCCCTCTGGACAACAAGCAGGTGGGCACGGGCACGGGATGGTCAGTGTGAAAGGCATGAGTTTGGATATGAAAAGGAAACCCATATATGGTGGCCAGCCCAAGTGTGAAAGGGGACAAAAAGGATTTTTAAAGTTTGTAAGGTTTAATAACCCTTTGAAGGCTTAAAATATTATTATATTTTTAAGCATGCATTTTGCTGATTGCTTTTGGCATTTTTGAAAAGCGATCACCTCTTTAAATAGGTGAAGGGTGGTGCATGGAATATTGTGTGACAGGGGGCGCATCCCCTTGAGCAGGTCGCCATGTGGAGCCGAGAGAGTGGGCCTAGAGATAGCCTCCTGTTTCCTCCACGAGAAATAGACCGGGTGGCTCTGGATGTTTCTACAATGGTGATTCCTTTGGCCCAAAGATAGGCTTTCGTAGTTTAACTCCTTCGGCTTCGGTGGCTCGATCCGTGATGAAATCTTCAAATATTTGAGCCCTTCTTTGGTCCTGTTCCTTCTTGGCTCTCCAAGCTAGGAATTCTTCATCTTGAAAAAATTGTCTATACTGCTGAAAATCTCGGTACTCTGCTGATGTCATGGCCGTAGTTTCACGAGAAGTAGATTGACGGCCTTGGTTACTATCTTGAAGTCCTGTATTGGCCTCATAGTTGTTCCCTTCATTAGGCCCTTGGTCTCCCTCTGCTCTCCACATGGCTCTGTCACCCCAAGAAAGTTTCTTCAAGAGAAATCCTTGCTCTGATACCACTGTAAGCCCAGCAGGGCGTGCTGTGACAGATTTAACGACGTGTCTGAGAGAGAGAGAGAGAGAGAGAGAGAGAGAGATGTATTAACGCCTTCTAGAGGCCGAACTCGACCTATGAGACAAATCAATATACAACTGTCAATGTCTTCTGGATGTCCAGAAAAAAAAGGACAAAATGAACATGAAATAAACTATGAAAGTACTGAACCAGTGGGGGGTGTGATGGATGGAGCACTATTGCTAGAATGCAATGCAGATCTGTCTAGCTCCAACCAGTACCATAATGGGGGTGTAATATGTGATACATAGGCGATGGCGAGGCAAAAATACCTTGGAACATGATCTCCGGGTGTGAGTGTAAGTGAGCTAGCCGCTCCTGGAGATGGTGCTGATGTCGAGCCCGTATCTCTGTGATCTCCCTCTGATGTAGTCTGGGAGTCTGGTAGCCTGGTGCTCTCGGTCTCCGTTTGGCTCGAAGGTCCGCAACGCGTTGAACTGTACCCCCCTCCCGTGTCAGAATAGGCATTGGGATAGATCTCTGGAAGAAATCAGTGAGCTGGAGCTGTCGCCCACCTCTCCCCTGTGGTATGAGTCCGTAGCAGTCTCTCTCTGTGGCACTGTGTCTCTAGCAAGAACTGGCCAAATCTGCGTTGGTCTGCGGACTCCATGATCTGTGGGAGTTAGGGATGTCTACTGAAGATGGTGTATTATCTCTCTCTAATGACACTATATTGTTTGCATCTGCATACATAATGTTCCTCACTCTCAACCTCCTCCTGGCATAGTCTGGATATCCTCTCTGCTCTGGGGATCCGTGCTGCGCTACCTGCCTCAATCTCAAGCTGGTGTGATGACACTCTGAGCTGGCCAATCACCACTTGGGCACAGAGAGAAATGAAATGTTATATTAACATCTTCAAAAGGCCAAAGTGACCTATGAGATCAATGTTACAACCATGTGACATCTGATACACTGTATGGAAAAGAAAAGAAAGAACTGAAGGTAAGTATCTAGCCCTACAATACATCAGTAGGGAGCATCCGGAAGTAGCAACTAGGGAGAGTGGGAAGCTAATGCTACTAGTCAAAATGGGGTACATGAGTACATGGATACATGAATACATGAATATGGGGGGGTACAAAAGTGACAGCGAGTACAACAGTATATGGCTGGAGTGGTAATCATCCTAGGAGCTCTAGCATGGGTCTCTACCGGATGGCCTGGATATCTGCCATAGTGAGATGCCCGGTCGGACGAGCCCGATGCCTCGCAATGATGCTCTGAACCCTTCGGTGTAGGCACCGTCTCCGATGTGAGGATCCGCGAACCCTCGTGCGTCTCGATCTGCCCAATTGGATAGCTATCTCAACTAGAGTCCCACAGGGTGCCCACTGTTGGGCTGTCGGCTGTGTGTCCTCCTGGGTAGTCCCTCTAAAGAGGTCATTAATCTGTCTGTGTGTGGACTCCCTGCCAGTCGGGTGTCTGCTCCTGATAATGGATTCTCTGAGCCTGCAGATCTCCAGGAGATAAAAACCCAAGTATCACTGATCACAATAGTCCATGACTCTAGCCAATGGTCCAAATCCCTCTTTGAAAAGGCAATGGTAGCGCCCTCGAATCTCATAATATGTTGTGCAGCGATAGATGTAGTGCTCCTCCGTCTCTAGCTCTATCCAACAAATCTGACAAATCCTGCCCCCTGGAGGTATGCCTCTAAATCTACCTGTCTCTGTCTCTAATTGATTTGAAGAGGTGCGGATCTGTCCAATGGCGCACCTCAATCCATGAGACAGATGGGTATCCATGTAGCTCGGTCTAAGTATAAAGCCATCCTTAGTGGTGCGCAGAAGATGGTGTCTTTAGAAAGCCATCTTCGTCCCCAACTCTTGTGAGGGCTCTAGCCATGTCCTCCTAGTGTCCAACTGAATGAGGTCGTGTCTGATGACTCTACTAATCTCAGAATGTGTCGAGGTGAGAGAGGGTGCCTCCAGAGAGTATTGGAAGGGTGGAAGTCTGTCTAAACTGAACCCGTGGAGCTCAAACCAGGATGCTATTTGCGCATACCAACATGAAGTGCCTCCCTCCATGGCTAGCTGATGAGAGGACTCTAAAGCACGTCATGCATACCGGTGTCGGGGAAGCTCCCAGGTGCTATGAATGAAGGACACTGATCTGGCAAGAGCCTCGACTACGATCGGTGGTGCTCCCATCTCGGCTCTGATAATCTCATGGGGTACCGAGGCCTTACCCCGAATCATCCTGGAGATCATGGACACGAGTGGTCTCTCCATTGATCTCCATCCATCGTATGTGCGTCTTGATCGACTGTGACGATCTAGGCTAGGCCCCTAGATCTATACTCCATATAGCATAGCCGATGTGACCAGCATGTCAAAAAGCCACAGCTTAGTGCGTGGCTCCTGAAACTGTACCTGTGAGCACATCCTCTCTAGACCTCCAGCAATAATCTCGGACATACCTCCTGGACATCTGACTCGCCCAAAAACCTGCTCATATAATGCATAGATGCCCCATGTCATATCTGCTGGTATGTCAAGAGACTGCAGGCGCTGAAATAGCCTCTCTCGTGGTACTGTGTTAAATGCCTTGCGGAAATCCACAAAGCAACAATAGAGCTTTCTCTTCCTCACTCTGGCCTGATTAATCATACATCTCAAAGTGAATACATGGTCAGTGGTAGAGAAAGCTCTCCTGAAGCTTGCCTGCGTGATGAGCGTAAACCTGCTCGCTCAGCATATAAGCTAAGCTCTTGCTCCAGCACTGCACCATAGAGTTTGGCCAGCACGTGGCCAACCATAACCGTCCTGTAGTTGTTCGGATCGAGTGAATCGGCACAATGGTGTGCATCGTCCACTCCGCAGGCAAACCCTCTGCTAGTGCCCTGTTAAATAGGTGTGCAAGAAAAGGAGCTAAAGAATCTATTGCATATATGAGATGCTCACCCTGCAGGCCCATATGGTCGGCGGCCCGTCCATGCTGTAGGCGGCGGATAGCTTCCTGTACCATTGAGTGGGTAAAGAAGCTAGCTGTGGTAGGTCGAGGCTCATGTGGCTGAGGTATAGGTGGTTGCTATGGGGCGTGGTATAGGCCCTCTGCATATGTGTGCCATGTCTGTGGATCTGCAATGCGTGTCAGTGTCCGGGGCTCTCTGAAGTGCCGCCACGAGACAGGGCTATCTCTACTCATGAAGAAATGAAAGATCTCTAGCTCCTGTATCTCTGCGAAGGCCCGCCTTTTGCGGCGAGTAAGTCTCCTCATCTCTCTCCTCGACTCCTGCTCTGTGATGTCTCCCAAGGCTCTTTGTATGCGGAGCCGTGAGTATAGGGCTCTGCACTCGTCATCATACCATCTGTTCTGGGGCATAGTCCCAGGTCTCGCAGGCTCTCCTGAGTGTGCACGATGTGGGAAGCTCTGTAATGCAGCCGTGTGTAGCAGTGATACCAGCTGGGCTGTAATGGTATCCATAGGTGCAGGGGATCCATGAGTAGGAGCCCATCCTCTACTCTGCCAGTGTATATGTCTGCCATGTCATGTGTGAAGTAGATGGTAGTGTGTGGCGTCGGTATGTGGGGGGCTGGTGATAGTGGTGATCTGGCTAGTGAAAATGCCAAGTATGTATGATCTGCCCCAATAGGACGAGGTGGAATGGAGAATGAGGTGACAAGCTGTGATGCCTCCAAAGACCCCATAATGTAGTCTACCACTGTGCCTCCGGTCCGTGTATGACCCCCATGTGGGAAGCATGTTAGCCCTCCTGATCCCGGCCACTGTAGCATCCCGTTATAAATAACGAGACGATGCCTGGCTCCCAACTCTAGTAAGCGGTCCCCATAATGTCCTCTGTCTGGTCCAGTGTCCTCTGATGCCCGACTAGCCCCTATCTCCTTTGGATCCACAGGGTGGAGGATCTCCATGTCATCATAGTCATACACCTCACATTGTCTACTCTGTGTGTGGGCATTGAAGTCGCCCGTAAGAAATACTTCCCCTAGTGTAGAATAATGCATAATCTCCTCTGACAGACAAGTGTATGGCGAGGCTCCTGTCTCCTCCTGTGGCATGTCCTCTGTAATGACATAGGAGGATCTTGATGGAGAAAAGTAACATAAAGCTATGTATATAACCCTGTCCTGTGAGAGCTGTAAGCTGATCCACATGTATCTGGCCTCTGGATCCTGTGCTACCACTCTCACTCTCCCCTGTAGCTCCCGTCTGAATAGAACTGCTATTCCCCCCGACCCTATCGAGGTACCCTGGCGTGTGGTCCTCCTGTATGCTGACTCCCACTGGAATCCCTCTACTCGAGGTAGCCCTCTCTCTGGGCTCTGATGTGTCTCTGTTAGAAGTATGATGTCTCTCCCTACCATAACATGCTCCAGTCATCCAGGCTGCACCCATAGGGAACCATTACAGTTCCATACTGCCATGTGTATCTCTGTCAGTGGCCTGGTCTGTGTCCCATAGGCCCCAAACCGCTAATCCATGGGCCGGCCATCAATGATGACCCGACCATCTCGATAGAAGGCCTTCTTGCCTTCTCTCCTCGCGTGTAAGACTCGTGGCATGCGAGTTCTCCTATGAGAGAGAGAGAGAGAGTGGCGGGAGGGGGCTATGAGGAGAGAGAGAGATGGCCGAGTCCTTTTGGGGAGGAGAGAGAAGAGAAGAGCTTGTGGGGGCGCAGTGAGAGAAGCGAAGCGAAGAGAGAGAAGCGGGCGAACAGAGAGAAGCGAAGCGAAGAGAGAGAAGCAGGCGAACAGAGAGAAGTGAATTGAGAGGGGGAGTTGGCGGAGGGTGGAGTCGACCAGCTGGGGGGTGCACAACAATGGTGCAGCAGTCGCACTGTGGGCAGCGAACATGAAGGAGCAGCGGCTATATATATATATATATATATATATATATATATATATATATATATATATATATATATATAGAGAGAGAGAGAGAGAGAGAGAGAGAGAGAGAGAGAGAGAGAGAGAGAGAGAGAGAGAGATTTTATTAACGTCTTTCGAAAGACCGAGCTCGGCCTATATATATATATATATATATATATATATATATATATATATATATATATATATATATATATATATATAGATAGATAGATAGATAGATAGATAGATAGATAGATAGATAGATAGAGAGAGAGAGAGAGAGAGAGAGAGAGATTTTATTAACGTCTTTCGAAAGACCGAGCTCGGCCTATGAGACAAATCAGTGTACCTGTGTGGGGTATCTTGTGTCATCCCAACAAAATGAAAAAGTACTGAACTAAAAAGTTGAATCTGGGTGTGCAATAAGTACAATGAGTGGGGGAGGGGATGGAGCTCTACTACTAGGAGAATGCAAAGCTATATGCGTGGAGTATACAATCATGATATGCAACCTAGCTAGCTCCATCCTGTACCATACTGGGGGTATAAAATGGTATACATCAATGAAGGGGGTGTCCAGAGCTCCCTGAAGAACATGCTTGGGTGTGCTCTGAAGCGAGCCAGTCGCTCCGCACCCTCTTTGTGAAACTGAGCTCTGATCTTTGTCATCTCTCTCTGGTATAGGCGTGGTGTCCGAAAGCCAGGTGTCCTCTGTCTCCTGCGGGCTCTGAGTGTCTCTGCTCTCTGGAGAGTAATTCCCTGTTGTGTAGGGGCTGGGAGTGGGATGGATCTCTGAAAAAATGTAGTAATCTGTGTGTGTTGTCCCCTCTATGGAGCTGTTTGAGCCTGTAATGACGTCTCTCTGTGACGCTGTATGTCTAGAATGAATCTCCCCAATATGCGCTGGTCTGCTGCCTCAAAGAGCTTGCGTAGGGAATGTGGCTCTCTGAATAAAATGGGATCTCTCTTTCTCTCTCTCTCTCATGGTTGTATATGCTCTGCATCTGCATACGTAATGCTCCTCACTCTCCACCTCCTCTCTGCACAATCTGCATACCCTCTCCTCTCGGGGGATCCGTGCTGCTCTGCTAGTCTCGATCTCCAATCGATGTGATGAAACTCTAAGCTGACCAATAGCTACTCGGGAGCCGTGTGGTAAAAAGCCCTCCATGTACCTAGGCCTCTCTATAAATCCATCATCAGTGATACTCATGAAGTGATCTCTGTAGTAGAGCATCTTCGGTGGAAGAGGCTGTGTAGGCGATATCCATGTCTCTCGTGTATAGAGCTGCCATAGGTCTTGTCTCACTACTTTGTTCCTCTCACTGTGAGAGAGACCGATATGTGGTGCATCCTTGTCATACTGGAATGGTGGTAGATGATCCATGTCTAGGCCATGCTGTGAGAACCAATGTGTGACCTCTGCATACCATGATCCTCTGTCTCCTGCCTCAGCCAGCTGTCTAGATGCCTCAAAAGCTCTGAATGACAATCTGTCCTGTGGCATCTCTCTTAATCTGTCTAGCAGGCATATAGTTTGGAATATGGCCTTTACCATCATAGGAGGCGCAACAAACTTTGCTCGGATAATGTCATGAGGTACTGACGGTTTGCTTCGTATCATGTGTGCCATCTGAAGGCCTGTGGTTTCTCTATCTGTCTCCAGCAATGGGTAGCAAGGCCTGGCGCCCATACCGTTGCTTCATACATCAGTGTCGGTGTGACTGTGTCAAATAGCCACCCCTTCGTCCGGGGCTCCTGAAAATGCGCCTGGTGGCACTGTCTCTCTAGCATAGCCAATGCTGCATATCCCCGTGTCAATCTAGCTCTGGCTGCTGAACCCATGGTGAAGCGTGTGGCTGCTGCAGAGAAGGTAACCCCTAGGTACACGTATGATGTCACCACCTCCACCTGGCATCCTGCGAGAGTGAATGTCAAGCTGACTCCTGCCCTGTCTCGATGTATGAAAGACCATAACCTTGGTTTTCCCAAGGTTCACAGTAAGACCCCTCTGTGTGCTGAAATCATCGAGTGCATGTAGATGTTGCTGTAGACCTCCTGGAGACTCAGACACTAATACAATATCATCAGCATAAAGCATAATGTGTACTGAGGTACCTGCTAAATCAACTCCATCTCCGCCTCCCCGTGTAATGAAGTCAGCCACCTCATCATGTATAACCCAAATAGCGTGGGGGAAAGTGGGCATCCTTGCTTCACACCAATGGTGCTAGCAATAGTCTCGGACATACCTCCTGGGCATCTGACTCGCCCAAAAACTTGCTCATATAATGCATAGATGCCCCATGTCATATCTGCTGGTATGCCAGGAGATTGCAGGCGCTGAAAGAGCCTCTCTCGTGGTACTGTGTCAAATGCCTTGCGGAAATCCACAAAGCAGCAATAGAGCTTTCTCTTCCTCACTCTGGCCTGATCAATCATACATCTCAAAGTGAATACATGAGAGAGAGAGAGAGAACGGTACAGGGATCTTGCACAGTATACTACATTGAGTGGGAAACATTCCCCGCTCCCTTTCAGGACTTTATTCAGGAACAATCCACGGGCTCACTGGCCATGATCAATACAATCAATGAATACAAAATAAACAGATATGCCGATGTAGGATATCCAAGTTGATGTCGATGTCGAGACACAAGATCTCTGATGCCGAGCACACCAAGGGGGATGACCCACAAGTATCTCTTACTTGGCTAGTACCAGATCCAAAATCAAATCCAAATCCAAGTCTAGATCCAAATTCAAGCCCAAATCCCAAGTCCCAATTCCAAGTCCAAGCTCCAAGTCCAAGTTCCAAGTCCAATGTAACCAAGATCGCATTCGTGGAACACAGGTGATGTATGTGTAAATGGGAAAGATTTAGATGCCCAAAACAGCGTTGCTCCGGTTGATGAAGGCGGCACGCAGAGTTACTGGGCGGTGCGGCACTCAAGGGCAGCAGGCGGCGCGGCGTTGGCGTTGTTGGGCGGCGGAGGCTTCGTAACTGGCATTGCAGGGCAGTGCGATGGTGGAGCCGGCACTGCTACGGGGAAAACCACAGTGCAATCGGGAGGCTGTAACTATTTGGCCCTCCTTGCTCTATTTCACATGATGAAACCCATGCCTGGACACCAGACAGGTGGAAGAAGACATGGGGACAGGGTCTATAAGGTTTGATTAAGAAAAAGCACCATTCTTGGTCAAAAAGCAAGAAAAAGCAAAAAGTTAAACAGGGTTGACCGCGAGCCAAGGTTGCCATTGGAAAGAGGAGATTGAGCCAGACCAAAAAGCTGAAAGGTGCTTTCTCGAAAAGAAGCTCCAAGGCCAAAAAGCAAGGCCTTAAAGCCACAAAAGCAAAGCAATATATGCTCTTATGTGTGTGTGTGTGTGTGTGTGTGTGTGTGTGTGTGTGGAGTGTGTGTGTGAGAGCATATCTTGATACAGAGTTCTACACCCACTATTGGGCACTGATGACGTTAGTGGGGATGTCGTAGTATCTAGTCCATACCTTGCATAATGGAGTTGATAGTTATATAGTCTTATGGGTTGACTACCATGAGTATATAACATGCATGTTCCTAAAAAGTGAATTTGGGTATGTTCTTGGATTCATCTAGGTATATATTGTGTAGTACTACCGTTTGTGTGAAAGTGCCTCACGTGTTGTGATCGAGGTATCTTGTATGTATAGTCCCAATAAATCATATGTGATAACCCGGTTCCTGTCATCCTGAAAGAGGTTGATGAACGGGGAGTTCGGGTCATACTGGAGTGGGGGGAGGCGATCCATCCGGAGTCCTTGCCTTTTGAAACAGATGCATACTCGGCTATACCATAACTCGTGCCCATCTGCTGCTAGCTGCTAGGAGGACTGTAGGGTGAGCCTTGAGAGTTTCCAGGGGGGCATGGCACTTATCCTATGTGACTGTTTGGAAGAGTGCCTATAATTCCATGGGTGCTGTGCAGCAAACTCTGTCATCCTGAGAACTGAAATGAAATGTCATATTAACGTGTTCAAAAGGCCAAAATGACCTAGCAGACAAATGTTACAATACAAAGGTCGGATACAAGCTGTCTGTGGAACAAGAAAGCTAATAGCAAGCTGAAATTACTGAAGTAAATCCTCAAAGAATAGATAGGGGAAGAGCACCAAAACTAAAGAGGGGTACAATCAGATGAGTGATAGCACTGTGGGGGAGAGAGAGAAAGAAAGAAAGAAAGTTGTATTAACGTCTTCAAAAGGCTAACATGACTTATGAGAGAGAGAGAGAGAGAGAGAGAGAGAGAGAGAGAGAGTTGTATTAACGTCTTCAAAAGATCAACATGACTTATGAAAACAAAAGGTTACATCATATCCATGAGGTACATCATCATGGGTACAAAAAAATAATAAAGAAATATAACAAAAATCCAGAGCTATAAAATCTGATCTAGGTACATGAGCGGAGAGCTCTCATATCACCCTAAAACATCCCTCATGGGCCACTGTGACATGGTGCTCAAGGTGGTAAAACTGAGCCGGCGCGAGAAGGTCCTGTGATGATGGGAGATGATGGCCCGGATCCTCCTGTGGTGGCGTGGCCATGGGGTTTGGGGCGCCGAGCTCTGCATAGCTCAGTTGCTCTATCGAGTGTCACACCTCTCGGTCAAGCTCCTGCAGCATCAGCCTGTGTTTCGGGTACGGTGGGTGGATCGGCCCTCGGAGTGTTGGTATGGAAGTAGTCGGTGAGGGCTCTCTATGCCAGTTCTCGAGCAAGTACAATTAATCTGGATCTCACTAAGGACTCCCTGTGTCTGCAGAGCTCTAGGAGAAAAAGTCCCAAGCATCTTTGATCCAAGAAGTCCATGATCCTGGAAAGTGTTCGAACCCAGCTCGGAAGAGGCAGTGGAACCTCCCCCAAGTCTCTTGGTATACAGGGCATCGGCATATGTAATGATCCTTTGTCTCGAGCTCTGTGTGAAAGAGCTGGCATATCTTGTCCTCTTGTGCGGCAGCCTTGGGCCCATATCTGGCAGTCTCCACTCTCAGTTGGTGGCACGAGGTGCAAATCTGGCCGATCGCACATCTCACCCCAAAAGATAGGTGTGCGTCCCTATAGCGTGGGTGAATGATGAAACCATCCTCTGTCAGGCATAGGAGGTGATCTTTGTAGAAGGCCATCTTCGTCCCTAGCAGACGACTAAGTGAACTCCATGTCCTCTAAGTATGTAGTCTGACAATGTCGTGCATGATAACCTTGTTCCACTCTGTGCGGCTAAGAGCAAATGACAGGGCCTCTATGCTGTAACGGAACGGGGGGAGTGCCTACATGTGCTTACCGTGCATGCCAAACCAAGTGCCTACCTGAGCATACCAGCACTTTGTATCTCTCTCGAGTGTGAGCTGTCTCGAGGACTCCGGGGCTAGCCGGGGGTATCTATCTAGTGGAAGCTCCCATAGCCTGTGCCAGTATGTCATTGTTTGGAATAGAGCCTCTATCACTATCGGTGTAGCCCCCATCTCTGCCTGTACAATCTCATGTGGCACTGATGGCTTACTCCTAATCATGTGTGAGATCGTCATCACGACTCACTAGGGGCCTCTCCATCGGCTTCCACCCATCATATACCTCCTCTGTATCTGTCTCGGCCAGCCCTCTCCTCGTCTCCTCCTATGGTATAAGCTGGGATCCCAGATGGGGGTACCATATAGTAGTGCAGGTGTAACGAGAGTATGAAATAGCCAAAGCTTCCTCCTCGGCTCCTGAAATTGTACTTGTGAGCATTGCCTCTCTAGCGAGCCAACGGCTGCATATCCCCTCATCAATCTAGCTTTGGCCACCTTCCGCATCGAGAACTAAGGTCCAGCAAAAGTGATCCCAAGGTATACATATGAGGTAACATACTCCACATGCTCTCCTTTGTATGTAAACTGTACTGCTGATCTACTTATTTACTGTGAGGAGGTGTTATAGATCGTGACCTTGGTCTTTCCAAGGTTCACAGTGAGGTCCTGGTCCTCGCAAAAGGCCCGTAATGCATCCAAATGCCTTTGCAGCCCCTTTGGTGAATCAGAAATAAGAACAATATCATCTACATACAAGAGGATCGGTATCAGGACTCCTGCTAAATGTGCTCCTGGTCCTCCTTGTCTATCTATGTAATCCAAGATCTCGTTAATGTATAGACCAAATAGAGTAGGACACAAGGGGCAGCCCTGCTTCACCCCGATAGTGTTGTGTATGATCTCTGAATCACCTCTTGGAGCCCGTACTCTACTTGTGACTGACTCATAGAGTGTATTGATCCCCTAAAGCATCTCTGTTGGCACTCCCATATTCTCGAGTCTCCTGATTAGTCTGGCCCGTGGGATGGTATCAAAAGCTTTGCGGAAATCCATAAAGCAGCCATATATCCGATGCCCGTGAGCTCACCCCCGCTGAATGATTCTCTGTTGTGTAAAGATATGATCTAGTGTGGAGTTCCCTCTCTTGAAGCCTACCTGCCACGGTGCTCTAAGCCTCTGCTCCTCGGATCATCTACTAAGCTCATGCTCCAAAATCGAACCATTAATCTTGGCCAAGGTGTGACCAATCATAATAGTTCTGTAGTTGTTGGGGTCCATGGGGTCACCTGCTTTCAAGATAGGTACAATAGTATTCGATGACCGGCTGGTGGGGAAGCCATCACATAGAGTCATGTTAAACATGTGAACCCGTAAAGGGGCTAGCGTGTCCCTAGCATGAGAGAAGTGCTCGGTTAGGAGTCCATCATGATCGTGTGCTCTCCCAATCTTGTAACATGCACTGTGCACTCAGTGCATGGTGACAAACTGGCTCATCATCAGCAGTGCAACATTTGTACATTATTAGAACCCAGTAGGATGATATTTGTCGTATGCTGTGACCCCATTGTACATCCTCAGTCCAAGATAAGTCAGGCACGAGCTACGTAGGTCATTCCTCAGCCTTAGCGGGTCAGTCAGTCAGTCAAGTCCCTTGACCCACTTGGAGAGAATCATTCATGCTGGTAGAGTCGGTAGAAGCCTTAGGGTTTGCATCAAAAAGCACTCTGCATCCTGCATAATATGCATTCATATGCCTGTGCATCATTTAGAACATCCCAGAAGCCTTAGGGAATTTACTAGGATTTAGCTGGTATTTTTTTCATATTTTATGGTATTTATTTAGCATTTAATGTCATTAATAAATATAAACTTTATTAAATAAATGACCAGACAACTTGACCAACCCCTAGTTAGTATAAATAGGCTTGCATAGGGCTTAGTTCTTCATTCAGTCTACAGAAAGCTAGGCGCCTTCATAAGATAATAAAAATAAGATTAGTATATTATACTTGTGTTATAAATTTAGTAATACTTAATAATAGTATTATATCAAGTTTTGTTCTTAGTAATTAATATATTAATGTTATCAATAGTAATAATGTAACATAAGAGTAACAATATAATAATAATATCAAAATAATATTTCCTAGTTGATTAAGATTATAGTAAATTATAAATCTATAGAATGTTTACATTGTTAATTTAATAAAATTGTTGTGGATGGAATATATATATATATATCTCACACACACACACACACACACACACACACACACACACACACACACAAGTTCTCCCGAAGCTCAACCCATAACAACTATATTAGGGGCCGCACGTGCCATCACTTGTGAGTCATGAGTCGTCAAGCTGATGCCATAAAATAAGAATAAACCTCGGTTTAGGTCATTTTAAGAAAGCAAGCACCGTGCTCAATGAACACTCCTCTTGCGACTCTCTTGCATAAATCTTTCTTGAAAACTGGTGAGGTGCAAAGATTATCCTCCCAAAGACTTTCTATCAAGGATCTAGTGGTTATATCTAGTAGTAGATCATGCCTAGCTACATGACCACTGCTCGTCGTGACAAAGCACGTCCCTCATTGGCATCTAAACTACAAAGCACAAGCCTCATAGGCAGCTACACTTTGTCATCTATTAGAGCTAACTCTAAGTGCAAGTGGTGTTATGGACAGGATGCGAGATATGGCAGTCACCTTACCCTTCACTTGGGAGCTACTTATGGCCTCCATAATATCCCGTCAAATAGCCAACGCATCCCCATAGTTCCTCTTATTGATAGCCACATAGAACGCTGGTCCTGGAAGTCAATCATCCTGGAGAGTGGACCAAATCCTCATGAAATAGACAGTGAAACCTCCGGCGGATCTCATAGTATATTGGGTAGCAGCATATGTAATGCTCCTCCGTCTTACCTTTGTGTGGCATAGTCGCCAGATCCTCTCCTCTCTGGGTCTCCGTATGAGCTTCCTCGCTCTGAAGATGCGCTCAGGCTCTTGCTGTCTCCACACACACACACACACGCAGAGAGAGAGAGAGAGAGAGAGAGAGAGAGAGAGAGAGAGATATTAAGCGTCTACTAAAGACCCAATGGGCCTTTGAGACCAAAGTGGTACAATAATGTCCATGGCATATCTCATCATGGAATGGAAAATAAAACAGAATGAAAACATAAATATAGCTATCTCACTGGGGTGATACAAAACTGTCCATGGAAAACTAAGAACATAAAAACATGGGAGCAACATCAGCTCCAGCTCTGAGTAGATGGTATACCACTCTCCAAAATGTCAAGCATGGGGTTGACGAGTATGGCCGAGAGGTCTCCCTGAGCTATGTCACGTGGAAAGGTAGCTCGATGGCGGTGGAGCATGTCCTGGATCTGGAGCTGATGAGGTGATCGTGGCCGACGGGGGGGTTGAGGGCGTCGGGCACGCTATAGTGCAGAGGCTTGGTCCGAGGTAACTCCTTTCCGGCGAGGTAGGTCCAGAGCAGCTCGTGGAGGCTCCACAAGATCCACTATGTCTGTTTCCTCCACCTCCTGGGTCCGGAAGAAACTGGTGATGGTTGGCTGCGGAGGGACGGGGCGGGGTGGCTGGGGCATGTGTTTCAAGAAGGTGTCCTTGTGTCTACGCAGCTCAAGCAGGAAGAGGCCCAGGCAACGCTGGTCCTGGAAATCAATGATCGTGGAGAGTGGACCGAATCCCTCACGAAATAGACAGTGAAACCTCCCACGGATCTCATAGTATACTGGGTAGCAGCATATGTAATGCTCCTCCGTCTCAACCTCTGTGTGGCATAGTGGGCAGATCCTCTCCTCTTTGGGTGTCCGTACGAGCTTCCCGGCTCTGAAGATGCGCTCAGCTCTACCTATCTCCACTCTGAGGCGGTGGGAAGAAACCCGTATCTGGCCAATCGCAATCTGCATGGCATGGGACATGTGAACACTCAAGTAGCCTGACTCTTGGAAGAATCCATCCTCAGTGAGAGTGAGGAAGTGGTCTCTATAAAAGTGCATCTTCGTGGGGAGCTCTGGGGGTGTGATCCATGTGCAATGTGTGTAGAGGCTAAGAAGATCTGACCGGATAACCAGGTTGGTATCCTCGTGAGACAACCGAAAAAAAGGGGTGTCCAAACTCTAATGAAGGGGGGGTAGGCGGTCCATGCAGAGCCCGTATACTGAGAACCAAGTGGAAACCAGTGCATACCATACTCCAGAGTGCCCTTCAAGTGCTAGCTGTCTGGAGGACTCTAGGGCAAGCCTCGGGTAACTATGGGGATCCATGTGACTCATGCGATGAAGGTACGTGACTGTCTCGAAGAGTTTCTCCACTACCATCGGGGCTGCAGCAAACTCTGCCTGGATAATCTGGTGTGGGACTTATGGTTTGCTTCAGATCATACGGGAGAACATCATGACCTGGGGCCTCTCAACTCGCTGCCAATCCTCATCGGATAAATCTGGCCCCTAGAAAGCTGCTCCATACATCAAGGTTGGTGTGACGAGGGTGTCAAAAAGCCAGCTCTTCGTCCTAGGCTCTTGGAAATGTGCTTGGAAGCACTGCCGCTCAAGTAAGCTCGCACTGCCGCTCAAGTAAGCTCAAGGTTGCATATCCCTGCGTCACTCTGGCATGTGCTGCGGGAAGCATGGTAAAGCGTGGACCACTGAAAGTGACACCAAGGTAGACATAGGATGAGACAATCTCCAGAGGATCCCCTTATATGTGAAGCTCAATCTGGATGTGACGGGACGGGAGGTATTGAAGACCATTACCTTGGTTTTACCAAGGTTAACAGAGAGGTCCCGTTGAGTGCAAAAGTCATGTAAGGCATCCAACTATCTATGAAGCTTCGGCTGAGTCTGAGAGGAGGACGATGTCATTTGCATAAAGTAGTATGGGGATCAATATGCCTGCCAGTGTGGGACCAGGCCCGCCTAATCCATCAATGAAGCTCGAGATCTCGTCAATGTAGAGGCCGAAAAGAGTGGGTGATAGAGGGCAGCCCTGTTTCACCCCAATGGCTGGAAATCTCTTGTGATGTACCTCCTGGGGCTCTCGCTCGTCCGGTGACGGACTCATAGAGGGCGATGATGCTCCAAACCATGTCAGATGGGACTCCGATCTCCTGTAGACGGTGTAAGAGGCGGGCTCGGGGTACAGTATCAAAAGCTTTGCGGAAATCCACATAGCAGCAGTAAATCCTCTGGTGTCATGCTCTACCCTCCTCGATGATGGCACGGAGGGTGAAGATGTGGTCAAGGGTAGAGTAGCTCCTCCGAAAGCCAGCGTGTCGTGAGGCTCTGCAGCCCTGGCTCTCTGCAAATGAACTGAGCTCCGCCTCTAGCACTGATCACATAGAGCTTGGCCAATGTGTGGCCAATCATGATCATCCTGTAGTTATTAGGATCAAGTTGATCTCCGGCTTTGAGGATGGGGGTGATGGTGTTGGTGGACCAAGAGGGTGGAAATCCTTCACAAAGGGCTCTATTGAACATGTAGGCTAGTAGGGGCGCTAGGGTATCATGGGCATGCGAGATGTACTCGGTAGTGAGTCCCTCATGATCTTGGGCTCGCCCATTTTGTCTACGAATCATGATCTTGGGCTCACCCATTTTGTCTACGAATGGCCTTGAGGACCATGCCCTTTGTGAAGAAGGTGGAGGTGGTGGGGCGGGGGTTTGGTCGTGGGGGTAGGGGTGGCTGATGGGGGATATGATAGAGGGAGCGTGCATAGGAGTGCCATGTGTCTAGGCAGGTGATAGGTGTGGGAGGTTGATGTTCTCAGAGTTTCCTCCATGCCTCTTTGCAGTTCGGCCCTAAGAAAAGTCGGTATAACTCATCCTCTTTCCGAGCATAGAACTCCCGTTTCTTGCGTTGGGTGAGCCGTTGAGAAATCCGTTGCGCTTGGCGCTTCGTGATTTGCCCAATCCATACCTCATGCTTAAGACGGGAGCGTGCGGCCCAACATTCGTCATCATACCAACAGTTTTGGATAGATAGATAGATAGATAGATAGATAGAGAGAGAGAGAGAGAGAGAGAGAGAGAGAGAGAGAGAGAGAGAGAGAGAGAGAGAGAGAGAGTTATATTAACGTCCATGGGAGGCCGAATCCGACCTATGGGACAGATCAGGTACATCCATTTACATTCCACTCTGGGTATCGATGAGAGAGAGAGAGAGAGAGAGAGAGAGAGAGAGAGAGAGCATTTACATTCCACTCTGGGTATCGATGCCAAAGAGGCATAAAACTGGAAAAAAAATAACTCAAAATGAACTCTTAAGACTCTTAAGAGTTTAAATTACAATGGGTTCTATTGCATCGAGTTCGAAATTGAGGTTCAAAATAAAAATAGCTATATTTCATCCATGGATGGATTTGCTCTTGAGGGGGGTGGGGTACGGAATTCTTTAATGATTGCTTGTCCTCCTCTGTATATTGCCCATTTGCCATTCTTTCTTGCTTCTTTAACTTTATTCAGCTCTGCCGATTTGTTCTTGAGTTGTAGCGGGGTAAGTTCATCAGCTATCCATACCTTTGTCCCTTGGAGAGACCTTGTTTGCTTCATCACTGCTATTTTCTCATTGTTGTCCATACAGGAGACTTTTGCCTGTGTACCCTTTACTATAATAGAGATAGGGTCTCCTAAGTCCACGAAGGGGACTACTTTGCTCAGTTGTGCTGTAAGTACATCTGTATCTAATATGTAGTCTTCTCGAAGCTCTTGAGCTATGTTTGCCCTATCCCAGCCTTGAGGAAGACCACCGACTCTGATTACCTTTTTGTTACTTTCCATTCGTTCCTTTTCTTTGACCGCTGATATGACTTCTTTAACAAAATCTTGTGAGTTAACTGAATTAACCTTTGAAACATGGTTTGTCGTTTCTGTTTGTAGTGTTGTAGGTATGGGTCCTTCTCGTTTTGCTTCGTCTTCATGGCTTGCACTTGCACTTTCACTTTCAGTTCGTTGATTTGTTCATCTTTCTTGATAGTCTCCTGTTTCAGTGCTGCTAATTCTCCCTGGAGTTTCTTCAGTTCTTACATGAGGTAGGCTTCCCATGGTGTCGGCTTGCTCACGGGTGGAGGAATGGGCGGTAGTCGTGAAGCGGTGACTGAGGCAAAAGACTTCTTACTTTCCATGTGTTGCTGCTGATAAAGGAGAGGGCTGTTGGTGGAAGGAGTCCCCCCTCAAGGGTACCCTCTCCCCTTTGGGGGAGACTCAAAAAATGCGATCTACAAGATGCTCAGCTACTACATGTGCAGGGGAGAGTTATGTTGCTGCCTTGGTGGCCTGAGCAAGGGTGGGTGGGTGAGGAAATACAGGTAGAGAGAAGCGAAGCGAGAGAAGGTGGGTGGGAAGAGAGAAGCGAAGAGAAAGGGAGTGCAGGGGGCGAAATGTGGGTGGGAAAGGGGCCGAAATGCAGGCAGAGAGAAGCGAAGAGAGAGAAGGTGGGTGGGAAGAGAGAAGCGAAGAGAAAGGGGGCGCAGGGGGCAAAATGTGGGTGGGGAAAGGGGTCGAAATGCAGGCAGAGAGAAGCGAAGAGAGAGAAGGTGGGTGGGAAGAAAGAAGCGAAGAGAAAGGGGGCGCAGGAGGCGAAATGTGGGTGAGGAAAGGGGGCGAAATGCACGCAGAAAGAAGCGAAGAGAGAGAAGGTGGGTGGGAAGAGAGAAGCGAAGAGAGAGAAGGGAAGAGAAATGGGGCGCAGGGGGCGAAATGTGGGTGGGGAAAGGGGCCGAAATGCAGGTAGAGAGAAGTGAAGAGAGTGAAGGTGGGTGGGAAGAGAGAAGCGAAGAGAGGGGGCGCAGGGGGCGAAATGTGGGTGAGGAAAGGGGGCGAAATGCAGGGGGAGAGAAGCGAAGAGAGAGAAGGTGGGTGGGAAGAGAGAAGTGAAGAGAAAGGGGGCGTAGGGGGCGAAATGTGGGTGGGAAAAGGGGCCGAAATGCAGGTAGAGAGAAGCGAAGAGAGAGAAGGTGGGTGGGAAGAGAGAAGCGAAGAGAGAGGGGGCGCAGGGGGCGAAATGTGGATGGGGAAAGGGGCCGAAATGCAGGCAGAGAGAAGTGAAGAGAGAGAAGGTGGGTGGGAAGAGAGAAGCGGAGAGAAAGGGGGCGCAGGGGGCGAAATGTGGGTGGGGAAAGGGGCCGAAATGCAGGCAGAGAGAAGTGAAGAGAGAGAAGGTGGGTGGGAAGAGAGAAGCGAAGAGAAAGGGGGCGCAGGGGGATAAATGTGGGTGGGGAAGGGGCCAAAATGCAGGCAGAGAGAAGCGAAGAGAGAGAAGGTGGGTGGGAAGAGAGAAGCGAAGAGAAAGGGGACGTAGGGGGCGAAATGTGGGTGGGGAAAGGGGGCGAATGCAGGCAGAGAGAAGCGAAGAGAGAGAAGGCGGGTGGGAAGAGAGAAGCGAAGAGAAAGGGGGCGCAGGGGGCGAAATGTGGGTGGGGAAAGGGGGCGAATGCAGGCAGAGAGAAGCGAAGAGAGAGAAGGCGGGTGGGAAGAGAGAAGCGAAGAGAAAGGGGGCGTAGGGGGCGAGATGTGGGTGGGGAAAGGGGGCGAAATGCAGGCAGAGAGAAGCAAAGAGAGAGAAGGTGGGTGGGAGGAGAGAAGCGAAGAGAAAGGGGGCGCAGGGGGCGAAATGCAGGCAGAGAGAAGCGAAGAGAGAGAAGGTGCGTGGGAAGAGAGAAGCGAAGAGAAAGGGGGCGTAGGGGGTGAAATGTGGGTGGGGAAATGGGGCGAAATGTGGGTGAGGAAAGCGAGAAGAGAGAAGGTGGGTGGGAAGAGAGAAGCGAAGAGAAAGGGGGCGCAAGGGGCGAAATGTGGGTGGGGAAAGGGGCCGAAATGCAGGCAGAGAGAAGCGAAGAGAGACGGTGGGTGGGAAGAGAGAAGCAAAGAGAAAGGGGGCGCAGGGGGCGAAATGTGGGTGAGGAAAGGGGGCGAAATGCAGGCAGAGAGTAGCGAAGAGAGAGAAGGTGGGTGGGAAGAGAGAAGCGAAGAGAAAGGGGGGGCAGGGGGCGAAATGTGGGTGGGGAAAGGGGCCGAAATGCAGTCAGAGAGAAGCGAAGAGAGAGAAGGTGGGTGGGAAGAGAGAAGCGAAGAGAAAGGGGGCGCAGGGGGTGAAATGTGGGTGAGGAAAGCAGGCGAAATGCAGGCAGAGAGAAGCGAAGAGAGAGAAGGCGGGTGGGAAGAGAGAAGCAAAGAGAAAGAGGGCGCAGAGGGCGAAATGTGGGTGGGGAAAGGGGGCGAGATGTAGGCAGAGAGAAGCGAAGAGAGAGAAGGTTCGTGGGAAGAGAGACGCGAAGAGAAAGGGGGCGCAGGGGGCGAAATGTGGGTGGGAAGAGAGAAGCGAAGAGAAAGGGGGCGTAAGGGGCGAAATGTGCGTGGGGAAAGTGGCCGAAATGCAGGCAGAGAGAAGCGAAGAGAGAGAAGGTGGGTGGGAAGAGAGAAGCGAAGAGAAAGGGGGCGCAGGGGGCGAAATGTGGGTGAGGAAAGGGGCCGAAATGCAGATAGAGAGAAGCGAAGAGAGAGAAGGTGGGTGGGAAGAGAGAGAAGCGAAGAGAAAGGGGGCGCAGGGGGCGAAATGTGGGTGGGGAAAGGGGCCGAAATGCAGGCAGAGAGAAGCGAAGAGAGAGAAGGTGGGTGGGAAGAGAGAAGCGAAGAGAAAGGGGGCGTAGGGGGCGAAATGTGGGTGAGAAAAAGGGGCGAAATGCAGGCAAAGAGAAGCGAAGAGGGAGAAGGTGGGTGGGAAGAGAGATGCGAAGAGAGAGAAGCGAAGAGAAAGGGGGCGTGGGGGCGAAATGTGGATGGGGAAAGGGGCTGAAATGCAGGCAGAGAGAAGTGAAGAGAGGGAAGGTGTGTGGGAAGAGAGAAGCGAAGAGAAAGGGGACGCAGGGGGCGAAATGTGGGTGAGGAAAGGGGGCGAAATGCAGGCAGAGAGAAGCGAAGAGAGAGGAGGCGGGTGGGAAGAGAGAAGCGAAGAGAAGGGGGCGCAGGGGGGGCAAAATGTGGGTGGGGAAAGGGGGCGAAATGCTGCAGAGAGAAGCGAAGAGAGAGAAGGTGGGTGGGAAGAGAGAAGCGAAGAGAAAGGGGGCGCAGGGGGCGAAATGTGGGTGGGGAAAGGGGCCGAAATGCGGGCAGAGAGGAGCGAAGAGAGAGAAGGTGGGTGGGAAGAGAGAAGCGAAGAGAAAGGGGGCGCAGGGGGCGAAATGTGGGTGAGGAAAGGGGGCGAAATGCAGGCAGAGAGAAGTGAAGAGAGAGAAGGTGGGTGGGAAGAGAGAAGCGAAGAGAAAGGGGGCGCATGGGGCGAAATGTGGGTGGGGAAAGGGGCCGAAATGCAGGCAAAGAGAAGCGAAGAGAGAGAAGGTGGGTGGGAAGAGAGAAGCGAAGGGAAAGGGGGCGCAGGGGGCGAAATGTGGGTGAGGAAAGGGGGTGAAATGCAGGTAGAGAGAAGCGAAGAGAGCGAAGGTGGGTGGGAAGAGTGAAGCGAAGAGAAAGGGGGCGTAGGGGGCGAAATGTGGGTGGGGAAAGGGGCCGAAATGCAGGCAGAGAGAAGCGAAGAGAGAGAAGGTGGGTGGGAAGAGAGAAGCGAAGAGAAAGGGGGCGCAGGGGGCGAAATGTGGGTGAGGAAAGGGGGCGAAATGCAGGCAGAGAGAAGCGAAGAGAGAGAAGGTGGGTGGGAAGAGAGAAGCGAAGAGAGAGAAGCGAAGAGAAAGGGGGCGCATGGGGCGAAATGTGGGTGGGGAAAGGGGCCGAAATGCAGGCAAAGAGAAGCGAAGAGAGAGAAGGTGGGTGGGAAGAGAGAAGCGAAGGGAAAGGGGGAGCAGGGGGCGAAATGTGGGTGAGGAAAGGGGGCGAAATGCAGGTAGAGAGAAGCGAAGAGAGGGAAGGTGGGTGGGAAGAGTGAAGCGAAGAGAAAGGGGGCGCAGGGGGCGAAATGTGGGTGGGGAAAGGGGCCGAAATGCAGGCAGAGAGAAGCGAAGAGAGAGAAGGTGGGTGGGAAGAGAGAAGCGAAGAGAAAGGGGGTGCAGGGGGCGAAATGTGGGTGAGGAAAGGGGGCGAAATGCAGGCAGAGAGAAGCAAAGAGAGAGAAGGCGGGTGGGAAGAGAGAAGCGAAGAGAAAGGGGGCGCAGGGGGCGAAATGTGGGTGGGGAAAGGGGCCGAAATGCAGGCAGAGAGAAGCGAAGAGAGAGAAGGCGGGTGGGAAGAGAGAAGCGAAGAGAAAGGGGGCGCAGTGGTGCAGGCGGGCGAATGGTATTAAGCGGGCGAAATGTGGGTGAGAGAGAGATAGAGAGACTCCCGCATGGGACCCTGTAACATGAGGTCGATCTCATTCAAGATAAAGTGCTTTGTAGGCGTTTGCTGGTGCGTGGCTATGATCAGCTGTATCCTCCGGTCCATATGAGATCTCCTGTCGGTTCCTCTTGGCCTCGGACATCTGGCTCTTCTAAGCTGTAGCGCCTGATCATGTCACTCCTCGAGAGACGGCTCTCAGTGTAGATGGTAAGGGAGTATGGGGTTGAGTGGTGACCTGCAAAGTAACACTGAAATAGTCGGCAAAATGTCTGGTAATGGTCCTCTGATCATGGGTTAATTGCTGCGTAGAAGCGCCTTCCTGTGCTGGCCATAGTTGCAATGAAATGCGTTTCATCACATCTGAATGAAACGAAACGTTTCATTGCATTGAAACACGTTTCCTTGATGGCAACTGGGAAAAGCTACGAATTTCAGTGTTTGTTAATCCAGAGAGCACGATTAAAAAAAATAAAATGTCTACAGGCTATTGTGAAACAAATTGAAGGAGCCCAAGCCTTGCACAAATCAGTCCCTAGCAGCTCCTCCCGCACTTCCCAGGTTCTCTGTCTGGCATCTCTGAGGTTGGTTGAGCTGATTTGTGTTGTTTTTCTTCGATTTTGCAGAAAACACACAAATTTTGAAATTTGGGGGTTTTCATGCCAGGGTGCCAATCCAGCCCAGCCTTTGTCAAGATGCCTCACACTAAGGATGCCATGTGGGCCCATGTCACTCCTGTATCTAAATATGGTGGTTCAGGCACACAAAAGTGAAATGCTTTTTTGATGGGTATAATCCGTGTTTGATAGGTTTAACCGGGGAAGGCATTGGTGCATGCAAACTTGTGCCTGCAAACATGAAAGCTGAGTTACAAGAATGGAAAAGACAGCAACTGGCAGGACGTGATTGTGGGCCTGTGCCCGAGGATATTGGGGCTAGTGAGGATACATGTGATGCATCAAAGAGAACACGGTTTAGAGGAAGATGCACAGAGCCAAGAAGGATTCGGGGGTGCTGGTAGTTCCACTCCCACAACAACACGAACCCCTTTGCCCGTAGCACCTAGAGCCTCTCTGAAGAGAGCAAGCATTGAAGCAAGCAAAGCATGCAATTAAAGATGCAACTAGGGAACTCACTAGGCTTTTCATGCAATGCGCTTGGTCTTTTCACATTGTGCACACACCACGATGGAAAAAGGCCATGAGGGCAATCAACCGCATTGGATGTGAGTGGGAGGGACCCTCCTATGAGGCCTTGCGCACTAAAGAGCTCAGAAGAGAGCAATAAGCAGTGGAGGTGGAGATGGAGTCATTAAAAGCCACTTGGAGCAAGTATAACAATGCTATGTGATGGGTGG
The DNA here is from genome assembly GCF_041138505.1 of Cibotium barometz. Lineage (NCBI taxonomy): Eukaryota > Viridiplantae > Streptophyta > Polypodiopsida > Cyatheales > Cibotiaceae > Cibotium > Cibotium barometz. The sequence goes on from NC_141057.1 coordinate 61,155,934, forward strand.
TCAGATATACACAAGAGGAATGTGTACAATAATTTGGTGTCCTCTTGCAAGGCGCTATGTTTATGCGTGCCATTGATGCATCTATGCCTAGGCCAATGGTGAAAGGAGAGTTTATATGGTCACACCTCCGCGAGGCTATCATGGAGATAGGCCCACAAAACATAGTGCAGGTGGGCACTGACAATGGTAGCAACTTTGTCTCTATGGGACAGATGCTAGAGGATGAGTTCCAACAGATTGTAGACTCCATGTGCATCCCACAGCCTAGACTTGCATATTGAGGATCTTGCCAAGATTAGGTGGATTGCTGACATCTTTTACAGTGCGCGTAGCTTGGTGACGTTCGTTACCAAGAGGTCCAAGGTCTTGGCAATGTATTGTGCCAATAGTGACCTTGATCTTCTAAAGCCCTCACAAACCAGGTTTGCAGGGTAGTGAGAGTCCAACAGGGACATTTGCGCATAGCGGTCTGTTAAGAGTGGATGAGATGGGAGGACCATGAGCACCGGAAGGATGTTGCTTTTGCACGCAAAGTGGTTTAAGAAGGTTCGTGGAAGGAGGCATAGGCTTTACTGAGTGCTCTTCAACCAATCTACAGTGTTCTTCGCATCACTGACATGGAGGGCAGCACTCTTGGACCCTTGTTGTACGAGTTCATGGACCGGATTGGAGAGGCTCTTAACCGATGCACTCTCTTGACATATGAGATGTACTGAACTTCCAGCTAGTTGCCTTCTTGTTGATCAAAGCTCTTAGTTAAAGCTCTTAGGCTTTAACTAAGAGCTTTGATCATTCATGGCTAATTTTCAGGGTTGAGGGCATTCGATGGGTTTGGAACGACCAATGGGATTGGTTCCATAGACCAATCCATGCCGTTGCCCACATATTGCACCTGTGGTGTAGGCTCAGCCTAGTATATTAATGAAGAGTTGGAAGATGGATGGCAAGATTGCTAGAAATGGATAGAAGGAGATGTGGAGCTCATGAGACGCTTGCAGGGTAAGCGGCTAGTGTATCGGAATGCCAGCCACACATTTGGTAGAGAGACTACATGCATGCGAGAGAGACAGCTTTAGCCAGTCTCATGGTGGGAGAAGTATGGGATCAGTAGCCCTCACTTGGTGAGTACAACTCTAAAAGACAAGTCTGTTATTTACACAATACATTAATCAATGATGAGTATACTTAGTACTGTAAAAGTTTCTTTATTTTAATCGCAGAAACGCCTCGCCTTTCGAGTCCTCTCACAGGATTGCAGTTCGGGTCCTGCTTAGAGGAACTGGAGCACATGGGTCCTCCTCCATACAAAAAAAAGGAACATGTTGTCTACTGCCGAGTTGGAGCGGTTGGTGTATTGCCATTGCCTAATTGAGTAGTTTGGTAATCCGATAGAGCCTCGTTAGGCCAATGGCGATAAAATCGACATTGAGAAGATGAAAGATGTCCGAGAGATTCCTCATGAGGAGCGTGACATATATGCCATGTTGTATGAGGAGTTGATGGCACTTGCTCATGGCACACGAGCATCTACAACAGCATTATCAAGAGATGCTAGTACCAGTGCAACAGCTGAGACGAGTGCGGCAGTTGAGGCAGCATCGTCCTCTTCTGAGAGTGACGTTGAGTCTACCGAGGAGACTACTGATGAGGACATTGAGGATGTTGAGGATTGAGTGCCCAGACTCCAGATTGAGGACTCTAGTCTTTGGGGCTATCAAGCTCCTCTAGTTTACTGTTTGTCATGCATGATTGCATCTATCAGCATGCTTTACTTTGTGTATTTCATACTTCATTTTACTTTTTTTTGTATTAGCTTAGGATTCAAACTTTTTGTGATCACTTTGAGTGCCATTAATGAGTAGTTGCCATTATTGATGATGGAATCCACATCTTGATTCTTGGTGTTGCCAGTTTATTTATGCCAATTGGGTAGTGACTCAAATTGGGTTCCCATTGTAACTGGGTCACCCACTGCCCATATTCTTTAGTTTTAGCTTGTAAACATGTTTTAATGTGTAAATAATGCATGTTTAATACTGTTTTGCAAGGAAGGCAACATATTTTTAACATATAAATTTTGGGGCCTGTACCTCCCTTGTTTGTATGAAACTTCTGGGAAATGAATGAAATGTTTATGAAACACGTTTCATGAAATGCATGGCAACTATGGTGCCGGCATAGCTCCAATAAGAAAAGTCTGATACATCTTTGGTCAGTGAAGTCCATCACTCTGGAGAAGGGTCTGAAACCCTCTCTGAAGAGATAGTGAAATCTCCCTCGGATCTCAAAGTAGACTAGATAATGGCATATATAGTGCTCCTCTGTCTCAGGCGCCATGTTGCACAAGAGATTGGTGCATTCCTTTGCAAGAAAACTTTGTGGTCCATATCTACTAGTCTCAATCAATAACTGGTGTGGGAAGACGTGCGGATCTGTCCAATAGCACATCTAATGCCACGTGAGAGGTGTGTGTCCAGGTATCTCGGGCGTATGATGAACCAGTCCTCAGTGGTATGGAGAAGATGATCTCTATAGAAAGCCATCTTCGTTCCTAACTCCCGACGCCCCGACCCCCCGGCCGTCGGCCATGATCACCTCATCAGCTCCAAATCCAAGACACGCTCCACCACCATCGAGCTACCTTTCCACGCGACATAGTTGAGGGAGACCTCTCGGCCATACTCATTAGCCCCATGCTTGATATTTTGGAGAGTGGTATACCATCTACTCGGAGCTGATGTTGCTCTCATGTTTCTATGTTCTCAGTATTCCATTGGGTCTGATTGGTAGGATGAGAGAATCTTGCTACATCACTTGGAGATCCCTGGTATAGGTAGGCTAGACAATCAGATCCTCGAGTTTTGTACGAGGGAGAAGATTTGGATAGGGCCATTCTGATCTACAGAGGAGTCCCTAAACCTATCACCCTAGATGCACTGCCCGTAACTGTGCAAGGACCGCCCCTTAGTCATAAACACTACACTGGCAGACCTTTGGTATCTCATTACCCATGCAGGCTCTTTTTTGGAGATAATTGGGAGATCCTACCGGGAGAGACATATCTCCATGTTCTGGTTCCTTAAGCATTGTGGACGACTCCCTCCCCAACCTTCCCTCATATTCAAGCTTGAAGCTCCGTAGTTTGTAAGGGTTAATAAAAAACCGTATTTTATTGTACGGTATCCCAAAATTTCATATCGTACCAAAAATCCTCGTACGGTATTGTACCGCACGGTATCATATTTTTGTATTGTGACAACTATGGTCGGGACAATTGGGAGAGGACATGCTTGAGATGACCCCAATCTTAGATCAAACTGGCTGCAAAGCAGTCCTCGAAAGAGGAAATGATACTGCAAGAAGAGGCCTCTGCCCATTAAGATCCATCGCACACTAGGGTCCATGGTCCATTGAGAGCGTGAGTGCGGGGTGAAACCCATCCAAGGAGAAAAGCCTTCCAAGGCTGCCCACCTGGCTGAAGGCCTTTCACAACCAGCTTGCTCTGAATAGCTGGATCAATGATGCCAAGCTCGCCCCGGTGACGAGGTGGATAATCACCCTTGAGGCCACTTTGGCCTGCACAGGTTTGCCATATGTCCTTGCCCATAGAAAGTTCATGATCAGACGCTGCACCTGTCCAAGACACGATTGGGTTAATGCCCAGTTAGAGGTAATGTACCACATGGTAGCCATGAGCACTTGGTTAGCCACAATCACGTGGCCGGGGAGGGAGAGACATGCAGTGCTCCAGTAAAGGAGCTTCTTCTGAATGATCAGAAGAAGGGGGCGAGCTGTTGATCTGGCGAAGAGGAAAGAGGCGAGAGGGCATTCCTGACGAACTGATTTGGAGATCGCAAACCTCTCCCCTCTATAGCCTTTTGGATGAGGACCCAACTGTGGGCAGCGGAATGCAATGCAAAGACACCTCTAATCTAGTGGGCAAAGAAGGGGGGGGGGGTGTGGGTGCGAGGTGGGGGGGAGTGTTATCCTTCTCTACTCTGCCTGGGGACCCCCTCTCTCCGATGGTGATGGCATTTCACTACTCCCTAGTGACCCTGTCTCCTGCCTGGATCCAAAAAGAGGTGATAGCATGGTACCTAAAATCCTCCCTTCTCTCCTCAATTGACCGGATCTCTATGCGGGCTTAGGAAAATAAATGTACTCGAAAAATCCACCCTTCTCTCGTCAATTGAGCGGATATCTGTGCACCTTTGACCTTAGTACCAATTGACCTTAAGAAAATAAATGTACTCCTAGACATAAGATTCATGCTTTCTGTTTGTTTAAACTAAGGGTTCAAGATCAGACATTTCAACATCCCCCCTTGATCCTCGACTCTCTCCTGCAAGTGCTTCACTCCTGCTCCTGGAACGAGATGAGCCGGTCCTGGGCTGCCCTCTGCAAGAAAGAGCCGATCTCTCGAAGGCCTAGGTCGAGATCTGCTGCAGCAAAGCCATGCCTGAAAGAGAGCTCCCTAGCAATGAACTGGGGCAGAGTCTCTGGAGAGGCTATGCAAACCTGAATGGTGGGGATTCCTGCTACCCTGGCTACCACGGAAGCGGCAGTCGGGGTCTCTAGAACCTGTCCAATCGATTGGCCAATCAATCGAATGAGGGGAAGGTACTCCTTTTGGAGTCCTGGGAAGCAAACTGTGATCGAGAAGCCAGATGCACCTCTAAGGGAGTTGGATGCAAGGTCGGAACCATGGTGCCTTCGAGGGGGATACACCGATGAATCAAACTTTATCTGGGTTTAGCGGAGCCCAAGAAAATGTGTGTATGTGATTTTTAGTGCTCGCGAATGAGTGCTGCCTGGAGTAATGGGCGGCTCCCGGTAATCTAGCACACTAGAGAAGAAGCCACAAGTGATGATATTGTAGAAGCCACTGGCTGGAGGACTGCTTCGGAAAATGGCAAAGGGTGCCGGCAGCGGCTGCGGCTGCGGCTGCCATGGAGTCCTCTTGCTGGGGTGAAGACTAGATAAAACCCCTTGGAGGAGTCTTGAGTGCAAGTTCTTAGAGCTAGAGAGATTTCATGTCTTTTTACTTGTCTCAACAATGAGAGAATAGCTGAATTTATAGAACTTGCCCAAAAGCAGTTGAGAAAAGCGCTTTAAAACTTGCTTATAGCCCAAAAAGCATCTTTTTAATAATAAAAGCTCTCCTCTTTTTTGTATTTAAAAAGCTTTTAGTCTTTTGCTTTTCAAAAGCTAGTCGCATCATTCCATGCCTGTAAGGTGGCCCTGCGCTACTATCCTACCTCATGGCAGTGCCATGTCATTAGTGCTACGTCTACAGTTTCTAATTTTTAACTTTTAGATTATTTATTTATTTTGGGCGTTGTGTTTTTGCATGTGTGCAATGTGTATTTTGATGCTTCGGTGACATCCCTCCAACTTATTAAACAATTGTCCTCAATTGATAGGTCTAGCTTTGTCTTAGCTTTTCGTGCTTTTGTGTGGTTTTTTTTTAATTGCTCTTTTCTTGTGTGAAGGAGGTCGGAGTGCTGGAGGCAAGAAGGCAAGGGGTGCGTGTAGGTGGTAGGAGGGCGAGGGGTGTGCTCTGGAGGCAAGAGGGCGGGGGAGGGTGGGCAAAGAGGGGCCACGGTGAAGGGAGGCACATGCTTGGTGGAAGCTCGAACGGGGGCGACAGGCTAGTTTGGGGGGGGTGGTGGAGGCAGGAAGGAGGGCGATGGTGTGCAAATAGGGGCTATGGTGGAGGGAGGCACATGCTCAGTGGAAGCTCGAAGGGGGGCGACAGACTAGTTGGGGGGGGGGGGTCGTTACTGCTTGCTTGTCTATTGTTTCATTTTTTTATTTATATATAAAAAAAGAGGAACGTACTATAATGTACCTTACCTTGATGCGTACTTCCTGTACTCGTACCGAACATGTTGGAAACATTCTATGCCTAACATTTTTATGCGTTGCCTTCTCCTTGTCTACCTCCGCCCTCTCCTTAATGTAGGGGGAGGGACAACCCTATGGATACGACATGTAAAAACTGGTTATGAGCATTCACCCTGCAACAGCTGATTTAAGCAAGCTTAGGTACCGATGTTATGGGCATGACAACTGCTCCCTAGGCAGCACGACAGTCCCACACCACCCCCTCTCCACACACCCCCCCCCCCCCCCCCCCCCCCCCCCCCCCGGCCGCAAGCCCATTTGTGGAGCCCTCTCCGTTGATCCCAAGTTCATTGCCCTTTCAGGCTTCTGTAACTTCGTGAGGGACTCCTCTCCCAAGGTGGCATTCTGCACGCTTATGGGTCCATACGATGCTTTACCAGACTGAATGTTATGTATGGGCATGGAAAAAATAAAAGAAAATCTCTCCCTTGTTTGGTTGAAAATGAAAAGAAATTGCTAACGACCTGAACATCAAGTGTCTTGCTACGCTTTTTTTTTTCCAGTTTCCTTGAATTCTCTTTCCTCTCAATTTCACCACCATCGCCTAATTTCCCTAATTTCTTCAACATTGTCGGAGTCCCTCCAATTTCTCCAATTTCCCCCGAATTTTCCAAATTATCTTTAATATTTCAAATTTCCCCCATTCTTTTAATCTCCCCAATTTCCCAGATGTCTTCAATTTCTCCAAGTTTTCCCAATTCCTCAATTTCCAGATTTTCAAAAAAAAAATTTTTTTGGTAAAAAAATATGAACGTACGTAACGTATCTTATCTTGATACGTACTTTTCGTGCTCGTACTCAACACATTTGAAACGTACTGTACCGAACGTTTATATCCACCTTGTATACTATGAGATCCGTGGGAGGTTTCACTGTGTATTTCGTGAGGGATTTGGTCCACTCTCCAGGATCATTGACTTTTAGGACCAACGTTGCCTAGGCCTCTTCCTACTTGAGCTCCATAGACACAAGGAAACCTTCTTGAGAGAGGTTTGTGTTGGGGTAAAGGCATTATTTCCACCCTTATAGTGTGTACAAGCCCATAAGTTATAGTACATAGTACACTTAGTACTTTTAATGTACTAAGTGCACTATGTGTACTAGTGCAATATACATGTGTGATAGGGGAGTCACACACTCATCTTGATGAGTTGACTTATCCCCACAACTCTCTCTCTCTCTCTCTCTCCCTTGCTTCTCTGTGTATGTCTCCCACATGAACTCTAACCCGGATTCTTCTTCTCCCATTCAACTGGTATCAGAGCCAGTGCTGTCTTGATCCTCCCCCTTTGCCCTAGAGCTTGCCATTTTCCGGTGCAGCACACTCGGCTCGTATTCTTTGTGCATCTCTGCTGATGTCCAAGCCTAAAGCGCTACTGTACCTGCCAACCAGGCGCCTACAGCAGCAGCAGCAGCGTCCACCAGATAGCACAGTAAGAGGCGTTGGTCCAAGAAGCGTGTAGCGCTACCAGGTGCAGAGGCCGTGGTAGCATATCTGGGACGAGTAAGAAGCTCGGGCTGATACGCGATAGGAGCGCCATAGCCAACAGCCAGGCACAAGGCGAAGAGTCAACGTGCAGCCAGGCGTGTCAGCGCTGAGCAGCCAGGCGTCCAATTCAGGCGGACATGTAGGCAGAGGGCGTTGACGGGCGACAGCTGATGGTGATGAAGCAAATACCGTAAGAGCTTTGTCGGTCGACAGCATAGGATAACTGGGGTAGCGAGGAGGCCAGCGCATTCAACCGGTGGCCGCGCAGATCATCTCGCGGAATCAGGCCCTGCTCCTGGCCAAGGACGCCTCGTCCGCCTCCGCCTTACAGGACCTGACCGACGCCTCGGCTCCGCTGGCCTCGCTCGGTCTGACCCATGGTTTCGTGGTCTTCCTGTTCTACGAAGGCGAGCGCGTTGTGGCCGGCCCCCCTTGAACCCCGCTGGCATCTTCGGCAAGAATTTAGCTCCACGTCACCTTCTCCAAGGCACCGTCTACTGCGCTGCCTGCTGAGGAGAGCTACTCAGCCAGTCATCCGTACATCAGCTACAGCTACAGTAGATTCATCACCCCCCTTCTGCAACAGCATCACGATTTCTGCAGCAGCACCAAATTCAGCAAACCCCCCTTTCCTGCAACAAAAAATCAGTAATTACAAGGTATTCTGCTTCAATTTTTTTTTGGGATTTGCAATTGAGCAAGTACAATCATCAATTGAGCAGGTACAGGTGCCAAATTGCTTAATTTTTGAGCAAAATTGACAACAATTAGGTGACATTGGTCACATTCTTGATCAATTTGCAGGAAATTGGATGTCGAAATTTGGGGCTTTTGATGTAATTGTGCAATTAAGCACTCATACATGCTGTATGATGTGAGAAATCGCACATTCGGGCAAAATTGCAGCAAATTGCAGTGCAAATCAAGGGGCTTTTGTGCCGATTAAGTTGATTTGCATGCAGGCAATCGCATTTGATGCTTTGGGCAATGTGTTGATGCTTGTCAAGCACTCAATGTGCCTGTAAATCAAGGGGCTTTCATGTATTGGATGTATAAGTGGCCAGGGGGAAGCATCGTGAAGACTCTGGATTCCTCCATGTGCGTCAATGTACCATGTATGATCAGCAATTGATCTTAAATCAAGGGGCTTTTCAAGATTTTATGCTTGTTAAGGTTGGCAAAGCAGCAGGCAAGACTTTTATGCCTTGAATCCTCAGAAATCAGCTTGCAGTCAAGGGGCTTTTGCCCAATTTCTGTTCGGAACTGTTGTATGCAGTGTTCGGGACTGTAAAAGTCTGATTTTCACTCATTTGGACAGCCAGGAGAGCATTTATTGCTACTGTACCTGCTGGTACAGATTTGGCACAGCTTTGTGCAAGTTTTGGCATGGCTGTACACTGATTTGAGTGAGGAAAAGGTTCAATTTCAGCTGCTGTACTTGTCGGTACAGGTTTGGTACATCATTGGTGAGCACTTAGTACTGCTGTACAGTACTTTGGAAGGGGAACAGAGCACATTTAAGGTGCTGTCCTAAATCGGCCTCTTCCTCGCCCTCATTCTTGTCCTCGTGAGAATCCTCCTCAGGTGACGAATGCTTTTTCCTCTCCAGCTATGTTTTCAAGTTTTCAGTTTTGTGAGCATTGTATATATGGCAGGCAACTCCAGTGCCCCCACAAGAAAGCTCTTGGACAGAAAGATGCTCAGTTAGAGCTTGTGCATACAGATGTATGTGAGATGCCTCAGCTTTCTTTGGGAGGGGCAAAATACTTTGTCTTTTATAGATGATGCCACACGCAAGGTGTGGGTTTATCCTCTTCGTTTGAAGAGCGATACATTCTCAGTGTTTCAGAAGTTTGTTGCTCTTGTTGAGAATCAAACCGGCAAAACACTGAAGGCTTTGCGTTCCGACAATGGTGGAGAGTATATGTCCAAACAGTTTCAGGACTTTTGTGATGCTAAAGGCATCAAGAGGGAGCTCTCTACTCCTTATGATCCTCCACAAAACGGGACAGCAGAGAGGATGAACAGGACTATTCAGGAGAAGGTCCGTTCTATGTTGTCACATGCTGCATTACCTCATGGTTTTTGGGCTGAAGCTGTTATGACAGCCGTCCACCTTATAAACAGGTCACCTAACACGAGGCTTGGTGGGAAAGTGCCAGAAGAAGTATGGACAGGGAAGCCTCCGTCATACAAGCACTTGAGAGTGTTTGGTTGCGTTGCGTACGTGCACATACGCAGGGAAATGCGCACCAAACTTGATCCTAAGTCTCACAAATGCATATTCCTAGGATATGGTGACAAAGGTGAAATGGGGTATAGACTTTGGGATCCCGTGAATAGAAAGATTATACGCAGCAATGATGTCATTTTTGATGAAACATGCATGTATAAGGAGCCTGCAAGGCAACAGGAGCCTGGCAGAGCCATCTTTGATGATGATGGACATCATGGACAACAACCAAGGGCTGTAAATCAGCCATTACAGCAGCAAAACCAGCCCTTAAATGGTGCTGAAAATGGTCCAAATGGACAGCCAGAGATGGCAGAAGATATCCCTATGGATATACCACAGTTAGAGGAGATACCGGGCATGATTTTTCAGCCTTATGGCATGGAACACGAGCCACCAATTGGTGATATGCAGGCTGGACGGCAACCTGCAAATGATGGTCATTGGGTACGGAGGTCCACAAGACCCTCCAGAGCCCCTGACAGGTTTGTTCCAGGGGTTGACTACTTGATGCTCATTGACTGTGGGGAGCCCTCATGTTACAAGGAGGCTTTACAGAGGGCAGACAAGGCTCTTTGGGAGCGTGCCATGAAGTCAGAGATGGATTCTCTGCATAAAAATGGAACATGGAAGTTGGTGCATTTGCCTGCAGGCAAGAAGGTTTTACCATGCAAGTGGGTTTACAGGCTCAAAGTTGCACCAGATGCAAAGCCAAGATACAAAGCCAGGTTAGTGGCTAAGGGCTTCAAGCAGGAATATGGTGTGGACTTTGAGGAGATCTTCTCTCCAATGGTCAAAATGACCACACTTAGAGCTGTGTTAGCTTTGGTTGCACATGATGATCTGGACTTGATTCAGATGGATGTGAAGACTGCTTTTCTTCACGGTGATCTCCATGAGGAGATATATATGCAACAGCCAGAGGGTTATGCAGTGAGTGGAAAGGAGAAGCTTGTATGCAAGCTGAAAAAGAGTCTTTATGGGCTCAAACAGGCACCAAGGGAATGGTATCACAAATTTGATACATTCATGAAATCCCAGAATTTCAGGAGAAGTGACATAGATCACTGCTTGTACACCAAGAAAGCTTTGGATGGCAGTCTATTGATCCTTATCTTGTATGTTGATGATATGTTGATTGCCGGGGAATCTCGTAAGGAGATGGATACCTTGAAGAAGAGGCTGCATCAAACCTTTGATATGACGGATTTGGGTGATGCAAATCACATTTTGGGTATGCGGATACTTCGGGACAGAAATCAGCATGTGTTGTATTTGTCTCAGAAGGAATACATTGGCAAAGTTTTGCAGAGGTTCAATATGGACGGGGGGAAGAAGACTAGTACTCCTTTTCCTCCATATGTGAAACTCAGTGCTATGGACAGCCCACAGTCAGATAGTAGCAGGGCTGATATGGCCAAGATTTCGTATGCTTCAGCTTGTGGCAGTCTCATGTATGCCATGGTTGCTACTAGGCCGGACATTGCATTTGCAGTGGGAGTGGTTTCTAGATACATGGCCAACCCTGGCAAGAAGCATTGGGAAGCAGTGAAAGGTGTCATGAGATACCTAAATGGCACACAGGATATGTGCATTTGCTTTGGCAAACAGGATGCATTAGTGCATGGTTACACGGATTTGGATTATGCCGGTCATCCAGATAACCGGAAGTCTACTACCGGTTATGTGTTTACATTCACAGGAGGTGGTGTCATGGATATCCAGGATGCAGAAGTGCACTGCCTTATCCTACTACAGAGGCCGAGTATATTGTGTTGGGTGTTGGACTCACACACTCACACACACAAACCTGCACATTAGGGTTAGGTGCAGGGTAGAGAAGCTCGCACACAGAAATGAGAGAGAGAGAGAGAGCCAAAAGTGTGGTATCCACAAAATGCAAGTCAACCCTTGCATGTGTGCCACATCCATATAATATAGAAGTACAAAATATTATATGTTAGAGTGTCCTTTCACACTATGTCCAAGGGAAAAAACCACATGGGAAAAAGTGCCCTTGGTTAAGCCCTGTTCACACATAGCACTACCATAAGTGAGCATATGCCTACAAATCCCCCCTGCAGTGGAAGTGTGAACCTGTACAAGGTAGCAGATCACTCTCTGTATGAGAGTAAGCCCAAAGCTTTGCGGAAAGCTTCAAACTTTTCTCGAGGTAAAGCCTTTGTGAATAGATCTGCAACATTATCCTGTGTAGGGCAATAAGATAAACTGATCTCCTCTGCATGTAGCCTCTCTCTGACATAGTGATAATGAATCTCTATGTGCTTGGTACGTGCATGAAATACTAGATTTCGTGCCACGGCCATAGCACTCTGGCTATCAGTGAGAATGGTGGTGGGTGTCTGCTGACACTCACGAAGATCAGCCAATAGTCTCCTCAACCATACACAATCTACTGTAGCTGTAAAGACTGCCCTGTACTCAGCCTCACAAGTAGATGTAGCAACAGTGGGTTGCTTTTTACTCAACCAAGATATGCATGAACTGCCAAGAAAAAAACAATTCCCACTGGTGAATTGCCTTGTATCGTAATCACCAGCCCAATCTGAATCACTGTATGCATAAAGCTGCAAGCTGCCCCCCCGGGATAGAACAAACCAAGATCCAGGGTACCCTTAAGATAACGAAAAATGCGTTTGACTGCTTGCCAATGCTTTGTGCCTGGGCTGTGCATGAATTTGCTCAACAAAGACACCCCAAAAGATATGTCTGGCCTCGTGTTACACAAGTAAATGAGGCATCCCACTGCCTGGCTATAAAGGCCGGCCTCAAAAGGCTCTCCAATATCATGCATAGTAAGCCGTACACCTGGTTCTACCGGAGTAGAAATGGGCTTACATTCATCCATGTGAAACCTTTTTAGCAAACTTTTTATGTACTTAGTTTGCTGCATAACAATGCCATCATCTGTATGCATAAACTGTATGCCGAGATAGTAGTGTAAAGGCCCCAAATCTGACATATCAAATTCAGCTTTCAAATCAGATTTGAAATCTGAAATTTGTGCTTTGCTAGTACCTGTAATGAGCATGTCATCTACATACAAGATGACTATGAGAATATCGGCATCGGTTTTCTTCACATACAATGTGCTTTCAGCTGGACTATTCTCATAACCTTGGCTGGTTAGATGAGCATGCAATTCCACAAGATCCCATGTATTATTCTTCATGATAGAAGAAATTTCAGCTTGCATAGCTTGCAACCAATGCTCATTCTCATGTGCTTCTTCATAAGAAGAAGGCTCTTCTGAATCAAAGAGACCACCCATTGCGAATGCAGACTCTCCACGATGTACATTCAAAGCATGGCTGGAACTAGCCCTTGTTCTACCTGTGAGTGGAGCTGCAAGTTTTCTTTCTTGCAAAGTTTTCAGCAACCATCTTGGCACTGACTTGGTTGTGTCTATGGCTGTTTGCTCTTCCCTGACAAAATCTTCCACTTCTTCCACAGAAGGGGGCTGAATGGCTGGCTGTTCCACATGTTCTACATGTGGATTTTCTTGTGTATGGGTTGGCTGATCTGAATCCCCCCTAATTGCAATGGGTAAAAGTCCATCAAACATGTCCTGTAAGCCTGTATCATTGCTTTTATACAAGCTTACCAATGGCTGTTCTGAATTTTCAGCAAATACCACATCTCTACTCACAAAAATCCTTCGTGTAGTTGGATTATAAAGACGGTATCCTTTGCTTTCATTGCTGTAGCCCACAAAAATGCATTTAATTGCTTTGTCATCAAGCTTTGTTCGGAGTTGTTCTGGCACATGTGCATATGCCAAACACCCAAATGTACGCATATAATCCACTGTTGGCTTTCGGCTATACCAAGCCTCAAATGGTGTTATGGTTTTCAAAGCTTTTGTTGGACACCTGTTCAACACATGAGTTGCACACATTATAGCTTCCATCCAGAATTTGTGAGGCAACTTTTGTGCTTTCACCATGCATCTTGTCATCTCCATGAGAGATCTATTTTTCCTCTCAGCTACACCATTCTGCTGCGGTGTATAAGGCACAGTACATTGGTGTTTGATGCCCTTTTGAAGCATATAATCCTTGAATGCATTTGACATGTATTCTCCACCTCTATCTGAGCGGAGTGTTTGGACTTTACATGCACACATATTTTCAGCCATTGCTACAAAGTGTCGAAAGCATGTAAACACATCTTCTTTTGCTTTCAAAGGGTAAGCCCAAGCAAACCTGGAGTAGTCATCAATGAATGTGACGAAGTAAAGATGCCCCCCTATGGATGGTGTCTGCATTGGACCACATACATCACCATGTATGAGCTGTAATTTACTTTCAGCTCTAACAGCTCCATCTTTGGGGAATGGTTTTCGTTGCATCTTTCCCAAAATACACCCCTCACATACATGTCTTGGCGGAGACTCAAGAGGCGGCATATTATCAACCATATAATGCTTCTGCAAAAGCATCAAACTCTGAAAATTTACATGCCCAAAACGAGCATGCCATAGCTCTGCATCATGCATAGCAGGAGTGTGGGCAGCCACTGTATTTGCATCATAAGTGCGCTTGTCATAGCTGTCCAGCTTATACAAGCCTTTGTATCGTGTTCCAGAAGTGACTATTTCATAACCCTTTGATGGGTCTTTTACCAAACACTTCCCATCTTCAAATTCAACCTTTAAACCTTGGTCGTTTATGGCTGAGACGGAGAGCAGATTTTTCTTTATTCCTGGAACATACAATACATTTTTCATACATATATTGGCACCATTGGCTGCAATAAGTATGACATTACCAATTCCCTTTACTGGATATGTGGTATGATACAGTGCGGCCATTTGAAGCATAAACCAAGTGCTGAAATACATCTTTGCATGAAGTGATGTGGCTCGAAGCACCACTATCAAAATACCATGATGCATTCTGTCTGTCAGATGCAATGCAAGACATATCAGTGTCCGAAGCACTTGGTGTGTCACTAGTGCATGTGACCAAAAAAGTGTACTCTTCCTGGATTACATGAACTGATTGCTGTGCTTTGTCATCCGAAGAGTCTGCTACTGCATTGCTTGCTTCTTTCTTTTTCTCTTTTGCAATCCTTTTCCTACATTCACTGATGTAGTGTCCAGGCTTATGGCAGTAGTGACATTTGCCCTTCTTTTTTGGCTTGTTTGCATCCCTTTTGTCAGACTTTTCACCACTAGAAGAGGGCTGTCCATGACCAGCCTTGCTAGACTGTTGTCCCCCATGCTTAAAGCTCTTTGCTTTACCCTTATCCTTGTCTGTAAATGCCTTTTCTCCACCACGGTTGCTCGATATGTTTGCTCTTGTTTGCTCTTCCTGCAAGAGTAAACCCACGAGCTCTTCAAAAGTGACGGGATCACCACCTCCTCTCATTGAGAGGTTGAGAGAGGTGTGAAAGCCCAAGTAGGAAGGCGGTAAAGAATGAAGAGTGTTGGTGACCATCTGTCTGTCTGGGATAACCTCATCAATGTTGAGCAATTGTTCCTGCAAATCTTTCACTTTGGTGAGATGATCTGCCATGGAGTCACCCTCATCCATAGAAAGAAGATCCAATTGCCTCTTCAGGTAGGCAACCCTTGCCTCGTTGTGTACCTAATACATTGCTTCCAATGTGTCCCATGCAAGCTTCGATGTCTTGCACGAACGAATGTGCGGAATAATAGTCCTTTTCATTGAAAGGGCTATCAATGACATGGCCTGTGCATCTCTAGAGTCCCATCTTTTCTGCTCTTGTGTGGGAGCAGGATCTACATCAGGAGCTCTTTGAGCACCTCCCCTTTGAGGCGTGGCTGGCTGAATGGTATGTGGGCGTGTGTCATCACCACACACGATGTCCCAAAGCCCTTTGGCTACCAGCAAATTACGGATCATAAAACTCCAGAGGGACTAGTTAGATCCATCCAGCTTGTCCTCCTGGGTGAGCACACCAAATACATCCGTAGCATTCTGTGCCATGTCAACAAAGTATAACTGCAAGCAAACCAAGCACCAATGTGCACTGCCAGGCAACCAAATGTCCTGTGCAAATGTATGCCTGCAAACCAAAGCAAGTGTAAACCTGCACCAAATTGTCCAATTACACTCAATGTGTATACATATGCGACAAATCGCAGTTGTAATGCCCAATTACATGCTCCAATCAGAAAATCCCCAATTTTTATGCACTCCAATCGCTTCAATGTGCATCTAATTGGCCAATTTTCACAAAAGCCCCAAATTTCTGCAAATGTAAGAGCTCCAATTTGCCAATTTTGACCTCAATTTTGAAAACCCCCAAATTTCTGCAAATAAGAGGTTCAATTTGCTGATTTTGACCTCAATTTCAAAAACCCCCAAATTTCATCTGCAATTTTCTTTTCAATCTGACTTGCACAGGATTCATTGTCTGCAAAATTGGCATATGACCTGCCCTGCAATGGCTGCAGATTTTGTATTTGACCTAGAAATTTGTACAGAAAAATACCTTCAGGCAAGGTGTCGTTGTAGGTGGCCAGTCGTTGCAGGTGGAGACGTTGGAGGGAGTCAAACCAATATGTTGGGTCGAGCAGGCGTGCTGGTGGCAGGCAGGCGAGCAGGCGGAATGTTGAGTAGTCGAGCGAGCCAGAAGCGGGAGACACAAGCGAGTACGGTGCTTTTGAATAGTTAGGAAGGTGCGCTGGCGGCCTTGGACCAGTGCGGGCGCCTGGAGTCGACGATGGAGCAGACGGGTGCTGGCTAGCGAAGAGGTAGGCAGACAAGCGAGAGACCAGCACTGGAGTCGCTAGCGAACGCGAATGGCCTGTAACGGGCGACGGTGAGGTGAGGACGGCAGGTATCGGGCGAGCAGCAGGAGGGAGCATCACGGCGCTGGAGTCGCTTGTCGAGCAGGCGGGACAAAGGCGACGGACGAGTCAGGCGCAGGCTCCCGGTGCTTGTGCTAGGCTGGACCAGCCGGGACGGAGCAGACGGAGGCGCAGGGAGGGTGGACGTGCTGGCTCGAATGGAGCAGGATGACGTGGGCGCCGTGGGTAACGGAATAGACGGACCCCTTGGACGGAACACTACGCTGGAGTAGCGCCGGCAGAACAGGACAGCAGCGCCGGAACGGAACGGAACGGTGGTAAGCGTCGGCCGTTCTGGGCAGCCGGCTGGGGCGCTGACGGAAGAACGACGGGCGTCGATGGAAGAACTGCGGCTGTAGGTGGCGGCGCCGCCCGCGAGCTGGGCGGTGGTGGTGGGCTCCCCACTAGTGCCGCCCGTATTTGGCGGCCGGATGGTGGAGCAGCTGGACGGAACAGGCGGACGGACGTCGACGGAAAAACACAGTGTCGACGGAAATTCGCAATTGACGGAAAAAACACAGCGTCGACGGAATTTTGCAGTTTTTTCAGCAGATTCTGCACAGCCACCACTCCAGGGCCAGCTCCCAGCTCTGATACCAAATGTTGGGTGTTGGACTCACACACTCACACACACAAACCTGCACATTAGGGTTAGGTGCAGGGTAGAGAAGCTCACACACAGAAATGAGAGAGAGAGAGAGAGCCAAAAGTGTGGTATCCACAAAATGCAAGTCAACCCTTGCATGTGTGCTACATCCATATAATATAGAAGTACAAAATATTATATGTTAAGTGTCCTTTCACACTTGATGTCAGCCCTGTTCACACATAGCACTACCATAAGTGAGCATATGCCTACATATTGCAGCCACAGAGGAGGACCCTCCACCACACAGAGACGGATTCGTGAGGTTCTTCACCGACATGTCACACCCATCACAGAGGCCTGACATTCACTCCACAATCAGATCGGTTTTGGCCGAGGCGGGTATCGTCATTAGGTGATCACAGCATATCTCATTCTACACAAGATCATCTGTTGATCACATGTACTGTCAGATGTTTTCATTTTACTTTTTCTTTTAGTTTTCCATGGCTCAGTATATGCATGGTACCATTGTATTACTTTTGGTCTCATAGGCCTTTGGGGTCTTCCGTAGACGTTAGTATAACTCTCTCTCTCTCTCTCTCTCTAAGCTTGACCGAGAGGAGTGACACTAGACAGAGCTATTGAGCTATGGAGATATCGGCGCCCTCGACCTCGTAGTACCTGCCCACGCCCGCGTCACTACAGGAGGATCGGAGCCATCATCTACCGCCACCACAAGACTTTCTGCGGCCGGCCTAGCTTTACTACATTGGGTGCCATGTTGCAGCGTCCTATGCGGGATATTTTAGGGTGATATGAGAGTTGGACACTTTTTGTTTTGGGATAAGATCTAACATTTCGGCTCTTATTGCTTTCTTTGGTTTTTTATTTCTAGTACCCCCATGATGATGTATTTCATGGACATGATGTAACCTTTTGGTCTCGTAGGTCATTTTGGCATTTCTAGATGTTAATACAACTTTCCTTTTTTCTCTCCGCCAAACGCCCCCCGCCGCCCCTCCCCCCCCCCCCCCCCCCCTAAAAGAAGCAACACACACAAGCCCTGAATCAGATCTTGGCAGCAGTCTAGCCAAATTGAGGCGGCCATGTGCTCCTTGTGTCACCCTGTCCCCAATGTCCGAGACTGCTCCCCCTTGCATTATGGAACACTTGGTGGACTTTGCCTTCTTCAAGTGCCTCCCTGTAGAAGCCAGCTGTTTGGCGGAGGTAGTGGCGCCTCCCTGAGTGTGCCTGGTTCTCCACCATTCTTGCTCCTCTGTCAAAGATGTTGGCGTGCCGATTTTTCTCCTTTCCTCTCAGTGTGGTTTCTGAGTGGGAGTGGGAATGCGACTAGATGGAGGACGCCTTTATGAGCTAGGCCATTCACTTCTCAGGAGGCCATTTAGCTGGCTTGGTAAGAGATGGAGCTTGAGTCCTTCGAGTTGTTGAGAGGTCCAGTTGTTCATCTTCTTCTACTTCAACTTCGCTGCTGAGACAGGGGTCTTGGAAGAAGTATATACACAATGGTCACCCTGGGAAGCTCGTGCCAGCACCAGTGTTGCATAGAAACGCGTTTTATACACTTTCAAAACGTACGAAACATTTCGAAACGTTTCGTACAGTATGAAACGCGTTTCATACATCATGCAGTTTTTAAAAACCTTAAAAAACGTTTTCTTTCGTGGATTCATACGGCGCAGATTATCACGCTTCCCAGTGGCTGCCGCATGTGAGTTCGCCGATTTGCATGCCATCCTTCTTGTCCTTCCATCGCTTCTGTCGACCCCCTGCTCCTTGGTGTCCTTCCTCCTTGTGGAGGTCTTCCAAAGGGGTAATGTCATGTTTTGCTTTAAGTTGGTTTTCTCTGCACAACTCACAAAACAGCACACTTTTTTCTCTTCCATCAATATTTATGGCATATCTTCCACGGTCCACCCTTGCTCTATTGAGATTAGTTTATGTTATGTGTCGCACTTGCAGGGCCAACAATCTGCATTTATCCTCGTCTTGTAGGATGCCTCGAACAGGTGATTCTCTTTGGAACAATGTGACCTTCGAGTCTAGATATGGTGGCTCAGGCTCCGGAAAGTGGAAATGCAACTTTTGTGCTGATAAGCACCATGGCAGTGTCACCAGGTTGAAGGCACATTTCTCACAAACAAAGGGTTTCGGCATTGGGCCATGTAAGCATGTGCCACAAGAAATCTATGATAGCCTCAAGGCTTGGAAGGCCATGCAGCTAGGTATCCCCCTTGAGGATATCCCCAATCTGGGAGAGCCTGAAGCACGTCAAAGTGTCTCCAAGAGGACTTGCAGTATCAGAGAGGAAGATACCAGTGGTGAGGTTGCAGGTGGTGTTGCAGGTGATTCTAGCTCGGCACCTCGAGCCAAAATAACTAGTCTTCCAGTGCTCAAGAAAGGACATGTACAGACAGGGATGCAAAAGGCTGCGGAGTTGATGAAGTTGTTTATTCAATGTGGATTATCCTTCCACATTGTCAGGACTCCTCGATGGAAGAAGGCAATGAGAGCTATCTCCCTCATTGGGTGTGAGTGGGATGGCCCCTCCTACGAGACATTGCGCACTACTGAGCTTCGCAAGGAGCAACTGGCTGTGGAGATGGAGATGGAGCCTGTCAAGGCCACTTGGGCAAAGTATGGTTGTACTTTGCTTTGTGATGGATGGACAGATGCGCGGAAGAGAAATGTGTACAACATTCTTGTGTCCTCCTGCAAAGGCACAATGTTCATTCGTGCCATAGATGCATCGGTGCCAGGGATAGTGGTTACAGGGGAGTTCATTATGTCCCACATGCGCCAGGCAATCAATGAAATTGGGCCTGATAACATTGTGCAGGTGATCACGGACAATGGGTCCAATTGTGTATCCATGGGCAGGATGTTAGAGGAGGAGTTCCCCAAGATTGTGTGGACACCTTGTGCAGCACACAGCCTTGACTTGATGATTGAGGATGTGGGAAAGCTTGATTGGGTGAGCCATGTATTTTCAGCTGCATCTACCATGGTGAACTTTGTCACAAAGAGGCCAAAGGTTTTGAGCATGTACAGGGCCAATAGTGATCTTGAGCTTCTAAAGCCCTCCAAAACTCGGTTTGCATATATGTTTATTGTGGTGGAGAGACTAGTGAGAGTGCGACATGGCTTATTACGCACTGTTGTGTGTCGTGAATGGACAGCATGGGAGGACAAGGATGAGCCCAAGTCTATAGCATTCTCTCGTATGGTCATGAGAGATACTTGGTGGCAGGATGCAGAGGGACTTGTGAAGGCACTTCAGTCCATGTATAGTGTCCTTCGGCTCACAGACATGGAGGGAAGTACCATTGGGCTGCTTTATGAGTTCATGGACAGAATTGGTGAAGCTCTCAATGATTTCACTACCTTGTCGCGTGACAGGTGCTCACCCTTGGGCTTTAACTTTAGTCTTTGAGTTATTTTATAAATCTTGATCTCTTATGTATGTCACATGTTACATGTAGAGTTCAAGATATTAAGGAGATCTGGAATCGACGTTGGGATTGGTTTCATAGGCCAATCCATGCTGTTGCTCACATTTTGCATCCCCTTTGGAGGAATGAGGAGCAATACCTCAATGAGGAGCTAGAGTCAGGATGGATCGAGTACATTACCAAGTTGGTGGGAGTGGGAGGTGATATACAACTGATGAGAAAGCTCGAGGATGAGCTTCTCATTTACCGCAACGGTAGCCATATGTTTGGGCGAGCTACTGCATTGCTCAGGGAGACACAGTTGGAGCCAGTGTCTTGGTGGGAGAAATACGGTATTGGGACACCCAACTTGGTAAGGTTTCTTGATTCTTGAATCTTGTATCTTTGTCTCGTGAGTCCTATTCTTTCAAAATCTACATTCAAATGCTACTCTCTTTTTGACTCCAACTTAACATTCTTTTTTGTGCAATGTAGAGACGGATTGCACTGAGAGTTCTCTCCCAGGATTGCAGTTCAGGGCCTTGTGAGAGAAACTGGAGTACATGGGCTCTTTTTCACACGAAAAAGAGAAATAGACTGTCCTCAGCACAATTGGAGAGGCTTGTCTTTTGTCATTGCAATCTCCGATTGCTAGAACAAAAGGGTCATCCCATTGAGCCTCGCCAAGTGCAAGGAGATTCCCGACATTCCTCAGGAGGAGAGAGACATCTATTCTATGCTCTATGAGGAGATCATGGCTCCGGCTCGCACTACACGATCTTCTCGAGAGGCTAGTACTAGTGGTGCACCTGCACCTCTAGAGGATGAGGCCTTTGAGGACTCGGCTACCGGCAGTGACCTTGAGAGTGAGGCTGCAGAGGCAGAAGATGCAGATGAGGATGCAGATGGTAGCTAGCAGCTGCCAGTATCATTTTATTTGGACATGTTATTTAGTTTGAACTTTGGACATGTTATTTATTTTGATCTTGGATTTTGAGTCATGAATCATCACCCACGTGGTGATGCTTTTGATTTTTGTTTAGTCATCAGTGATCACCCACGTGATTTGTGATATCATCATATCTTACATGTATTCTGTTTTTATTGAAATGAATTCAATGTGGTCTCTTATAAGTTATGCCAATAGTTTTTTCTTTTGTGTATTTCAAGTAAAAAATATACATGTTTTTTCTGTTTTGTATGAAACCTTTTTTTACCCGTTTCTTATCTTTTATGAAACGTTTCAAAACGTATGAAACCCGTTTCATACTTGCCGTTTCTGAAACGCCTGGCAACTATGGCCAGCACGAGCATCGAGTAGATTTTCTTTTCTACCCAACCAGGCTCACGTGGAGCATTTACACCCCTAGATGGACTTCAACTATTTCGAATCAAAACCAGCCTCTACTTTCTCACACTCTAGGAGATGTCTTGGAGATCCCACAAACTTCTTCCATAGCCATGTGGATCGTCTCTTGGTACTCTGTGGTCTCAGTGGCACTGTTTGCATTGGGGCCAAGATGGTGTGCGAGGAACTCTAGCGAGCCCTCCTAGGGGGGTGCTATATGCTTTCCTGATCGAGGAGCATCACTTGATGACAGATAGGACCATGCACTGTGTGGGGAGCTTTTCTCCATAGTCACACTTTTTGGTCCCCAGCTTTTGGCCCCTAGGGGAACCAGGGAGGAGGGTGTTTCTCTATTAGCAGCCAACTCCTCGCCCAGGTGGTTGATCATGCCTGGTCAATCACAATGGGCTCTACTTTGTCTTGAGGAGGACCATGTGGGTCTCCTCAACATCTATGCCCCAAATGGGGCATGTGACAAGACTGAGTTTTGAAATTCGGACATAGGTACAATAGGGACTCACGCCCCCAGCAGATTGTTAGTGCATGGGGAGAGATTTCGACATGGTGAAGGCCGTGCAGTGGCAGCACTGAAACCACAATTGTGGGGGTTGGGGGCGTTGTCTCCTAGGAGCTGCTTTTTGTGCTGGGGGGACATAATGCCTGGCACTTGTCAGAGTTTGGCAAGGCTCCCCTTAGTCTGCACTTTGCCATATTGAATTGGCATGCCAGTGCCCCGAGTTTGGTTCAGATAGACTGGTTTTATGTTGATGATCATGTTGTGTTATTTCAGAGCTTATGTGTGTGTAGCCATGTGTGAGCTTAAAGGCTAAGTGTGTAGTTGTATGTGATCCACCTCTTATGGGTGGATAAGCATGCATTAAATAAGGGTCAAATGGTTTGGTATAAGAAAAGCCTATAAAACTAAGGCTTGTACTTCATTTTTTCATCAATCAAACTATGAAGCATTGAGTCGTGCAAACACTCTCTCTTAAACCTTTGTTTTCTCTTCTCTCTCCCATGGCTCCCCATTGTCACAATTGGTATCAGAGCTACTGTGAGCTGCGCCGACTCTGCCTGTTTGCGCCGACTCCGCCCTCTCTGGATCGCACCACCGTTTCAGTCACCTCCGCCTGTTGGCGTCACCCATACCGGCGGACCTTATGATAAGGTGCTGGCTGGGTGGACTGGGGGGGCAAGGACCTCGGCTGAGCCGCAGGCAGTGCTAGGCTCCACAGGCCCTTGCCAGGCAGAGCGCCTTTTTCGCTCGCCAGTGGTGTTTTTTAACGCCCGTCGACCATCTGCTTATATTTTTCCGCTGTGTGCTGTTGACATCCTGCTCTTGGCTCCCACCTGCGCTGCTAGTGCCTTCCACTGCCTGTTTGCAGATCTCTCCTGTCCTTCCTAACCCACCGTGCCCACCTACGCAGCCCTTCACCCGAGCGCCGACCTGCAGTGTGCGTGTGTGTGTGCTCGCAGTTTTAAAAGTGTCAAAACTTAATCTTTTCTTTGGCTTTTCAGGTACTGCACAGAGGTTCTTGCTTCCTTACCTTTTAGTTTACCTGACGAGCCTCTATATCTTGTGTATGCCATTAATCGTATGGTGCAAGTCCGAGCAGGTGCTGTTGAATCAAATATTAAAACATTAATACTTGAGGGTCCTCTTGGAGTTGTTGCAAAGCAAGTTACAGAATGTTTGGTAGCTCAAAGGCAACAAGAGAGTGAAAATGCCTACAACCTGGATGCAGTACAACCTCAGACAACTGAAGAATGCATTGTTGTCGATGATACTGATGGAATTCCAGAAGACGCTGTCTCAAAGCTGAAGGTGAATAATGTGCATTTTAATTTCATCTACACAGTAGCCAGCGCTAGAGTAGCTGCAAACAGGTTAATGGATATTCAAAGGAGTTCATTTTTTGAACAAAGATGTGTTTTTTTCAGGCCGAGTGCCTAGCAGCAGTTGCATTGGCATTGTTGTTGCGGTTAAAGCGTCATGTGAAAATTGTCTACAACCTGAGTGATGCTCGCTGCCAGGTAAACGCTTTTTGATTGTTTATATCTCAACTCTCGCTTGTTGGTATTGCTTTGAGGCACACACTAGTTATTTAGATGCGTGTGGAAGGCAGTGCCTCACAAGACCTAATTATCAGTCTCTTAATCGAAAGAAATAAAGCATATGCATACAGTGTGCTCTGGACTCAAAGAACTGGGCAGGCTACCCCCATACTTTTATTTGTGAGCTCTCATGAACCGTAGTAGGCAGAGACCTTTTACTAATAACTGCATTAATACCAAGTGAAAGATCCCAAGTTTAATCAGTCAATCAAATTCAAGAAGAATAAATCAGAAGGTTAGTGCTTGGGGAAAGAGGATCTTGTGCTTACTTTTTAGAGGGTTTTATTCCTAGAATAGCACAGGGCAATATATAGAACTCTTCTTGCATGCTTTTGTTTTTAGTGATCGTGCTTTTCAATCCTGACGTCAAAAGCAAGTGCTTGCTGTTGTCAAATGCTAGTTAAATGTTGATAGAACTCTCTTCCAGGGCTGCTCAATCCAAGTTGAAGGCTGGTCAATGCAAGTCAAATGCTAGTCAAATTTCAATGTCGAGAGGTCTAATCAACATGGTCAAGACTGGTCTACACTAGTCAAGACCACCAAAAATGGCAAAATTCATGAAATTAGGTCAAAAGCATTTGATATTTTACATGTTTTTCTGCTCCTATCTTTGAAGCTCAAGATAAATGTGAGGGAGGTTACTGGAATAACATGCCTTCAGTTTCCACTATGGGAGTTATTAGATTCAAATGCTGCACCTCCCTTTCGGGAGGCAAGGGTGCTACTGCGGGGATAAACCTCAGGATGCAAAGCTCAAGATAGTTCCAATATTCCTTTTGATGGATTTTGTGCTACACGATCTTTACTACTGCTCCTCTAGTAGCTTTGAAGCTCGAGACACTTTGGAAAGCAACCATAACATATGTTTATATAGTTTTTGCAATAAATAAAGCTGTTTGTTTTCCTCTTGATGTTTTTTGACTCTGTTGCCTTTGCTATGCTATACTTAAGTGAAGTTCTTTCTAGCTTAGTTCTTGATATCATCTATAGGACGTTTTTTATTGGTTAATAGGCTCTCTAATGGTCATTCAATCTCTGTTAGAGTGGCTTCACTTTGAAGGATCCAAGGTAAGACGTGTCCTTCCAAAGTGGTATCGAATATAACGAGAAGTGGAAGACATAAGATACCTAAACTACTGCCATATTGTTGAGTAAAAGCTGTTTTTACAGACCGTGTCAAAATGGCTTAAGGCTGATGTAAGATGATTGGGCTTTGCTAGTATTGGCCATAACATAGTGGTCAACTCAATCCTATGTGGTTTGTGGTGTGAAGCTTCAACTGGTTTTCATGGATGACCCATAGGGCTAATGCACGTCTTTGGATTTGTTGAAGATCAAAATGTCAACCCAACGGGCGTCACCAAGAATTTGAACAATCCAAAAGAAGTCCAAAATGCAATCTTCTGTAATTCCCTTGGTTAAGGTTGAGCACAATCTCGTTAGACTTACCATTAATATCACCATTAAACAGGATAGCATATGGCGTGCATTGAACTTGTTCCAACTTCCAAGTGCTGAGCCTCGCTTAAGGACTCTTTACAAGATGTGCAAGATGGAGCTTACAGAGCTCAAGCAACGGAGGAGATGCTGCCGAAGGTTTGGTCAGGCCAAGTTCCTTGCCATTCAGAGCTCTTTTGATCAAGAAGAAGGACGGGTGCATACGCTTGTGTGGCCGTTCAACAAGCTCACCATCAAGGAAAAGTTTCCTTTAACGATATGCTAGATCAGCCAATGAGCTCTGTGATTTTCAGCAAGCCGGAATTTATCACCAGGTACGGATTGCGCCAAATGCCCATTCAGAATTGTCATCCTTGTACCACCGAGCAACTACAAGAGAAGTTGATGGAAAGTGAGAAGCATGACCACATGAAAAAGGGGAAGGACAAATCTGTCCCAAACCTGCAAACTGGCGGCGGACAGCCACTTAAAAGAGATGTAAATAATGCCAAAAATGGGGTCTATAGCTGAAGCTAACTTCGAGAAGAAGAGTGGGTACAAAAGGCCTAACTATGGGCTAACACCCGAGAAGGAGCAATATATGTGTGAAGGGAAGTGCTTCAAATATGGTAGCAAAGACCACATAACTACACAATGCTTGAATAAAGTTGAAGTGCAAGAAGGATAGATCTCTATGTAGGTGTTACTCAATGCGTTCAATAAGGCATTATAATGCTAGAGGATACTTTCTATTATGCATAACAGACTGTAAGCATATTGTAGATGCCGGTTTTGCAGGGGATATCGTCTTGGTTGTAAGGTTCACTCAAGCCTAAGGAAACCATAAATAAAGTTTTTCTTTTTCTTGGCTAAGAAAGTATTGATCGTGATGATGTGTATGGGTGCTCTTCAAGCTTTGTGGATTCCTACAGATCCATATGAAGCCATGTGGGGGTGTGGGGCTGGGGGGGAGCTTTTGAAAGGTTGTATGTGTAGGAGAATTCTACGTTGGCTGTGCTGGCAAAGTTCTGTACTGCATTGGTAGCCATGAATCATTGGGCGAATACCTGCAGCCTAGTATGTCAATGCGACGATGGATATTGCTTGATTAGGTGCATCACTAGACACGATTGATGTCCTTGGGAGGAAGCATTTCAGTTGTGGACAACTGCTTTTAGAAGCCGCATGCAGGAGTGTGGGGGCGATTCCTGTGTGGTGGCTGAGTATTCCCATTAGAAGTTGTGTTTATCCATAGTACTGGCTCGAATGTTAGTCTATTGAAGTACATTTGAAGACAATGTTCACACAGAAATTTCAAAATGTCTGCTTCATCCTTAATTGTGACAAGATGGGTAAAATTAGTGGCGTCCTCATCCATGAAGGGAGTGACCAAGAATAAATGCTTGAATTCCACTTGCCAGACCACTAGTGTGGCATTTTGGGCTTCATAACAGATTCATGTATTGATTCCTTTGCCAAACCTTGTTATTTGTCTTTCAATGGAGGTCAGCTCAAAACAAGTGCGTCCAGTGGCCTGTTTTGTGATAACATCCTTGGTGTTTCCATTGTCAAAGACAACCACCACCTTCTGTCCACCTATGTAGCCAAAACACTCAAATTTGGTGAAAGACTCCTCGTGTAGTTTCTAGCTCTGGGTTGACAAGGGTGCCAACTGTTGGTGCTTGAGGGGTTTGACTTGGTGGAGGTGGCTTGAGATGCATCCATAGAGGTAGACATATTAAAACCGGTCATCTCTTATAGGGCATTCATGCCCAGCTTTTAATTGTTTTACATCCATTTCCAACGCATTTTGCACTTTTTCTCCACCTTCCTCCAACCCCTTTACTTGCATAGAGGTCTTAAGCTCCTCAAACTCTTGTTGGAGCTACCCCATTTTTTGTTTAGATTCTGTGCATTTGGCCTCACTTAATTGGTGGCCACTGGTCAGGCTTTCCTTAGAGGCAGACGATTCCACTCTCATGGCTTCAATTACTCCTTTGAAATCCGTTTTTCAATTACTTGCATTAGAGGCAGTCTCCCTTTTGTGGCATCCTCTTGGAGACTCAAGATTTCCTTGATGCAAGTAAGAGCTTCCAGCACACGTGTGACCTTCCCATTGTCAGCATGGGCATTCAGTTCCCAAGGTATCTGTCATTTTTCCCTGCAATCCATTCCACTTGGCTGATCTTGTCATTGCTGTGAACCTGCACTTACGAAATTCAAGAAAAGAATGCGAGGGATGAACGCCATGTGCGATGGGTTGAAGGGTATACTGGGCAGGGAAGGCACGCAGTGTGACATTGGGGCAGTCACAGGCGCGCGATGGGTTGGGCAGAGTATACTTGGCAACGAAGGTGCGTAGTGCAAACAATGGGCGGCCAAATGCACGCAACGCAGTCGAACAAGGCATACAGGTGGCGGTGTGCAGCATGAACATGGGACGACAGCCATGTGTGTGCAGCGCAGGTAAACTTGGCGTAGCGCGAGAAGCCGTGGGCCCCCCACCGGGGGGGGTGTGTTTGCAACAGTGCACAAGTGATCTGGGAGGGGCTTTGCATAGCTTCGTCTTATGGGATCACAAACGAGAGACAAAGAAAGATAGATAGATAGATGTATTAAGCGTCTACTAAACCCAATTGGCCTATGAGAACAAAGTGATACAATAATCTCCATGGCATATCTCATCATTGAATAGAAAAGAAAATAGAAATAAAATAGAACAAAACAAAGCTCTCGCACTGGAGTGATACAAAAATGTCCATGAAAATCTCATCGTGGAATACAAGGAACATGAAATGTAAAACATGAGAGGAGCATCAGTCCCCAATAGATGGTATACCACTCTCCAATATATATATCATAGGGCTAATGAGTATGGCCGAGAGGTCTCTCTCAGCTACATTATGTGGAAAGGTAGCGCGATTAAAATGTTGAAACTGTGTAAAGGACCATTATGGAACATGTTTTAGAAAGAGTAGTTGGAAAAGAAGCTTGCAACTTCTTGGATGGTGGCTATATGCAAGTTCATATTGACCCTACAGACCAACGCAAGACAGCTTTTATTACAGAATGGGGCTCCTTTGCATATAAAGTTAATGCCTTTTGGTTGGACCAACACCCTTGTGACCTTCCAAAGATTAATGTGTATAGCATTTAGAGACTACTTCATATAATTTCTCGAGATCTTTATGGATGACCTAGCTGTGGCATCTCTTTGGAAAGAACATTTGGATTGTCTCAGAAAGGTATTAGGATCTCTTTGATTCCGGAAAAATGTCAGTTTATGGTAAAGCTAGGTGTGAACCTAGGACACGTTGTGTCAAAGGATGGTATTTAAACTGATGACAGTAAAATCAAAATAAATTTGGAATTACCACCTCCAACTAATGCTAAGGGAGTACACAGATTTATGGGACATGTCGGTTACTATCAACGATTCATGTACGCTGATATTGCCCATCCTCTATACCAACTTTTAATTGTCTTTGTTTGGACTGATGAGTGTAAAGAGTCTTACGAGAAACTAAAGAGAGCAATTGTGTCAGCTCCAATTCTCAGAGCACTGAAATGGGATGTGATTTCTCATGTACACATTGATGCATCAGCATTTACTATAGGGTGTATATTGAGAGAGAGAGAGAGAGAGAGAGAGAGAGAGAGAGAGAGAGAGAGAAATGTGGGGTACTGTTTAACAGGCGTTCACTCCAACAGAACCTATCAAGCTAGGAGAGACTTTGTCCAAACAAAATGTGAAGGATTTTAACTTCAAAGAAATCCCGACAACTTTTACAAGAACTATTAAGCAAATGTTGGAGCAGTACCAGGTAGAGTCAATTTTCTTATTGTTTTCATAGATGTCTCTTTGTGTGTAAATTTCCATGCCTGTTGGGGGTCAAGGCAAAATGCTTTTGGTTTATGGCAGCTTATTGTTCGACTTTTGTCGTTGAAAACTCCATGTCTGTTTAGTAGTAGTAGATTTTTTAAAGGAAAAGATTATGAATGTGGCACTCAACTCTAATAGATACCGATTGTATGTCACGGGTTTGTTTGATGTAGTATAGTGCTCTTGCCATTGCATCATAGGATCTCCACAGAGAAAAGATGAGGAATAGGCACAAGTCTACAGCCTGTCTTGTTGTTGGCTCCACTATCTTCAGTTCCGGATCATCATGCTTTGGAAAGATCTTGCATGCACATAGTTAGATTCCATGGCCGTATGAGGGGTCTGATTAAGGAACATCATCAAATGCAAACACCCGTAGCTTTTTTGTTTAACATGCTGATCTTTCATACATTTAAGTCATGAATGATTAACATAAAAATTGATCACGAGTTTTAAGAAAAATTAAAAGAGAAAATAAATATGATTATTAATGGCCTGCTCTGTGCTGTAACCTGATGAGCAATCTAGAAGGGGATAGATTCAGTAACTGTGAGCCAGCCTCACAGTCTAACGAGCACACAGCCTTTACCCTTCGTCATGAAAAGATTTGGGCTGTCTGTGTGTGGGCTGCATGAGGATGTGGCAGTCCGCAGTGGATCGTGAGATGCGACGGTGGTCTCGTGATTGTGTACGTAATATAACGGGACTCTTATTACCCTTTGGGCATCCGTGAGGGCACAAGCATACCTTCCGTAATCAAGTACTACTGGAGGCTGTTTTACACAAGCTCAAGTCACCAGAAACAGCCGTTTCCAGATTGGAATGGCGTTTCAGAAATGCCCACAACCATTTCTAAATCAGGACCCATGCAGCACTCGTTCCTAACAGTACTGTGGTTCTTCCCATATGAGAAACATTGTTCAATGTTTTTTGGGCTTTGGAATGCCGCTCCCTTCTACTGATGTGTAAAAGAGGTAAGATTCTGTGTGGTTGGAAAAAGAAGTTGAGAGTCCAAGATTTTATGCCCATTTGAGGGGTCTGATGGAGGAACATCATCAAATGCTAACACCCATCACTATTTTGTGTGTGTGTGTGTGTGTGTGTGTGTGTGTGTGTGTGGGTGTTGAAGTGTGTGTGTGTGTGTGTATATGTAGTGGTGTGTGTGTGTGTGGTGGTGTGTGAGCTCGCCTGGCTCGCCTGCTCGCCTGCTGTTCTGCTCGACCTGCTCGCCCCTTGTGTGTGAGCACGTCTGGTAAGGCGCGCCTGCTTCTTGGTCTGTGTCGGGCCTGCAGCCCTCTTCGCGACCTTCTGAGGGTCCCTTCTTAGCGCACAGAAACACTGTATTCTCATCGTCAATCTGCCCTATCTTCCTCTCTTCCGCGACCTGTCTGCGTGTGTAGGAGTGTGTGTGTGTGTGCGGTGTGTGTGTGTGTGTGTGTGCGCGCGCCTCGCTACAGGTCTCTGTTTTCCCTTCTGTGTAAGATAGTATTCCAATAGCGCTGTCCCCCTTTTTTTCTGATCTGTGTCTTCCTGCTGAATCGAATAGTCTCGATGGCAGAAACAAGCAAGTATTATGTCAAGAGAGCTCTTTCTCCTGAACCTAAAAGACAATCAAGGGAATCTCTGCCCCCCATAGCTCCTTCATCTGAAGATGCTTCCTATGTGTTTGACATGTTGAATGAGGATTTTCAACAAAGTAGAAGAGAATGGATACTACCTGCTCCGGAACTCACTTACAAGATGAAGTTGCCTTCTCTTGTGCATCCTCTGAAGAAGCTCTTTCAAACTGTAGTCATCATCTTTTTTCCAGGTAAAATACCCTCGGCTAATGATGTGGGACAATGGGTGAATTCTCTCCTAGGTGGATGCTATGTAGAAGGAGTCTATTTTGCCTCCAGAGGATTTTATGAAGTTCATCTCGTGGATGCATTGACAAAACAAAAGATGCTGGAAATGTCCCCTTTATTTTTTGGTCGTCAAATGGTACACATCATGCCTTGGTTTCCTAATAAGGATTATCAGAATCTCATTAAACATCACTGCCCTGTATGGGTTGAAGTCGTTGATTTTCCAGATTACATGAGAACAGAGCTTCCAGGTTTAGCAATGACATTGGGACAAGTGATCTGTCCCCCTCGTCCCACAGGTAATAAAAATCGTTTTTGCATCTTATGGGATACTGATAGACCAACCCCCTCTTCTATTGTAGTTGAGATTGAGGGTGTTAATTTGGGAAAGAAATATTTTACTTTGAAATGGGGTATTTTTGCTGGAGCTTGTTTCTCTTGTCACAAGTTCGGGCATCTAGCTTCTGAGTGTCCCTCGATCCTTCATCCGCCTCCTCCAGCTGCCATTCCTCAGCCATCTACTAAAGGAGGTCAAAAGACTTATGTGGAAAAGACCGAAGCTAAAGGAGCAAAGCCTTCAGTTCATACAGGGAACCAAGCCAATTCAACTCAAAACAAGGATAAAGGAAAAAGCAAGCTAGTGGAAAATAATTCATCTTCTCACGAGGGTTGGCAGAATGCAAAGAAGACGGTGCCTCTCAAACAAAGACCTCTCCAATCTCGTAATTGGGATGCTTCTGCTCCATCTCCTGGTCAACCTTCTACCTCTTCGGACAGCCCCATCTCAAAGGCATGGGTCAATGCAGTTAAGAAGGGTATTCCACTTTGTGAAGAAGATGATCTAGTGAGGGAATTGGATTCTGAGGGTCAGCAAGACCTTGTGGCAATGGCAGAGGCCTGATTCCTCCCTTTCTCTTTGAGGATTGCTCATCTCTTGTACATATTTTCATGCGTACTTCTCTTAAATGTTTTTCTTATAACATACAGGGCCTCTGCAATCAGCATAAATGGAGGCTCCTATGGCATTATATAAATAATACTCATCCAGATGTTGTGTGTCTGTAAGAGCATAATCAGCATTCTTTTGCTGGCCAGCATGGGTTCTTTTCAGGATATGATATATTTTATGCAGGATCTGGACAATTCTCTAGGTTGTGTATTTTAGCCAGACATGATCTGCAGAATGATCTTTGTGGCCGATGGATGATTATCCAATGTATGATCAATGGAGAGATTTTTGAAATAGGCTCCTTGTATGCCTCTCAAATTTCAGCTTCCAGAGCTCAAATGTGGGACTCCATAAACCAATATCCTTGGTCCTCAAATGCTCTACTTTGTGGTGACTTTAATAATTCTCCTCACTGGAAGGACAATACCACACATAAATCCCATATGCTTCCCTCTGAAATCCAGCAATGGGAACATATGACTTCATCACTTCATACTGCAGATTTATGGACAGCAACTCACCTTCGGTTTTGGGATTCACATATCATCATAATGCTTTTACAGAATATTGGGCCAGGCTTGATAGATGGTATCTTATTCATGCTCAGCAATATGATGATTATACATGTCAAATGTGGATTGATTATTCTCAACAACTATATGATCACACTCCACTTTGGCTCAACCTTTCATTTGGTATGCCTCTGGATGATATTCAGCTCTCTTTAGTCAGACATTTGCAGGTTAATCAATTATATCTTTCTCATGAAAAATTCCAGCAAATGATCAGATTGGCTTGTAAGCCATTGTTATCCCATGCTCAGGAGGATCTGGATTTTGCTTGGAACTCTTTTGTACATCATATTCAAAATGTCATTAAGGAATATGGAAGATGGTACATGGCAGAAACCAGACAGCATATCCAGTGGGCAAAATCATACAAGCAGTCTTTGGTACAGATTAGCCATCAAAGGTCTCTTTCTGCTTGTGAACAGAATTCATTGTCTTGTGCTTCTTCCATAATTGATGCTAATGATAAACGCAAGCTTTCCAAATAGCAGACAAGGGCTAGAGTTAAACCTATGTTAGATAAGGGTTGCTCCTCGAAATCTTTCTTTCGAAATTTACACACGTACAGACAAAGTCAATCTATCATGAGAGTCAGGAAACCCGATGGTCTTTGGACCCAGACTTTATCGCAGCTAGAAAAACAATGTCTGGATCATTTTCAGCTTCTTTTTTCTCTACCATCTTCTTCTACACCTCAGGCTGCATTGGCTCGGAGCAGATTTATTGAGCTTGTTTCTCCTATTGTTTCTTTGCAAAAAGCTTCAATGTTGGAAATGTCCTTTTCAGATACTGAATTGGATGAAGCCCTCAAGTATTTGGGTAAACATAAATCCCCAGGCTGGGATGGTTTGACGGTTGAATTTTTTGTAGCCCTCTGTGATGAATTGAAGGGTCCAATCTTGAAGCTCATTAATGTAGCCTGGCAGCATCAACATCTTCCCTCAGCTTGGAAGCATGGTCTGGTTAAGCTTCTGCCCAAAAAACCTCTATGTGAGACAATGGATGACTGGAGGCCTATCACTTTGATGCCTGTTATATATAAACTTATTGCTAAAATGTTGGTACATCGGATAAAGGATATCCTTCATGATGGACTTCATCCCAGGCAATATGGTTTTGTTCCAAGAAGGCATATACATGATAATATCTCCAATACTCTCATTGCAATGGAATATGCAAAATACTCTGCTCAAGATGTCTTGGTCATGCAGGTGGATGTGGCAAAGGCATTTGATACGGTACAGTGGGATTATGTTTCTCAAATCATGTCTAAACTTGGTTTTGGGCCAAAACTAGTTAATGTCATATATTGGCTTTACTCAGATTCCACTGCTCAATGCTTTATAGGGAAACATTTGTCTGAGTCTTGGACTCTAGAACGATCAGTTCGACAGGGATGCCCTCTCAGTGCTTTGTTCTATGCTATTGCTTCACATCCTTTGCTTCTTTATATGGATCATCTGGTTGATACTAGACAGTTAGAGGGGCTTCAGATTTCTGGTTCACGGCCTTTCATTGCACAGGCTTATGCAGATGATTCATTCTTCATGCCAAAGAACAGTCCTCTGGAGCATCGCCTATTGATGGATACTCTTTCAGATTTCGGGTTGGCAGTTGGTCTAAAAATTAATTTTCAGAAATCAAAACTCTTACCTCTCAAGCATTGTGACTGGCATGCTATCCTGTGGCCCGGCCAGATTATTTATCCGGAAAGCATAGTAAGACATTTGGGTTATCCCATTGGCTGGAAAATCAGAAATAAGCAACAAATATCTTGGGTGCTAAACAAAATTAAAGACAAATTAGAATATTGGAAGATCTCCACTTGGCCATTGCATGTACGGCTTCGAATTGTTCAGTGCATTGTTCTGGCTTATGTCCAGTTCTACCTTCCTCTCTTACATTGGTCATCTCGAGATCTTTCTTCTTTTATGTCTCAAGCCATGGAGATTTTTTGGAAAACTAAGCTTCATAAAAAAGCTTTAAGGTTGCTCAAAATGGACCTGCTTTGCTCACCAAGAATCCATGGTGGTTTGAATATTATAAGCATCAAATTTCATGTGCTGGCAAGAAAGATCACTATGCTCAAAACCTTTTTTCAACAAGAGCAGCCTTGGTCTATCATGTTGGCAATTTTGTGTGGTCAGATGCGCACAAATGCTTATGGTCGTTGGTTAGTTGATCCATCGGAAGTAGTACTTGGCAAATTTCAAGGTAAAATCCCTGGTTGTCCATTTTCTACTTCCTTGATTCAGGATTGGAAGAAAGTGCTCTCTCGCATCAAATGGTCTCCCCATCCTGCTTCTATAGCTTCCTCGCTTCGAATGGAAAGCATACATTGGAATGCTGTTTTTTACTCTCCCCTTGCTGTACAACAACCAATTAGAGCTTACAATCTTATGAAGTTGGGCATCCGGTTCATTGACGACGTGGTAGATACTCGAGGGCAAATTCTTTGTTTTCCGGCAGCATGCCAACAATACAATCTTGGGATGCCAACATTGGATGTAAGAGACAGGCTTCAAGATTGGCATCTTCAGTCTTCAAGTTCAAGATTATCCTCTCAGCCTTTGCATCTATTGACTTCTATACAGGCTTATCGATTGATATTACCTCCTCCATGGATTGCTCATCATGCTATTTCTCTTTGGCATCTGGATAAGTCTTTAGCTTGGTGGAAAGGAAAACTGACATTGATATGGAAGCTGAAAATGCCATTGAAGCAGAGACTCTTTCTTTGGAGATGCATTGTCGGTATTTTTCCAGTGGGAGTGAAATTGGCTCAAAGAAGGATTGCCTCTCCTCTTTGTCCAAGATGTCATCATACTACTGAGAGTATTCTGCATTTATTGTGGTCTTGTTCATATTCCAGAGACCTTCCTATTTTTTATCTCTCAGATTTCCTGCACACAGGTTCTACAGGTTTTTCTGGATGTTTGGCACGTTATTAGCTTCTTTGTCACAGTAATCTCTGTTTTTCCATTGGATCAGATACTGGGCCTTATGGACCCTCTGGCTACAGCGAAATCATGCATATCTAAACTCACCCCTTCAGCACCCTTATGAGTTCTTCCGAGCCTCTTTGCGGCAGTCCTTATATGATGCCGTACATGAGGAAGATTTGGATGTTTCTTGTGTTCAGCTTTTCTTTTACTGTTTCTGATGGATAGGGCATAGGCTCTTTTCTTGAGCACTGCCCTGTTCTTGCATAGAACTTTTTTACTATTGTTTTTAAGTTCTAGGGTTTAGACATCCTCTTGATGTCAAACCCTTTTGTACATTTATGATATAATGCAATTTCAACTGGTTTTACCAAAAAAAAAAAAGTGTGTGTGTGGGTGTTGTGTGAAGTGGAAGAGCTCACAAGTAAACATTCTAAAAGTTGTCAGTATGGTGAATTCCTCAATGTCCCTTTTATCTGTATGAGATGGAAGAAGGGTGATTGAAGCTGTTTTGACAAAAGAGCAGCACAAAGATGCACATAATGGCTTTTTTTAAATCGACCCTTGTCTGCAACTTCATTCTGTGCATAATGTATCCTTTTTGGTGCTTTTTGTTTGCTCAAATTCCTGGGTCATTTTGGTGCTACCGTGTTTTGATTTGTTTCTGAGGAGACAGTAATATCTGCTGTTGCAAGCAGGCTTTCAAAAGGTTGATGAAAGAAGATTCAATGGACTACTCTACATATACTAGTAACATATCAAGAAAAAGGAATCGGACCTCTGTTCCCTCTGGGGGGCAGCATCTGGAAGATCTGGAAATCCAAGGGAATGGTCATGTACCTAATTTACGACCAGTGCGTAGGAAAAGTGCACCCATAGGCAGTAAGACTGTGTCTGTGGAAGAGGATGATGGGTATAGTGATGATGATGCTGCTATTGATGATGATTATAATGAGGATGATGACAACAATCACTATGGTAAAGTGAAAAGACGCAGACGGAGCAGTAGTACTGGGCGAGTTCGCAAAAAGCAGTTCTTGTAGTATGACTCGTAATGTAGGTCTTGCCTGTCTATGAGCACAAACGTTGGTATAGCTGAGATAGTTTAGAAATCTTCCCTGTGTAACATAACTTGTACAAATCTGGAAATCCCATTGAGAAGTTTCAGAAAGAGCTATTTGGGCTCTCCTGTAAATTTGTAACACACGATTGCTATAGAATGCTATTCACAGTTTTTACAGCAAAATTGCTTTGTAAACCTCACATATTGGAATATATAACATGAACAGTTTTTGCAGTCCTGGAATTGCTTTTGTGGTGTCACTCAATCTTGCATCAGTCACTGTATCCTACGTTGAACAAATAATTACGCTTATTTAATTTAGTCCTTCATTAGTAGAAATCAACGTCTACAAGTAGGTGGACTACAACCCTCAAAGGAAGTATCTGATACAATATAGCAGAAATAGAGAGAAAAGCCGCTGCAAGGGGGGGGGGGTGCGCTTCCTCCGTGGCTGGCCGCTCTTGGAGGGAAGCTACATCGGGGGAGGGAGGGCAAAAAGTCACACGGGGGACTGTATTGCTACTCTACGCTGTAGTCCCCTCACATGTGGGTGGGTCCAGGATCCGCCACCAAACCTGCTGTGCATCCTAAAGACAATGACGCTTGGTCCTTGGACAGTTATGGCACTGTCTGCTGTTGACTTGGCGACTAGCAATCATAAGCCAGGTACGATCCTGTAGGCGACTAGCCACAGAAAGAGGGTGACCTTCTGGCGTCAGAAGCTATCCCATAGCCTCCTCCAGAAGTCGGCAAGGGGCTTCAGCCCTGGGGGTCGTGTGTCAAATGTCGCAGGCCTGCAGGTGGTCGGCTCTAGCAGGTGCCATTGATGCTGTCTATTTGAATGTGCTGGTACTTGAGAAAGGAGAAACAGGGTGGTAGTATGGGGAAGTGGGGTTGCACCAGAACCACTAAGGGGCCCAAGGTGGCTTTCCCGAAGCCATAGTTGCCATGAAGGGTTGTGTACGGCCTCAAGAGGGAAGGGGTTGATGTTGTTGTTGGCTGTGGTTGCCTACCACAAAGGAGAGGTGGCCAATCCTCTCTAATGACAAAGATGGCCATCTAGACCCGGGGAGGGGGGGGGGGGTGGGGTTGTGAATCTGCTTTTGCAGGGAAATGGCTGAGTCGAATATGAAGCTACTTGAAGAGGGTTGACAAGCTCACCGATTCAGTTGGGGCAAAGGTCAGGCAGTCCAAAAGAACATGGGTGCGCGTGCCTAGGGTTTTGCTGGATGGGAGGCTGTTGGAGTTCAAACCAAGGGCTGACAGAGCTGCTCGTTGTTGAGAGAGGGGGGTGATTGAGATACCATGGGCTGAAAAAGGTCAAAGGCTTAGAAGAGACTAGCCACACGGTTGACTTCAAAGAGCTGCCAAATTTGCGGATAGGGGCCCCAGAGAAGATTTAATGAAGGCCTGTTGTCCAGGGGCTGCTGCAAGAAGTAGTATGGTCAGCAACATGATCAAGAAAGTTCTTCCATGACAGCGGGGGTCTACTGCCAGCTCTATGATGCCCACAGCCCCTATGTGGGGGGGTTGATGAATGATGACGCTCCAGGCCACCTTGGTCTGGACGTCTCAATTTTCTAAGTACATGATAAGCCGTTTGATTTGGCAAATGCAGCAATGAGAGGAGGTCCAGTATGAGGTAATGTACCACACGGAAGTGAGGTGTCCTCTAGATGCTCAAGAGAACAGGGGCGATTTGCTGCTTTGGGGAGATGTCGATGCCCACCTGGTTGTGGAGGTTACACACTGGGGTGCTGTGGGGAATCCATAGGGAAGCTTTGATGGGGCGCCAAGTCCGTATCCAGAAATCGCAAGATTTGTGCAAATTGATCGCCCTGGAAGCAAGACAATCTTCAATGGCTTAGGGCATCGAGAATTTCTCCCATACTCAATACATGCTCTAATCACTTGTTCTACCCAGTTCCGGCTTGCTATAGCACTACCAAAGTTGCCCAGCTCTTTAAAGCATTGCCAAAACAGTGTTGGACGTTGAAAAAACAAGTTACACTTCCCCTTTCGGTTCATAGCTTGGATCCACACAGCAGAGACACAGGCATTCCCTCATAACTCTACCAGACTGTTCTTTTCCTCATACCCCTATCACAGCTTCAAAGCGTCAATAGTGTGACCACTTTTCTTTCAGCCAGCATGTCTAAGGCCCAAAACAGCATTAGTTTAGCTCTATAAAAGTTCTCTAACCTATCATATTTATGCCTTAGGATTATCGGCCTTATTCATACATATTAACGGTTTCACTCATCAAACTCACTCAAACGTGCACATACACAAACAAGGTGCTTTTTCTATAAGCTTCCTCACTTCATACTTTTCTCACACAACAGTATAATATATTCTCTCTCTCTCGCACGCGCGTGCATGCACGGCTGCGACACACATGTACAACCCCATAGACTTATTCTTTTTACGCACCAAAATCACTAATGCTTCTTCCTTGGGATAACAACTATTGCTCGACTAAATTGCGCAGTTTAGTCCTATAAGAAGCTTGATAACTCCACAACTAGATTGGTTGTTTGTGGAAAAGCTGTTTAGATTACATGATATGCTAGAGAACACTGTCAGTGCAAAGTTCACAAGTCACTTCTTGTAAGTTGTTCTCAAGAAATTTAATATGCAACTGAATATGAGTTTGATGCTCCTCCAACATCTGATGGTCAAACATAGAGGGTTATGCTTCATACATGTGTCCAAGAGATAGATAACAATGCAAAGCATGCTACCACTAAGTTGCGTCTTATTTGATTTGATATGTGATGCTCCAAACAAGGTCTATAGTCTTGTTAAAACTTATTTCCCTTTTCCCAAATTGAGTTTAGTAAATGTGTTAAAAAAAATTTAGAACCTTGTAAGCTACTAGATTTACAAGGTACCTAGTAAAGAACAAAAAAAACTATCCCTTAAGCAAGCAAGAAGCAAGCAAGGAGATGCTCGTGGCTATGTGCGATGAACTCGTTTGTGGTGGCTGTGAACACAAGCGCCGGGCGCTTTTGCATTGAGGCAGCCCCAAGTGTATCTATGTCTGCATATGCCTGAACGAGTGAGACTCTTGTGGTATGGAATGTAGGAGTAGTGGCTGCAGATATAGCTTGATTTGAGAGAGAGAGAGAGAGTCATGGCATAGCTCAGAAATAAGTTAAGCTTGCAGTCAAGGTCAGTCGATTGGCTTGTCTCTAGATCCTTACGGTGAAAGATTTTTGCAAAAATATTACTTACATGTGAAGCGAGTATGTTTCATTAAAACCAGAACAATTTGCACTTCGAACAAGATTAATCTAGAGATTCAAACAGCGGTTCAGAGAGATTCAGGAGTTGCTTCGACTAGTTACCACGTCGACACATGAGTTGGAGGTTTAGAATAAAGGAGAGAGAATGTTACGAGCATAAAACAATCATGCAAGACGATGGGGCCATAACAATCGCGCTAGACCAATCAATGGAAAAGGTACTTAGACATAAAATTCAAAAAAAATTCTCCTACTAATTGAAAATTGTCACTTTACTTTCACACACTACTTAAAAACAAGAGTTCACACACACACTCTCCTTTATAAAAACACTCTTTTAAAAAGAGAACATATAACATAGTGTTCTTTTCAAATCATGCATATATCACATGTCCATGTCACACATCACATAACAAATACCCAAGTAGTCACCTCATCATCATAAATCTCCTCGCACCACAAACGTGATCCTCAGATTAGGACGATACACACCAATGAGCTCAAACGCTCTTGGACCACTATGATGATTGGAGGAGCCCTACAATGTCTCACATCCACCACAATACAAGCACCAAATGATCCCAAGAGTCACTTCT
Source organism: Cibotium barometz (assembly GCF_041138505.1). Lineage (NCBI taxonomy): Eukaryota > Viridiplantae > Streptophyta > Polypodiopsida > Cyatheales > Cibotiaceae > Cibotium > Cibotium barometz. The sequence goes on from NC_141057.1 coordinate 61,196,439, forward strand.
ACTAGTCATTACCTATCTGAGAAGCACACTATAGGCGCCAGTGTCAGAAGCCACGTATGTCCAGTACTAGCACACATGCTTAGCCGCCAATCACTACCCCGCCCGTTTCACCGTAGAGTCACGTCCTATCCTCACACTAATTGTGCTAGGAGGACATCCACATTCGCCCAAGAGAGGTCAAGGTCTCGGACGACTGCCTTCATGTGATGCATCGGATGGCACCCACACGATAATCTAGTCGAAACTCTAAGCAACTTGAGTTCCTCTAGCCACAACATATCCTGGCAAGGTCTTCTCAAGATTTTTCCCTTCTTGGGATCATTTCAAGTTTGAATTCTATAACTAATCCAATCAACTTTGCTTAAGATCCTTGCGTACAAAGATAGTCACTCTAAGATCCTTTTTGTACAAAAACAAGAATCATTCTAGGGTTATTGGTCTAGTTCTCGTATTTAGGCATTACCCTATGTTGAGAATCTCTAAGTAACTTAAGTCATTCGTAAAGACTTCTCTTTCTTGAACGTCCCTTAAAATCCTTTCAATCTTGATTTTTGAAGTTCAATTTCCTTGATACCATTTTCACATTTCTTAAGAATTGAACCTCTAGATGAATTACATTGTAAAATTATTTTAATCAAAGTTGCTTATTTTTAATGTAAAATGATAAGGAAATTGCAATTTATTAAGCATTTGAATATTGTACCTTGCAAAAACGAGCTTGAGGGTACTCTGTAATGACCACTAGACAAAAGAATTGGTCTCTTTCTTGTCTAAGACTCCTTGAGTTTTTTTGCTCTTCCCAAGGTTGTCCAAAATCTAAATAACCTACCTCTTATATCCCAATTAACTACTCTAGCACTTGGTAATGTAACCTAGGAATAATCTAACAAGTTCTACACTGAAATTCGAGCCTCCAAGAAAAATGCTTGGATTTTTTCATGAAGGGGGGGTTATTTTATACTTGAAAATGTGGCTGCATGACTTACATACACCCTTAGTCATCTTAAGTTGGTAGCCCATCATATCTTTACTCCACTTTAATCTACATGCATCCATTAATTTTCTCATGCACACAACCACCTCACATACATCCACCCATACATCTAGTTAACTAACAAGTCCATGCACGGTTAGAGTCTTCTATTAGTTTGCTTTACTTATCTCGACATTAATTACTATTTTTCCTTCTAAAAATTAATCCTAAGGCAATTGCACTCACCTTCAACCTTAGACTTTATTCATATACCCATTCACCCTTACATTCAATTAAATGTGCATACCATCCTATCCTTGGTCAAGGCCAATGTACAAATATCTCCTTATATATTTTACAGATAATTCTCATTAATTAATTTATCTCGAAATAATTCTTCTAACAAAGTTTTCATAATCTAGTTTTATTATTTTCTTTCTTTAATTTTTTTTACCTTAATGTGCAGGTGGGGGGGTGCATATGTGCACATAGAAATCCCGAACTTAATTTTTACATATTGAAGCTTGAATATATTTGTTTATTTATTTTCTAATTTATCAATTTCTCACTCTTCCAAATTTCTCATTAAAAATGCTCATCTAATGAAAAACCTCATATTCTTTCACTATAAATATGCATCAAAGATTGAATTTCTTAGTTACCAAGATAAGGGAAGAGAAATCTTATATTCTTCCCCACTTGAAGTTCCAATATATTCTCATTTCGCAAACTATAAGATCCCTCTCGAAGGTAAGGTAAATAACCTTGCTTTAGTCAGCGTTTAATGCTTTTCTAGTGAGAAAGCACTAATTTCTGTGGTAAATATTTAAAAAACAAAGCTATTGTGAATTCAAAAACTTGCAAGTGAAAGCATCGTATTATGAATCAGTAACCAGTCGCCATGGAAAACTAGAGTGCTAGTTTTATGCCAATAATCACATAATAGATTCGAGTATTATAAAATTTTAGGCTATCACAGACCTTTTTTGAACATCTGTGATAATGAAACATGTTTAAGTATTCCCCTAATTTTGGGAGTGACCGTTTGTGAAATTGTTGACAAAAACGTGAGAGAGAAGAACTCAAAAAGAGCAAAAATATATATTAGTGACCTTGAGCGTCTAGTGTGTACTTTCACTATCACACACCATACTCACGCGCCCCTTGTGTCCCCGTTGGTACCCCCTGCTACATATCACTCGGTCTTCAACCTAAAACCATCACCCACGAACGTTACCCGTTCACACTTATTAATATAAGCGATGATGTGCAATAGTATATTGCTATTGGTTTCCACACAATGCCTGCGTGTCCCACACATTACTGGCTTGTAAATCCCTTGTATTCGTGTCTACGCGTCACACGTGTAAGTCCCACATGTTGTCGCGTCATGTAAGGGTTGTAACATACTTTCCCCCCTTTAGGAATCATCGTCCTTAATGACAAACTGAGGAGATAACGCTTACGAAATAGAAACTCTGTTTCCCAAGCTGCATCTGTCAAGGGATGTCCTTCCATTTTACAGGGAACTCCCAAAGAGTACGATTTCACAATCGCCTTTCTCTTCGTTCCAAGATCTGTTCTAGTGTCCATGATCTTCTTGATCAGATTCTTGCAAAGAAATTGTCTTAGGGAAACTCTATACATTTTATGCACTGTAGATGCTCCTTGTGCCATGGTAGAATGGCACTTGGGCCATTCTATGATTCTTATGCAATGGTAGAATGGCCCTAGGGCCATTCTAGACCACTTTTTGCCATGGTAGATTGGCCCTAAGGCATTGTCTCTATAACTTTGTGCCATGGTAGAATGACCCTAGGTCCTATCTAGACCACTTTGTGCCATTCTAGATTGGTTCTAGGGCCACTCTATACCTTTGTACCACTAGGGCCATTCTATTCTCCTTGTGCCATGAAAGAAGGGCTGTAGGGATAATCTATACCATGGCAGATTGGCCCTAGGGCCAATCTAGACCACCTTGTGCCATGATAAAATGGGACAATATGTAGACAACTTTGGGTCAATCTCCAGACTACTTTGTGCCATTCTAAAGTGTCCTTAGGGCCAATTTATACCACTTTATGCCATGGTAGATTGGCCCTAGGGGGGTCAATCTCTACAACTTTTTTCCATGGTAGAATGGCCCTAGGGCCAGTCAATCTACACCACTTTGTGCCATTCTAGAATGGCCCTAGGACCACTCTATACCTTTTATGCATTGTAGAATGGCCGTAGGGACAATTTATGCTGCTTTTGTGTATAGAATAATGGCCCTAGGGCCAATCCACACTAGTTTGTGCCATGGTGGAATGGCCTTAGGGCTAATCTAGGGCCAATCCACACCAGTTTGTGCCATGTTACAATGGCCCTTGGGACATTACCCACTGTGTGCCATTCTAGAATAGCCCTACAACCACTTACCACTTGTGCCATATGCTAGATTGTACCTAGGGCTAATCTCTACAACTTTGTGCCATGGTAGAATGGCCCTAGGGACAATCTAGACCACTTTGTGCCATGCTAGAATGGCCCTAGGTCCACTCTATACTTTTTGTGTATTGTAGAATGGCCCAAGGGCCAATCTATACTCCTTGTTCCATGGTTGAATGGCCCTAGGGCCATTCTATGCTATTTGTGCCATTGGAGTATGGCCCTCGAGCCAATTAAGACCACTTTGTGCCATGATAAATTTTCCCTAGTTCCAAATTAGACAACTTTGGGCCATGCAAGAATTGTCCTAGGACAACTCTACACATTTTGTGCATTTTAGATGCTCCTTGTGCCATGGTAGAATGGCCCATGGGACATTTCATGATACCTATGCAATGGTAGAATGGCCATAGGGCCATTCTAGAGCACTTTGTGCCATGGTAGTAATGCCTTATGACAAATCTCAACAATTTGTGCCATGGTAGAATGGCCCTATGACCAATCTAGATCACTTTGTGTTATTCTATAATCGCCCTAGGGCCACTCTATACTGTTGTACCACTAGAGCCATTCTATGCTCTTTGGGCCATGGTAGAATGACTCTAGGGCTAATCTAGACCATGGTTGATTGGCCCGTGGGCTAATCCAAACCACCTTGTGCCATGGTAGAATGGTCCTAGGGCCAATCTAGACCACTTTTTTCAATTCTAGAATGGCCCTATGGCCACTCTATAACACTTTGTGCCATGATAGATTGGCTCTAGGGCCAATGTCTACAAGTTTTGTGCCATGGTATAATGGCTCTATGGATAATCTAGACAACTTTGTGTCATTCCAGAATGTCCCTAGGGCTACTCTATACTTTTTGTGCATTGTAGAATGGTCCTAGGGATATTGTATGCTCCTTCCATGGTAGAATGGCCTTGCTAATCTAGACCACTTTGTGCCATTTTAGAATTACCCGAGGGCCACTAAATACCACTTTGTGTAATTTAAGAATGATCCGAGAGCCACTAAACACCACTTTTTGCCATGATGGATTGGCACTAGGGAATATCTCAAAAACCTTCTACCATGGTAGAATCGCGATAGGGCCAATCTAGACCACTTTGTGCCATGGTAGAATAGACCTGGGCCAATTTAGACCACTTTGTGCCATGAGAATGGCCGTATGAGCATTCCATGCTCCTTGTGCCATAGTAGAATGGCCCTGTGCAACTAATCTAGACCATGGTAGATTGGTGCTAGGATAAATCTAGACCACTTTTGCCATGGTAGAATGGTCGTAGTGCCAATCTTGACCACCGTATGCCATTTTAGAATGGCCCTAGTGGCACTCTATACCACTTTGTGCCATGCAAATTTGGCTTTAGGGCCAATCTCTACAACTTTGTGCCATGGTACAATGGCCCTAGGGACAATCTAGACCACCTTGTGCCATTCTAGAATACCCCTAGGGCCACTCTATGCTTTCTATGTATTGTAGAATGGCCATAGGGACAATCTATGCTCCTTCCTCTAGGTTAGAATGGCCCTAGGGACATTCTATACTACTAGTGCTAAGGTAGAATGGCCCTGGGGCAAATCAAGACCTTTGTATGATATATTGGCACTAAGGACAATCTATGTCACTTTGTGCCATGGTAGGATGGTCCAAGGGAAACTCTATACATTTTATGCACTGTAAATGCTCCTTGTGCCATGGTAGAATGTCCCTTGGCCATTCTATGATCTTTATGCAGTGGAAGAATGGCCCTAGGGCTGTTCCAAACCACTTTGTGGCATGGTAGATTGGTAGAATCAACCAATCTTTATAATTTGTGGCATGGTCAATTGCCAGATTGTCCCTAGGGCCATTCTTCCATGGCACAAAGTTGTAGATACTGGCCCTAGGGCCGAATTAGCATGGCACAAAGTGGTATAGAGTGACACTAGGGTCATTCTAGAATGGCACAAGGTTGTCTAGATTGGCCCTATGGCCATTCTACCATGGCAAAATGTGGTCTAGATTTTCCCTAGCGCCAATCTACCATGGTCTAGATTGGCCGAAAGGCCATTCTACCATGATACAAGAAGCATAGAATGCTCATAGGGCCATTCTACAATGTAAAAGTTGGTGTAGAATTCCACTAGGGCCATTCTATAATGTAAAAGTTGGTGTAGAACAGAAGGGGAGGTTCTTACACCTCTACACCTCAACAGCTGAAGAGAGGAATCTTACAACTCTATACTTCTTGTTCCTTTTTCCATGGTTGAATGGCCTTAGGGCCATACTAGTGCCATTTTAGAATGACCTTTTGGCCAATCAAGACCACTATGTGCCATGCTAAATTGGCCCTAAGGCCAATCTAGACAATTGTGCTCCATGGTAAAATGGTCCTAGGGCAACTCTATACATTTTATGCACTATAAATGCTCCTTAAGCGATGGTCAAATGGCCCTCTGGCCATTCTATGATCCTTAAACAATGGTAGAATGGCCCTAGGGCAATTCTACACCACTTTATGCCATGGTAGATTGGCCCTAGGACCAATCTCTATAGCTTTGTGCCACTGCAGAATGGCCCTAGGGCCAATGTAGACCACTTTGTGCATTCTAGAATAACCTGAGGGCCACTCTATACCTTTGTACCATTAGGGCCATCCTATTGTACCATGATTGAAGGGTCCTAGGGCTAATCTAAACCATGGTAGATTAGCCCTAGGGCCAATCTACACCACCTTGTGCCATGGTAGAATGGTCCTAGGGCCAATCTAGACCACTTTGGGCCATGGTAGATTGGACCTAGGGACCTAGGGCCAATCTCTACACCTTTGTGCCATGGTAAAATGGCCCCAACACTAATCTAGACCACTATGTTATTCCAGAATGTTCTAGTGCCACTCTATACCTTTTATGCACGGTAGAATGGACTTAGTGCCATTCTATGCTCCTTGTTCCATGCTAGAATTGACCTGGGGCCAATCTAGACCACTCTGTTCCATGGTATATTGGCCCTAGGGTCACTCTATACCTTGTATGCATTTTAGAAGGGCCCTAGGGCCATTATAGGGTCCTTGTGCCATGGTGGAATGGCCCTCAAGACAATCTATGCCACTTTGTGCAATGGTGGAGTGGCCTTGGGGCTAATCTAGACCACTTTTTACCATGGCAGATTGCCCTAGGGCCAATCTAGACCATTGTGTCCATTCTAGAATGGCCCTAGGGCCACTTTATACCACTTTGTGCCATGCTAGATTGTCCCTAGGCCCAATATCTACAACTTTGTGCCATGGTATAATGGCCCCAGAGATAATCTAGACCACTTTGTGCCATTCTAGAATGGCTCTAGGGCCAATCTATGCTCCATGTTCCATTATTGAATGGCCCTAGGGCCATTCTATGCTACTTGTGCAATGGTAGAATGGCCCTATGGCCAAACAAGACCACTTTGTGCCATGACAAACTTTCCCTAGGGCCAATCTAGACCCCTTTGTGCCATGCCCTAGTCATCCTAGGACAACTCTGTAAATTTTATGCATTTTATATGCTCCTTATGCCATGGTAGAATGGCATTTAGACCTTTCTTTGATCCTTATACAATGGTAGAATGGCCCTAGTGCCATTTTAGACCACTTTGTGCCATGGTAGATTGGGCCTAGATCCAATCTTTACAAGTTTGTGCCATGGTATAATGGCCCTAGGGCCAATCTAGACAAGTTTGTGCCATGGTATAATGGCCCTAGGGCCAATCTAGACAACTTTGTGGCATTCTAAAATTGCCCTAGTCCCACTCTATACTGTTGTACCACTAGGGCCATTCTATACTCCTTAGGCCATGGTAGAATGACCCTGGGGCTAATGTAGACCATGGTTGATCGGCCCTACGACCAATTTAAACCACCTTGTGCCATGGTAGAATAGCCCTAGGCCAATTTAGATCACTTTGTGCAATTCTAGAATGGTCGTAGGGCCACTCTATATACCACCTTGTTCAATGGTAGATTGGCCCCAACGACCACTCTCTTCAACTCTGTGCCATGGTAGAATGGCCCTATGGACAATCTAAACAACTTTGTGCCAATCTATGCCCCTTTGTGCCATGCTAGAATGGTCCTAGGGGCACTATATACATTTTGTGCATTGTGGATGCTCCTTTTGCCATGGTAGAATGGCCCTGTGACCATTTTATGATATTTGTACAATGATAAAATGGCCTCAATACCACTTTGTGCCATGGTAAATTGGCCGTAGGGCCAATCTCTAAAACATTATTCCATGGTAGAATGGCCATAGGGATAATCTAGACCACTTTGTGACATTGTAAAATGGCCCTAGGGCCAGTCTATACGTTTGTGCATTTTAGAATGTCCCTAGGGCCGTTCTGTGTGTGCTGCTTTTGTGTCAAGAAAAACGGCTCTAGGGAAATTATATGCTACTTGTTCCATGTTAAAATAGCCCTATGGCCACTCTTTACCTTTTATGTATTGTAGAAGTGCCCTAGGGCTATTCTATGTTCCTTGTGCAATGGTGGAATGGCCAATCTAGACCACTTTGTGCCATGCTGAATTGTCCTAGGGCCAATCTAGACCATGTTATGATGGCCCGAGGGTTATTCTATATCTAGGGCCATTCTATACTCCTTGTGCCGTTATAGAATATCCATGAGGAAAATATAGACCATGGTAGATTGGCCTATGGCCAATCAAGACCATGTTAGAATGGCCTAAGGGTCACCCTATACGTAGGGCTATTCGCTTCTTATTCGATTCTAGAATAGCCTTAAGGCCAATATAGACCATGCTAGATTCGGCCTAGGACCAATCTAGACCACCTTATGCCATGGTAGAAAGCCCCTAGGGCCAATCTAGACTATGTTGTGCCATTCTAGAATGTCCCTAGGGCCAATTTATAGCACTTTGTACCATGCATGGTAGATTGGCCCTAGAGCCAATCTCTATAGCTTTGTTCCATGATAAAATGGCCTGAGGGCCAATCTACACAACTTTGCACCAATATAGAATGGTCCTAGGGCCACTTTATACCTTTTATGCATTGTAGAATGGTCATAGGGACATTTTATGTATCGCAAAATGGCCTTATGACCAATCTAAACTAGCTTGTGCCATGGAGGAATGGCCTTAGGACTAATCTACACCAACTTTTGCCATGGTAGAATGGCCCTTGGGCCATTACCCACTTTGTGCCATTCTAGAATAGCCCTATGGCCACTTTATACCACTTTGTGCCATTCTAGATTGTACCTAGGGCCAATCTCTACAACTTTGTGCCATGGTAGAATGGCCCTAGGGACAATCTAGACCACTTTGTGCAATGCTAGAATGGCCCTAGGGCCACTCTATACTTTTAGTGTATTGTAGAAAGGCCCTAGGGTCAACCTATGCTATGTGTTCCATGGTTGAATGGCCCCAAGGCCTTTCTATGCTACTTGTGCCATCAAGGAATGTCCCTGGGGCCAATCAAGACCACTTTGTGCCATCATAAATTTGCCCTAGTGCCAAATTAGAGCACTTTGTGCCGTGCTAAAATTGTCCTAGGATAACTCTACACATCTTGTGCATTTAGATGCTCTTTGTGTCATTGTAGAATGGCCCTTAGGCCATTCCATGATCCTTATGCAATGATAGAATGGCTGTAGGGCCATGCTAGACCACTTTGTTCCATGGTAGATTAGCCTTACAGCCAATCTCTACAACTTTGTCCCATCGTAGAATGGCCCTAGGGCCAATCTAGACCACTTTCTGCCATTCTAGAATCACCCTAGGGCCACTCGATATCATTGTACCACTAAGGCCATTCTATGCTCCTTGTGCTGTGGTGGTAGAGCGACCCTAGGGCTAATCTAGACCATGGTAGATTGGGCATGGGGCCAATCCAAACCACCTTGTGCCATGGTAGAATGGTCCTAGGGCCAATCTAGAACACTTTGTGCAATTCTAGAATGGCCCTAGGACCACTCGATCTCATTTCTAGTGGATTCCACGATTCTCTCAGCTTCTTCCTTTGATTTTTCTTTCAAATGTAGTATCTTTTTCCTTTCCTTTTCTTTTGGCCAACTCGTCAGGCTCATGACCTGAAGACTACAGGTTCGAACCCTGCCCCTGCACGTAATGTTGTCAGCAGTAAAAAAGCAAACAAAGATTATCATATAATAATCCATGCTAAAGAATCGGAAACGTTCCCGTCGGCCACTCTATACCAATTTGTGCCATGGTAAATTGGCACTAGGGCTAATCTCTACAACTTTGTGCCATGGTAGAATGTCTCTACGGACAATCTAGACAACTTTGTGCCATTCTAGAATTTCCCTAGGGCCACTGTATACTTTTTATACATTATAGAATGGTCCTAGGGATATTCTGTGCTCCTTCTTGTATGGTAGAAGGGCCTTGCCAATCTAGATCACTTTGTGCCATCTTAGAATGACTTTAGGGTCACTAAATACCACTTGCTGCCATGGAGATTGGCCCTAGGGAATATTCAAAAATCTTCAGTCATGGTAGAGTGGCCCTAGGGCCAATCTAGACCACTTTGTGCCATGGTAGAACGGCCCTCGAGCAAATCTAGACCGCTTAATTATTCCCCTCTGTGAAATAGAAGAAAGATCTTGTTTTACCCTGTTTTGGCCTAGAGAGAGGTAATTCAATATTGAGATATTTTTTGATATAAAAATTCTATAAATATCAAAAATATATTTCCCTGAAACAGAAGTTTAAAATAAATTCTCCAAAGTGCATTAGGAATCAATAAAAAATGATTTAAAAGACCTTAGCCTAAGGGTCAAGATTTTTGAAAATTTTATATTATGGTCCAATTAAGGTTCCTATGAGCCAATAAGATTAATCCAAGTGTTGGGATGAGATAAATCCAATGAATAAAAGAAAATACCCAAAAATGAGTAAATGCTCACATAAGATGAAGAGTTGACTGAGTACAAGGTTTATTAGTTAAAAATTATGAGATATTACTAAACAAATTGAGATATTTTGGAGGAATGATGAATTTTTGACACCTTGGTAAGGAAGGGGAGACCTTTGAGTGCCTCCTTCACATGTGTGGAAGGGTTTTTAATTAAAAAATATTAAGATATTTTTATCTCTCCTCTCTCTTGAATCAAACTAGATCAAAATGGGAGCTAAATTGGTCCAAATCTTGTCCAAATTCAGCCAAACTGAAGCTGGAAAATTCTAGAACTTAGTTGGACTCATTAAGTGGCCTCCCTCACCTATAAATAGACCCTCATTCTTTTGTATTCTCATCTATGAGCTAGATAATGCCAGTATTACATTAAAATAAGCATTTTTTCTATTATTCCTTAAAAATCCTCTACTTTTGGAGAGATTGGAGCTTCTCTCTCTCTTCAACAATCCTTGGAGCTTTCCTCTCAACACACTAAACCAATTGATTGGCTGGGGGCTTCCTTCCAAGATAAAGAAGTAAGAAAAATCAAGAGGTAAGATGTAATTTCATGGTTTTCTTTAATATTCTCAATGATTTCACTTCTCAACTTCTCTCAAGCTTAAGAAGTTTCAAATGAATTATTTTTCAATGCAAATTAAGCTCTCTATAAGAATTCTAATGATTAATCACAAAAAGTTTATATTTATGCTTAATTAGGATGCTTTTTATGTATATCTCTCTCTTCCCAAAAGAATTCTAATGATTAATCACAAAAAGTTTATATTTATGCTTAATTAGGATGCTTTTTATGTATATCTCTCTCTTCCCAAAAGAATGGCCATTCCTATGACTAATTCTCATTCAAATGGATGCTTCTCATTGATAAATTCTCAATTCAAAAATCAAACTCTATGCTAGTTAAGCTAGAGGTTAGAAAATGGCTTTTTTATGCTTTTATGCTAATAAAATTATAGTAAACTTATGATTTAATTTTATATATTGGATTTAGGTCCAATGATAGTTATTCTATCATAATTGTATTATAAAGTTTTATTATTTTCAAAAATATTAAAAATTATCAGTAATAGTAGAGCGAAGCTATGGTAAAATTTTTAAGAAATTAATACATAATTCATTTTTGTACATAATGTGAAAAGAGGACTTTCTACCAATCCATTTTTGTATATAATGTGAAAAGAGGACTTTCTACCATATTCTAGGATTGGTCATCCTATGCTAAAAGAATGATTTTCATCACATTCATGGAAAACTAATTTTTAGTGTTTATACATAAATAAATAATTAACCAAAGAGGTTATTTTGGTAATTTTATTTTTATGCAAAAAGAGGAATTCCCATTGATAATAGAGATCCATGTAATGGAAAAAGAGAAATTTTGGTATATTAAAATAATGAATATTTTATTTAAGAAGAAATTTTAGATAAATTTATTTTATGCATGAGAAAGTTCAAATGATAAAAGAGAAATTCCCATGACATTTGGAATTCAATCATTTAAATAGTAAAAGTGGAATCCTTGGCATATTTGAATTAATGGATATTTTTATTTAAATTTGAAGAGAAATTTTAGATAAATTTAATTTATGCATGAGAAAATTTAAATGATAAAAGATTAATTTCCATGACATTTGGAATTCAATCATTTAAATGGTAAAAGTGGAATTCTTGGTAAAATTGAGATAATGGATATTTTATTAAAGAAAAGAGAAATTTTAGATAAATTTATTTTATGATAAAAGAGGAATTCCCATGACATTTGCGACCTAAGAAATTAAATGGAAAAAAGAGGAATTTTTAGCATAATTCAAATTATGAGTAATCATCAAAAGTGAAATTTTGAGTATTATTGGGAAATATGGGTATAATTGATTTTTGTAAATCCCATGAATTTTTTACTCAAAAGAAGAATATTGAATATAATTCACTTGAGAAATTTGAGAAAGAATATGAAAATATCCATCGAGAAAAAGTGCCTTTAACTAGGCCAAGCAATTGGCATAAATTTAGAAAAAGTCATATCGGTTATCGAAAGTAGAAAATGTTACTAAATGTGAATAGATGTAAATACGATGTGAATAAGATGAGAATACGTTGTGATAAGATGTGGTGTGATGTAAATGAATGTGGATGGGATGTGAGGTGATGTAAATAGATGTGGATATGAATGAAGAGATGAGAATGAGATGTGAGGATATGTGAAAGAATGTGATGTGATGTAAATGGATGTGGATATGGATATGATAAGATGAGATGTGATGTGATGTGAAATAGATGTGATGTGATGTGAATCGGGATAGATGTGAATGAATGATATTGATGTGATGTGAATCGGGATAGATGTGAATGGATGAGATGTGATGTGAATGGATGTGATGTGGATCAGGGTAGTTGTGAATGGATGTGATGTGACATGATGTGAATATGGGTAGATGAGAATGGATGAGATGTGATGGGATGTAATATAATGTGATTGGATGAGAATGGATGAAGGACGGCGGGGATACATATGATTGAATGTGGATTAAGCAATGTGAATTGATATAGAAGAATGTGAAATAAAGAGAAATGATGTGGAACAATGAGAGTTCATTAGAAATTGCATTTATGACCTGTTTTTAAATGACTGTTTTATGTCAAGAATATTGGGAAAGTATTTTGACCATCTTGTGAATGAGGTCGTGGAGACCAAAGTGATGAAGTTACAACAGCTGATGGAGAGTCAACGGAGGACGTCTCGCATAGCAAGGTCGACCGAGGTCTTGACCAGCCTCGGTTCGATTTAGATGGTGAGCTTCCAGTACGGTGAATGAGGGACCAAGGAAGCGGCCTATGAGTGAAGCGCTAGGTGACCTATGAAGAATCCTAGAGGGTGATGACCATACGGTGCTCGGGCTCTGGATCGCCAAAGATACCCACACGTGTATCGAGGAAGAAAATGGAACAAGGTGTTAGAGTTGTTTTCTGAACTCAGGCATGGATCTAGTTGATTGACCTTGCTGGTCCTCAACGAATGAGTCCATGGCTCTTTTATATGGATCTGTTGGTTGATCTTGCTAATCTTCAACGAAGAGTCCATCTTGATTTTTATAAGTGAATATATTTTCGGGTATTATGATCTAAGAACTATTGAAAAGGCCCCCGAGTGGACAGGTGGTGAGCGTTCTGGTTGCCAATGATGCCATAAGTACACCGATGAAGGAGTGACTGGAAATTAGAATATTTTGGAGAATTATGATCAGTGATACTATGGTTTTATTAAAAGATTATTTTAAAGACAGCTGAATCTGTGAAATAGGCAATTTCATATTGGGTGTGTAAGTGGTGTGACTATCTTGAAGTTTGCATGAAGCGCCGGCTAGGGGGCATGGGAACTCTTTTCCTTGGTACACGGGCTAAAATATAACCAAATTCCTAAATAGATCCTATCACTACAGTGGTTGGGCAGTTGGCTAACCCATGGACTAATGGATCCCTAAACTGAGACTCAATTCTGTTATGTTACAATGATAGATGAAGTAAATCCCAAACAGTCCTTATTCTATGGAAAAGAATCAACGGCTGTGCCTCTTGACGAGGAAAAAAGTGTTGGTCTCTATGATCCAAGTGCAAGTCTCTTCCTTGATCTGACCATATGATTACTGGTTCGGTCAGATCAGTTTGGTTAGTTAAGGCTCGTGACTACATTGGAATAAAAATATCCTGGAGGAATCGCCCGTGCTTTCTAGGCGAGGGAAGTTTTTCTAGGTTCAGTTTTGGAACAAACCAAGGTTTATTCTCTTGTCCGGATATCTGTGGGCGAGGCGAAGGGCCAATCTAGACCACTTTGTGCCATTCTAGAATCACCCTAGGGCCACTCAATATCGTTGTACCACTAAGGCCATTCTATGCTCCTTCTGCCATGGTAGAACAACCCTAGGGCTAATCTAGGCCATGGTAGATTGGACCTAGGGCCAATCTAAACCACCTTGTTCCATGGTATAATGGTCCTAGTGCCAATCTAGAACACTCTGTGCAATTCTAGAATGGCCCTAGGGCCACTCTATACCACTTTGTGCCATGGTAGATTGGCACTAGGGCTAATCTCTACAACTTTGTGCCATGGTAGAATGGCTCTACAAACAGTCTAGACAACTTTGTGCCATTCTAGAATTTCCCTAGGGCCATTGTATACTTTTTGCACATTGTAGAATGGCCCTAGGTCTATTCTATGCTCCTTCTTCTATGGTAGAATGGCCCTGCCAATCTAGATCACTTTGTGTCATCTAAGATTGACTCTAGGGCCACTAAATACCACTTGCCCGCCATGGTAGATTGGCCCTATCTCAAAAGTCTTCAGTCATGGTAGAGTGGCCCTAGGGCCAATCTAGACCACTTTGTGCCATGTTAGAATGGCCCTCGAGCAAATCTAGACCTCTCTGTGTCATGTGCAATGGCCCTAGTGGAATTCTACACCAACTTTTACATTGTACAATGGCCCTATGAGCATTCTATGCCCCTTATATCATGGTAGAATGGCCCTCTGGCCAGTCTAGACCATGGTAGATTGGCGCTAGGGTAAATCTAGACCACCTTTTGCCACGGTAAAATGGTCGTAGGGCCAACCTAGACCACCTTATGCCATTCTAGAATGGCCCTAGTGTCACACTATACCACTTTGTGCCATGCTAATTTGGCCCTAGGGCCAATATGTACAACTTTATGCCATGGTAGAATGGCCCTAGGGGCAATCTAGACTGCTTTGTGCCATTCTAGAGTGGCCCTAGGACCACTTTATACTTTCTATGCATTATAGACAATCTATGCTCCTTCTTCCATGATTGAATGACCCTAGAGCAATTCTATGCTACTAGTGCCATTTTAGAATGGCCTTAGAACCAATCAAAGTACACTCTATGCCATGATAAATTGGCCCTAAGGTCAATCTAGACCACCATGTGCCATGGTAAAATGGTCCTATGGAAATTGTATACATTTTATGCATTGTAGATGCTCCGTGATCCATGGTAGAATGGCCCTTGGGCCTTTCTATTATCCTTATGCTAAGGAAGAATTGGACTAGGGACATTCTAGACCACTTTGTGCCATGATAGATTGGCCCTAAGACCAATATCTATAACTTTGTGCCATGGTAGAATGGCCCTAGAGCTAATTGAGAGACCCCTTTGTCCCATTCTAGAATAGCCCTAGAGCCAATCGAGAGACCCCTTTGTCCCATTCTAGAATAGCCCTAGAGTCACTCTATACCTTTGTACCACTAGGGCCATTCCATGCTCCTTGTGCCATGATTGAAGGGGCCTAGGGATAATCTATACCATGTTATATTGGCCCTAGGGCCAATCTAGACCACCTTGTTGCATGGTAGAATGGTGCTAGGCTAGGGCCAATCTCTGCAACTTTGTGCCATGGTAAAATGTCCCCAAGGCCAATCTAGACCACTTTGTGCTATTCTAGAATGTCCCTAGTGTAACTCTATACTTTTTGTGCATGGTAGAATGGACCTAGGGACATTCTATGCTCCTTGTTCCATGGTATAACCTAGACCACTTTGTGCATTTGTATATTGGCCCTAGGGCCACTCTATACCTTTTGTTTATTTAAGAATGGCTCTAGGGCCATTTTGTGCTCCTTGTTCCACAGTATAGTTGACATGGGGCCAACTTAGACCACTTTGTGCCTTGGTATATTGACCTTAGGGCCACTCTATACCTTTTGTTTATTTTAGAATGGCCCTAGGGCCATTTTGTGCTCTTTGTGCCATGGTGGAATGGCCCAGGGGATAATCGACACCACTTTGTGCCATGGGTGGAATGGCCTTGGGCCATTCTAAAGAAATTTTTTTCATTCAAGACTTGCCCTATGCCCAATCTCTATAACTTTGTGCCATGGTAGAATGGGGACAATCTAGATTATGGTGTGCCATGCTAGAATGGCTGAAGGGCCAATCTATTTTCTTGTTCCATGGTTGAATGGCCCTAGGGCCATTCTATGCTACATGTGCAATGGTAGAATGGCCCTAGGGCCAATTAAGACCACTTTGCACCATGATAAACTCGCCCTAGGGCCAATCTAGACCACTTTGTACCATGCAAGAATTGTCCTAGGACAACTTTGTACATCTTATGCATTGTAGATACTCCTTGTACCATGGTAGAATGGCCCTAGGGAAACTCTATACATTTTATGCACTCTAGATTCTCCTTGATCCATGGTAGAATGGCCCTTGGGCCATTCTATAATCGTTATGCAATGATAGAATTGGCCGAGCGATTCTAGACCACTTTGTGCCATGGTAGATTGGCCCTAGGTACAATCTCTATAACTTTGTGCCATGGTAGAATGGCCCTATGGCCAATGTAGACCACTTTGTGCCAGCCCTAGGCCTAATCTAGACCACTTTGTGTCATTCCAGAATAGCCCTAGGGCCACTCGACACCTTTGTACCACTAGGGCCAATATATTCTCCTTGTGCCATGGTTGAAGGGGCCTAGGGCTAATCTAGACCATGGTAGATTGGCCCTAGGGCCAATCTAGACCACCTTGTGCCATGGTAGAATCGTCCTAGTAGGGACAATCTAGACCACTTTGGGGCATGGTAGATTGGCCCTAGGGGACAATCTCCGCAACTTTGTGCCATGGTAAAATGTCCCCAAGGCCAATATAGACTCTGTTTTGCTATTTTAGAGTGGCCCTAGTGCCACTCTATACCTTTTATACATGGTAGAATGGACCTAGGGCCATTTTATGCTCCTTGTTCAATGGTAGAATTGACCTGGGGCCAATCTAGACCACTCTGTGCCATGGTATATTGCCCCTAGGGACAGTCTATACCTTTTGTTTATTTTAGAATGGCCCTAGGGTCATTTTTGGATCCTTTTGCCATGGGGAAATGGCCCCCGGGTACAATCTACACCACTTTGTGCCATGGTGAAATGGCCCCAAGGCCAATATAGACCACGTTTTACTACTCTAGAAGGGCCCTAGTGGCACTCTATACCTTTTCTACATGATATATTGGACCTAAGGCCATTCTATGCTCCTTGTTCCATTGGTAGAATTCACTTGGGGCCAATCTAGACCACTTTGTGCCATGGTATATTGGCCTTAGGGCTAGTCTATACCTTTTGGCCCAACTCCTTCTGCCATGGGGGAATGGCCGCGATTACAATGTAAACCACTTTCTGCCATGGGGAATGGCCCCGATTACAATGTAAACCACTTTTTTGCCATGGTGGAATGGACTTGGGGCCAATCTAGACCACATCTTGCCATGGTACATTGGCCCTAGGGCCAATCTAGACCACTTTATAGCACTTTGTGCCATGCTAGGAAAATCTAGATTACGTTGTGCCATGCTAAAATGGCTGTAGGGCCAATCTATTTCTTTGTTCCATGGTTGAATGGCCCTAGGGCCATTCTATGCCACTTGTGCAATGGTAGAATGGCCCTAGGGCCAATCAAGAATACTTTAGGCCATGATAAACTCGCCCTAGGGACAAAAGCAGTATAAAATGTCCCTACGGCCATTCTACAATGCATAAAAGGTATAGAGTGGCCCTAGGGCCATTCTAGATTGGCACAAAGTGGTGTAGATTGGCCCTCAGACCATTTTACCATGGAACAAAGCTATAGAGATTTGCTCTAGGGCTAGTCTACCATGGCACAAAGTGGTTTAAATTGGCCCTAGGGACATTCTAGAATGGCACAAAGTAGTATAGATTGGACCTAGGGTCTTTCCACTATGGCACAAGGTGGTCTAGATTGGTCCTAGGGCGAATCTAGCATGGTCTATTCTAGCCTCAAGGCTATTCCATAATGGCATAAGGATCATAGAATAGCCCTAGGTATAGAGTAACCCTCAGGCCATTCTAACATGGTCTAGATTGGTCGTAGGCCAATCTACCATGGTCTGTATTTGCCTCAGGGCTATTCTATAATGACACAAGGAGCATAGAATGACTGTAGATATAGAGTGACCCTTGGGCCATTCTACCATGGTCTATATGGGCCCTAGGATAATTCTAGCATGGCACAAAGTGGTCTAGATTGGGCCCAGGGCCGTTCAACCATTGCACAAGGAGTATAGAATGGCCCTAGGGCACTTCTACAATACACAAAAGGTATAGATTGGCCCTAGGGCTATTCTAAGTAGCATAGAATGGCCCTAGAGCCATTTTTCTATACGTAAAAGTAGCACGGAATGGCCCTAGGGACATTCTACAATGCACAAAGGTGTAGAGTGGCTTAGGAGCAATCTATCATGGAACTACGTGGTATTGAGGCCATTCTATCATTGTACAAATATCATAAAAAGGCCCACAAGGCCATTCTACCATGGCAAAAGGAGCATCTACAATGCACAAAATGTATATAGTGGCCCTAGGACCACTATAGCATGGCACAAAGTGGTATAGATTGGCCCTAAGACCAATCTACCATGGCACAAAGTGGTCTAGATTGGCCACAAGGCCATTCCACTATGGCACAAGGAGCACATAATGGCCCTAGATTGGCCCTAGGGCCAATCTAAAATACACAAAAGGTATAAAGTGGCCCTAGGGCCAATAAAAAATGATACACAATGGTCTAGATTGGCCCTAGTCCATTTTACCATGGAACAAAGAGCATAGAATGGCCCTAGGGCCATTCTACCATGCGCAAAAGATGCACAAAAGATATAGAGTGGCACTAGGGCCATTCTAGAATAGCACAAAGTGGTCTACATTAGCCTTGGGGCCATTTTACCATGGCACAAAGTTGGATAGATTGGCCCTAGGGCCAATTTATCCATGGCTCAAAGTGATTTACATTGTCCCTACTAGGACCATTCTATCATGGCACAAGGTGGTCTAGACTGGCCCTAGGGATAATCTACCATGGTCTAGATTAGCTCTACAACCCTTCTATCATGGCACAAGGAGCATAGAATGGCCCTAGTGGTACATAGGTATAGAGTGGCCCTAGGGCCATTTTAGAATGGCACAAAGTGGTCTATATTGGCCATACGGCCATTCTACCATGGCACAAAGTTATAGAGATTGGTCCTAGGGCCAATCTACCATGGCACAAAGTGGTCTATATTGGCCATACGGCCATTCTACCATGGCACAAAGTTATAGAGATTGGTCCTAGGGCCAATCTACCATGGCACAAAGTGGTCTAGAATGGCAAAAAGTGGTCTAGAATGGCCCTAGACCAATTCTACCATTGCATAACAATCATAGAATGGCCCAAGGGCCATTGTACCATGGATCAAGGAGCATCTACAATGCATAAAATGTACAGAGTTTCCCTAGGACCATTTTACCATGGCACACATTGGTCTAGATTGGCCTTAGGGCCAGCCTTAGGGCTAACTTATCATGGCACAGAGTGGTCTTGCTTGGCCCTAAGGCCATTCTAAAATGGCACTAGTAGCATAGAATGGCCCTAGGGTCATTCAACCATGGAAGAATGAGCATAAATTGTCTACAATGCATAGAAAGTATCGAGTGGCCTTAGGGCCTTTCTAGAATGGCACAAAGTGGTCTAGATTATCCCTAGGGCCATTCTACCATGGCACAAAGTTGTAGAGATTAGCCGCCCTAGGGCCAAATTAGCATGGCACAAAGTGGTATAGAGTGGCACTAGGGCCATTCACAAATGGCATAAGGTGGTCTCTAGATTGGCCCTATGGCCATTCTACCATGGCAAAGGTGGTCTAGATTTTCCCTAGTGCCAATCTACCATGTTTTAGATTGGCCGCCCCGCAGAGCCATTCTACCAAGGTACAAGGAGCATAGAATAATCATAGGGCCATTTGTATATGGCGCAAAGTGGTCTAGATTGGCTCTATGGCTATTCTACCATGGCTGAAGGTTTTTGGGATATGCCCTAGGGCCAATCTACCATGGCACAAAGTGGTATTTAGTGGCCCTAGGGTTATTCTAGATTGACACAAAGTGGTCTAGATAGGCAGGTCCATTCTACCATGGAAGAAGGAGGATCAAATAGCCCTAGGGCCATTCTACAATGCACAAAAACTATAGAGTGGCCCTGGAATGGCACAAAGGTGTCTAGATTATGCGTAGAGCCATTCTACCATGGCACAAAGTTATAGAGACTGACCCTAGGGCCAATCTTTACCATGGCACAAAGTGGTCGAGTGGCTTTAGGGCCATTCTAGAATTGCACAAAGTGATCTAGATTGGCCCTAAGACCATTCTACCATGGCACTAGGTGTTTTGAATTCACCCTAGGGCAATTAGACCATGGTCTAGATTAGTGCTAGGGTCATTTGTCCATGGCACAAGGAGAATAGAATGGCCCTAGTGCTACAACGGTATAGAGTGGCCCTAGGGCTATTCTAGAATGGCACCAAGTGGTCTATATTGTAGGGCCATTCTACCATGGCAAAAATATGTAGGGATTGGCCCTAGGGCCAATCTACCATGGCACAAAGTGGTATAGAATGGCCCTAGGGGCATTCTACCATTGTATGAGGATCATAGAATGGCCCATGTGCCATTCTACCATGGCACAAGGAGCATCTACAATGCATAAAATGTATAGAGTTATCCTAGGACAATTCTTGACAATCTAGATATGCCCTATGGCCAATCTTCCATGGCACAAAGTGGTATTTTTAGTGTCCCTAGGGTCATTCTAGAATGGCACAAAGTTGTCTAGATTGGCAAGGCCATTCTACCATGGAAGAAGGAGAATAGAATAGCCCTAGGGTCATTCTACAATGCTCCTTGGCCGGTTCAAAAATTACAAGTGACCCTTTTGAAATAACTTGATGAATGACGACCACTTGCTTTGCTTAGATGGCCTTTGAAAAATATGTTGGTGGGCTCACCTAAGCTAATTGCCCAGTTAACCGCTACCATTGGAAATGCAGTTAACATCTCCCCCGCCTAAAGTAGGTCTGTCCTTGGACCTATGCATGGAAAATCAAAGTCTGGGGAAATTTAAAGATCAGCCGTACTTCTGAAGAGATCATTGGGTTGTTGTTGTAGAGGCCTTAGTGTTGGGTTATTGCTGAATTAATGCTTAAGCTTTCTTAAGTTTGGCAATGAATAGGGCTTGTGAAGTATAAGAGATTTGGAAGGTTTTTGAGAAAACTACATGATGGAGTAGTACAGATTGGTTGTCGATGTTGAAATTGGTGAAGCCAAGAGTAAGTGTATATGTATGTGCATAGGTATAAACAAATAAGTGCCTAATGCATGCACTTGAAAAATGCAAGTGTCTATATGCTCCATAGTAAAATGAACAGCATTTTGTGCAAGAAGAGCGATTGAGGGGTAATCCAGGGCGATGGGTCGTATCTTGAGCTAGTAATATCCCGCCAAGATCCCCCCATCCACGACAAGTGCATGAGTGTAGCGAGTTTTTTTTATAATTTTTATGTTATTTTATTATATTTGGGTATGTAATATGCAGATATGTACAAGGAAATGCAATGCATGAGGTCGTGTTGCAAGACTATGCCCTTGACTAGAAAATCTTAGGTGACATTAGACTCTTATGCCAATGCCTAGATTGGCAACACCTCTAGCATGCGAGAGGATTTTGGAAGCAAATGCATATGCAATATGGAAGGACTATGCTGGTGATTAGAAAACCAACTAGCGACTTGACACACTTGCAAGACTATGCCACTGTGTAGAAAACATATAGGCGACTAGACTTGAACTCTTATGCCTACCACTTTTAGTAGGTAGGCGATATTACAAAAACTTTTTGGTAGCATGTTTCCAATGCAAATGCCTTGATTCTAGGGAGTGTTGGGTTCTTTTGAAAGCTTTGTAGGGAGGCCATAATTCTATATCTACCATTGTCTCAAAATCACAAAGCATGTACCCGAGTAGAAACCTGAGACGATGGAAGTAGAAAGCCACCAGATCCTTATTAGGCCCTTCATTGAGATCATACAGTAACTGCTCTCTACCCCATCTGCTGGTGCATGCATGAGGAACATCTAGAAGTGTAATAATGAGCTGTATGAATTTAACCGTGGCCACAAAAGTAGGATCGAGAATTTGCCTCCATGCATAGTATACTGTCTTTAGGTGACTTATCATTTCCTGCACATCTGTGAAAGTTGAAGAGTGAAACTTAGGATAATTATAGATAGAGTGGGGATTCCTACCATGTTTTACCTTGAAGACTGCATTAATCCACCTTCTAGGATAGGGCATATAGCATGGGTTGACACGCAGGCTCCTTGGTGAATAGTAGTAGGCAAAGGCATAGTGATCCACGTGCAAGTACCTTTGTCTCCATTGTGGTTGTGCTCCCTCCCATCCTAGTTGCCTTTCACTGTATCTTGGAGGTAGTGTTTATCCTCCTCTTTCCTCGAAACGGATGTTCCTTTTTCCATCTTTCAAAAAAAGGAGTATTCTGTAAAGAAAGAAATAATATGTACATCAAGTAGATCAACTAAGTGAGGATTCGTGAACTGCGTATACTTTGGTAATGGCTCCCATAAATTTACTTTCCATTTGTACTGCTTAATATGTTCCACCATATCACCCCTTGGAGGATAGGCTAAATAGGGCCTCCTTTCCA
This sequence comes from Cibotium barometz, assembly GCF_041138505.1. Classification (NCBI taxonomy): domain Eukaryota; kingdom Viridiplantae; phylum Streptophyta; class Polypodiopsida; order Cyatheales; family Cibotiaceae; genus Cibotium; species Cibotium barometz. The sequence goes on from NC_141057.1 coordinate 61,219,315, forward strand.
TTCATTTCTACTGTGGGTGTTTTGACTTCTAAAGTATGGTCATATGGGCATTGAGGATCAAATGTGCTTACCTACATAAGTGCCTCCTCAAAGAAAAGTTGTGGGCTGCAACCAAGGGTTCCCTTCTCTGATTAATTCCAAAGTAAGTGTCCTCTAGCATTTGAGTGAACATATCTTCTTTTGCAAAAATTTTTGTGATAGTATCAGGAGTGAAAAATATTATACATAGGTTGTTCCTTTGTTTGTTGCTACTGTTGTGTCATCTGTGGGATCGGGAAAATCCATCTCTAGATTAGCCTATTCTTCCATAGGAATTTGAGATGCTTCCCTCCACCAAGTTGTGTTTTCCTATTGCCAAACATTATCTGTTGGTGCCTGCTTACAGGTGGTGGACGCTCATAAGGTATTATCTGTAGTCCTTCTTTCACTGTAGGCATAAACTCCATGCTATTTCTTACCTCAATGAAAGGGTAAGTAAGTTCCATGAGTCTTTGGTTATCTACATGAGATTCTAGCCTTAGCACTCCAAATATATTATCAGATCAGGAACCTCCATAGCTTCTACCTTGGGGTAGTTAATTAAGTCCACTTTCCAATCTAACCCTTGGGCTTCTCTTGCTAGCATTCCTTTTAGGACTTGATAATTTCATAAAATAACTTCACTATTCCCAAAGGGTGATAGAGAAAACTATCTGCATCCTTCAAATGCTCATAGACTTGCATGACTTCCTGCATGCCATAAGCTTCCAGCCACTAGACATTGTCCTTTATCCACTGTGAGGAACTTCTAAAATTGTACAACACCATAGGGGCTTGCATCTCTATTGACCCTTCCTCATCATCCCATATTTGTGTGAGAGTAATGAATCTCACCGATTCTCAAAAATTAAGAACAAATGGGTGCATTGGCCACAATAAAAGATACCTTGGATACCTTATCCCATATTATTGGCTGAAAATTGCAAAGGTGAGAGGGGGAATTGCATAATGGGGTAGAAAAGATAGTATCAAATTTATATCAACCCTCTTTAGCTACTTGAAGGCATACTGCAAAGTTACCATTGATAAATTTAGGCAATAGATCACCATTTTGATTGTAGTAAATAGATTTCATGGTGCCACTAGTGCTTCGGCAAAAAAATAATGATAAAAAAGGCCAATATCCCAAACCGAGCATGGTCTTTCACTCCTCATGGCCTCCAAAGTTTGTTCCAAGCTCGTTATTTCTTATGTAGCAATCATTTTCTACTTTTTCCACAGCTCATGTTCACCATCCCTTGAGTCTTGAATAGCTCGTAAATATTGAAGGTACTTGGAAATAAGTTTGTTAACCTCCCCTTCCACCTTGGACAATTGGGATAGAGCCTATGAAATAATTTCTTTGACACATCTAGCCACGTGTTCTAGAGTCTCTAATGTTTGGCCTTCCACAAAATGCATTAATCTTTTTAGAGTAAGTTTGAGCTCCATGATTGCCCACTGGTCTTTCTTAGCCCATTCCTTGGATTTTTGCACAGAACTTGTGGTAAGTTGAATCCTTCATGCATGTGCAAGTTGCAGGGAAATATCAACTTCTCCTCTACTAACTTCACCCTCTTTATGAGTTTCTTTTGGCCCTTGAGTTGGTGACACTTGTGGCTTGGTACTAGTAAAGAATGCCATGACATATGGATAGGTAAACTTGTCCAAACCCCTGTTATGCCCTTCTTCCTCATTTGGGTTGTATGACTTTCCATCAAAATGTTGTGCAAAATCCATTTCCCATTGATTGGCTTCAGTGTCATCAATTGATGGGTGATTGAAATGGGGTAGATTAAATTCTAAAGATTGCCCCCTTTGTGTCAAGCCTTCCAAATGCAACCAGATAAGTTTGAACAATTTCCAAATGCATAAGGGGTGATAGAGGCTCGGGGGGGGGGGGGGTCACTCATAAATATGTAAGCGTAGCACGTGGGTTTAACAGAAGGGGTTTTTTAAATCCTTTTTTAACATATTTTTTTTACATACAAAAGGGTACCATTTAAAGGGGGTATTTATAGATTGAATAGAAAAAGGGTATTTTTACATACAAAAGGGTACCATTTAAAGGGGGTATTTATAGATTGAATAGAAAAAGGGTGTGTTTTATTCATAAAAAATTTACAAATAAAGGGTTTTTAAATTAGGCCTTGAACGCACATGATATAGAGAGTTTACATATAGTGAACCCCCTGAGGATAGAGGTTGCTTTGCCTAGCCCTTAAATATAGATAGCAATCTCTAGCCTCATAAGCTCCATAGAGTTGCATCCATAAGAGGCTTTGTTCTAAGTAGTCATTAGAAGTTGGGGCTTCAAAAGTTAAGTCCTCAAGTAGACCTAATTCTATAAGTTCCCCCTCTTCAGAAAAATCTTGAGAATTGAGGAGTACCCAAACCAAGGCCCTGAAGTTGAGAATCTTAGGATGCAAAATGGGGAAATAAAAAGATCACTAGGTCTTTCTAAGCTAACATCCCCATGGAGAATAGCCGTTATAAAAGTAGAGGCATTATGTCTAGACATTTTTCTAAAGACCATGCTTACCATTAGGAGAAATATGGACGAGATTTTGCCCCTTAAGGGGTTTCTCTCACTTCTCTCTCTCTAGAAAAAGATTCTAAAATAATGTTATAATACTAGCTCTTGTAGAATTAAGGAGATCTCTTTATATTGTTTTTAAAAGAAATTCACCTATTATTTTATTGTAGGACCACCTGTCCTCAAAATTCTCAAGAGTGTGATTATTAATTTTCGTCATTTTTCATTAAGTATACATGGGTTTATGAATTTTTTGTTCATTTAGAGACTTCTCTAGATTTTTTAGAATAAGAAAAGTAGGGTTTTCAGTTTAGGGCGATTTTAGTTTGCTTTGATGAGATATTGCTTTAGGTTTTTCACTTTTCCTCCTTTGTACAGAGAAAATTTAAATCTGTGTTTGTTTTCTTTAGTAGCTATGCTCAAGAGCTTTCTTTCCCTCCTAAACCACATTAATGAGTTTAGATATTCTTAATCATGGGATTTCTTCTCTTCTTTAGAGCAGAGAAATTGAAGGGTAGGTTGATTATTTAGTGCCATTTAGTTGGAACCACATATTTATCTTCCCCTTCAATCATCTTTCTATTCATCAATCTCTACAAAAGAATCAAAGAATAAGAGAGCAATGGAGGTATGTCCATCTTGTTATCTATTATGTTGTTTTGTTATGGTTTGATTTTGTCTGAGTTATTATGTTTTATTCTCTCCTGATGTTAATCTTATTGTTCTAAATGTGATTTAGTCATGTGTGAAATAGAAGATAATAGTTGAGTTTAATGATGTTATTTCTGTGTTATTTACATTTTTTATTGATTTTTTGAGTGCAACAAGTGTGTGAAATATAATTGCTGATTAATAGTATTGATTTATTTTTGGAAACAAGAGAGTAAAAGAATCAAAGAACAAGAGAGCAATGGAGGTATATCCATCTTGTTATCTGTTTATGTTGTTTTGTTATGGTTGTCTGAGTTATTTTGTTTTCTTTTCTATTTTGACCATCTTATTGTTCTAAATGTGATTTAGTCATGTGTAAAATAGAAGATAATAGTTGAGTTTAAGGATGCTATTTCTATGTTATTTAGAATTGTTTATTAGTGATTTTCTGAGTGAAAGAAGTGTGTGAAATATAATTGTTGATTAATAGTTATGATTTAGTTTTAGGATATATTCAAGTCTATATGTTATGTTCAATAATGTTATTTCTCATTTACGATGTTATTTTTGTGTTATTTGGGTGAAATAAGTGTGTTATTTTGATTATAAGTTATGATTTGGTTCTATATTATATTGAGGTTATTTGGGTGAAATAAGTGTGTTATTTTGATTACAAGTTATGATTTGGTTCTATATTATATTGAGGTTATATCTGGTTAAAGTTGTGTTCAATAATGTTATTTCTGGTTATATTTTTGAGTTGTATAAATGTATAAAAGCTACTTTTTTGTTAATAGTTGTATTTTGTTCAGAGCTAATTTTCGATTAATAACTATGTTTTGTCCAAATGTTAATTTTAGGATGCAAGCCGGAACAAGAAGAGAGACATTCACTTCCAATTGGAGGCCGAGTACGCACCGCTAGACAAGAGAACGGCAATAAATAGAAAGCAACTAGAGATAATGCAACAAGAAAGAAATGCAGGGAAAAAACATGTCAATCTTTGGGTTGAGGGGTGTATTTATCCACCCGATCCAATTACCCAAACACCTCTACAATTTAGTGGGCTTACATCTTTCACTAAGTATGTGTGTGAAGATAATGCAGGGTTATTGGGATACACTAGGAGGCTAGCAATGCTTCCTCATAGTGTTACAGATCTGTTCAGTGCACCATGATGGGCATGGATGCAAGGATTAAAGAGCTCACAAAATCACTGAGTGAAAAGGAGAGAGAGAATCGAGGTAAACAATGCAGAACTGCATTGCAAAATGCAGGGTTTAGAGAAGGACAACAAAAAGATGACAGTAATGCTTTTAAAGACTGTTGTTACTTGACCCTTAACGAAAACAAACAAGCACATGAGTGTGTGAGGTTGCTCAAACCACTTCATGAGTTGACCAGAGGGAGTGAGCAATATAATCGGCGGGTCTATACACAATGTGCAAACATGAAGAATATGTTTTCCAACCCAAGTGAAGAGGTTGATGATGCAATTGCAAAGGTCTTAAGCAAATATGGTGAAGTATGCATTGGAAAACCCCAAATTCAAAACCATTGGTGATGATGTTGCAAGAGTACGCTTGAAGGAGGTAAGGAATACCTTCACAGCTATGGATGCTCAAGGCATATGTGATAAGGTAGAGATTAGCTCCGAATCCTATGCTATGATTTATAAGCAATTGGATGTAGGGTTTAAGACTGTTCTTAATAAGAGACGGTGGTGCCCATCCCTAAACCGTTTCATGCAAAAAAGCAAGCATGAAAAAATCTTAATGTAAAAGTCTTAGACACAATTGGTGAGCCAATGCATTTGAAACATACACAAATGCTTAAGTCTGGATCAAAGGAAGTGCCCTTCAAATTGCATGTAGACAATAACTTTGTATTAAATGTATGCAAGCTACAAGTAGCAATGGTAAAGTTCTACAACATGTCTATCGACCCAAAGAGTGCAGAGGTAAGCTTCAATTTGTTTTGAAGCTTGATGAGAGTGAAGTCGTTAAGGGCCAAAAGCTTGAACATGTTAGCTTGACACTAATGAATAGGGCGTTGGATCCCAGCATCAATTCAAAACATCCAAAATATTTTAGTGTGTGTAGCTTGCTGCATTTGAGGTACCAAAGGAGGACCATGAAGTACTTGAGATTTTTTTTTAAAACTTAACAAGGATACCAGATACTGTACGATGGCAAAATAATGTGAAGTTTTGTATGTCAATGGATTTGGTAAATACAAGGTAGAATGGCATCTTGCTGGCAATTTGAAAACATTGAAATGTATGTTTGGTGTTTCAAATTCAGCATCAGCTGAGTTCCCTTGCTTATATTGCATGCAATCTAGAAGAAAGGCAACGATGGGAAGAAACAATGGATTGCAAGGATAGGACAACGTGGTGCTCCAACACGTGACCAATGTGTTCAAAGGAATGGAATGTTGGTGCCATTAGATCCTAAGTGGGATCCTATTTTAGAAATACCCTTAACAAGGGTCCTTTTTGCACCTTGCATTGAATAGTAAGGATAATAGAGAACGTGGTGTTTGAGTATGTGTGTTTTGCCTACAAGATGCAACCTGCTTCAGATGCTGATATATGCAACATGCAAGAAGGTAGAACAAGTCTTGTCTGACATTGGATTGCACCGTGGCTAAGTATAAATAAAAAAGGACGAGAAAAAGTTAGGAAAGAGTGAAAATTTACCATGCAAACCATGTTTAGGGGGAGTGAAGGCTAGGAAATTCTTATCTCCACCATGAGATGAAGATGGTAAGCTGCTTGTAAAACAACCATAGAAGTACGAAGCATGGGAAAAACTACACATGGCTATCCTTGATTGGAGCAATGGGGGATAGACGTGGATAGCAAAGGCAAATGTGTGGATTTCACTTGATAAATTGGCACCACTTTTACAAAAGATGACATTCAATTATGATGATGCCAATGAGAGGTGGTTGTAAACTTTCATAACTCAATGACAGAGGCATGGACTTCAAATTGCATTACACACTATATGGTCAAAGTGGTCTCCATTTCATTTTTATAATTAAATTGTGAATGTAATATTTTGAGTTCAATTGTGGATCCTGTGTTTTTGAATGTAGCACATACTTGAGGCTCATGGTCCATACTTTACTGAACAAGGAAGTTTGGTGATATGGTCCACACAAGGCATGGAGCGATCTCATTGGCAAGCTCAATGCGGATTCCAAAAAGCAACGGCACATGGAGGTGGAATCAATGATTCCAATCCTATGAGGCAGTTACTCCAATGGTGGTATAGGATAATAGAGATAAGATATGAGCGCAAATTCATAAAGTCCAAATCCAGTGATACAAAAGCTATTCGCAGGGCAATATATGAAGTGAGGAAAGCAAGATATGAAAATAGCATGGCCAAAGAACATCGTGCAGAATGGTTGACAACCCAAGATAGAGTCGGTAGCAAATGGAAATATCGATAGAGTTGTAATTATGAAATAACATTTTATGATTATGAGAGTATTGGAGCAATCCAATGTTTTGAAGAAATAGGTGTTTGCTAAAGTCAACAAGGATAACTTTTTGATAGTGTTGATATTTTTTAAAAGTAAGTGTCAATAACTTATAGTAAGTTCTATTTATAAATAAAGGCACTTCATTCATTTCTCTCCATTCCTCCATTTCTCTCCATTCCTTCTAGCTTGTGAGTATGGTGCATACTAAGGAAAGAGCAAACAAGATGCCTTCCAAGACATCGGTTCATTCATTCGGATCTAGTGAACGTACTTACATTGACAATGATGAAGGTCAAGTTCCTCTCGCTGCTCCAACTAGAAAGGCTGCCCCCACTGCTCCAACTAGAAATGCTCATCCATCCATGCATAAGAAGAGAAGATGGAGACCAAGCACTGTCGTTCTTCGTGAAATTAGGAGGTTCAGAAGAGTCCTGAGCTGATTATATACCCAAGGCACCTTTCTTGAGGTTGGTGCGAGAAATACTACAAGATCTACAAAGAGGAGAGCACTACAGGTACTTTTCAAGAGATCAAGCATATAATGTGGAGCGATGGTCATCCCAAGCGTTGCTTGCTCTTCTAGAGGCGGCTGAAAGTTACTTGGTGGATCTCATGCATGATGGTCAGCTATTAGCCATCCATGCTTGACGCATCACACTCAAGCCCTTAGATCTCACTCTTATTTGTAGGATTCATAACAATAGTGATGCATTCAACCTTAAACATTACATGGTTTGAAGAGCTGTGTAAATACTTGTGTATCGTTTTGTGTTTTCACGTTTTCCTTCAGTTCTACTCAACTAGTTGTACTTTATGCGATGTATCGGGGATTTGGATATTTTAAGTTTCCTTGTTTCCAATGTTGTGTACTGGACTTGCCCATCGATTTGAATATTTTGAGTTTTCTTCATTTCTAATGTTAGTGTATATCCTTATATTTTCGTGAAAAAAATTTTACAAGTGCATGTGCATGTGTAGGAATAATTGATGCCGCATGGTGTGCATATATCATAATGGGCTAAAATTTGTTATGTGCATAGATCATGTGGCTTACATCATGAGCATGCATGTGCATGTGCAAGTGCTATTTTTCACGATAATATTTTTTTCCCAGAAAAAATTGAAGCATGGTGTGCAGTGATCAGAATGGTTTGAAATTTATTATGTGCATAGATCATATAGTTTACATGTCTTAGATAAAATATCACCCCTATCAAAGGCCTATAGGGCCCTTGTCCGAAGGCTCATGTGTAGAGGCCTTCTTTTTTTAATACCAGGTTTATACACGTGAGCCTTCGGACAAAGGCCCTACAGACCTTTGATGGGGTTGATATTTTATCTAGGAGGTGTTCCATGATACTTATATGTACACATAAAATTAAAGCTCATTCCAATAAGGAAGACTATTTTTAAAAATTAAAAAGTATGAAATTTATGTACTGAGCTAATTTAGAAAATATATAAATTTTCATCTATAATTATGGAAGTAACCCTCATTTCACCTCATTTCTCATCTTTCATTTCTCTCTCTCACCTCTAAGAGCATGGTTCGCACCAAGCAAACTGCTAGGAGAGTTTGGCCCCCCAAGGTGGGACGTGGAGTACCCCCTGTCCAACCACCACAATAGCAACATTGCAAGCATAGGTGGAATCCTGGCACTGTGGCTCTCCGCGAGATTAGAAAATACCAAAAGACGGTGAACCTGCTCATACTGAAGCTCCCCTTCCAACATGTGGTGTGAGAGATCATGTAAGATCTGCAATACCATCGTGATAGGAGGTTTTGGGCTTACGTAGCATCAAGCCCACTACCTACGCGGTGGACAGCCAAAGCTTTGGAGGCACTCTAGGAGGCGTATGCAGTGGACATTTTTGGTGACATGGTGTTTGCAGCTGTCCATGCGAAGAGGGTCACCATCACTGAAAAAGACATGTAGTTGGTGTGACGCATGTGTTGCTAGAGAGATCCTCCGGGCTAGGATCTTTAGTTTTATTTCTGTATATCTTGCATGATTGTAATTCTTAAAATCTATGTAAAGCTCGATGTATATTAATTTTTTTTCCTCTTATTTTGTGTTGCAAATAAGTCTCTTTTAATTTGAGTTTATATAGTTTGTTGATTTATATGCGTCTTTGAATGGATACAATTTTTATTTGAGTTACGTGTGTAATTTTAATTTATTTTCTTGACATTACAAGACACGTATCAAAGAAAAAACTCTGTAACCCAAATTTCCATTCATAGCATAAAAAATTATATGGTCATCAAAACATAGTTATCAAAGTTACATAATCATAATAGCTATATCGTAGGCTTCTTACTATTAGGTTCTCCAGACTCTGAAGCCGCCTTGATGGCTGGAATCAAAACATGGAACCCTTCAAGCTCTGCCTTGATGACGATGGGATCCTGAACAATTCCAAAGGCCACCACAGAATGTAAAGGCCCTGACCTTTGAGTCGAGAATAAGTAAAGTAACTTTGAGCGTCAAAGTAGAATAACTTTGAGCGTCGAAGTAGAATAACTTTTTCCAAACTTGATTTAGTTGGAATAACTTTGAATGCAGCACCCTTTGTAAGTGCTTTAATCTTCAAAAAGTTCTCTGCATACCTCAGAGAGCAAGTCTTGTGAAAGGCTATCACATCATTGGTGGCAAGTTTGCCAATGTACTCCTTGAGTGCAGAGTCCTGAACCCTTCCTTGGCCCCTAGATCTTCCACTCTGCCTCAATGCAAATTCATCAAAATACACAATTTCTTGCGAAATAAAATTGATGTCAGCATCGATTATGCAATGCATGGGAGAGGATGATTTTTTTAAAGAATATCCCCAAATTTGATATTTAGGGCCTCTAGGGTATGTAGGCCCCACATGTATGATCCCATGCACATCAGAGGCTGGGAAGTGCACTGTCCGAAGGTTGGTGTGAGAAGCCCTGATTTTTGCAGATTCAAGGCTTCCCACGCGAGCCTTCGGGACAGTACACTTCCCAGCCTCTGATGGGCATGGGATCATACATGTGAGGTCTACATGCCCTAGAGGCCCTAAATATCAAATCTAGGGCCCTAAAAGGAGATTCCTTTTCTGCTTCGTCCAACTCCTTTTGCAAGGGTGCCTCCAGATCTTCTCCTAGAATGGGTTTGCCATCGTTCGACTGGACCACATGTGTCGCATGTTGTGGTCAAGGTCCAAAGAGTTCATTCTACAAGTGCTTAAACTCTTCATCTGTGATCTCATATTGAGGAGCTGCATCCTCAATTTGCTTCTAAATGGCAATGATAGTAGAGATATCATCTACACTACTTTCATCATATTGCCCTACCTCATCAACCTGTGGTAGGACTTCTTGGTAATCAAAGTTGAGGAAATCATCAGTGGAATCTCGTACATGTATACTATATAGTTCCTTCTCCCTCAAGTCCAAGAGCTCCAACACATCCTGCATGAGGAGGTACTCCACCCTTCGATGGTGATGGCACTCAATGGAGCTAGTGGTGGGTCGTGACTTTGGGTTTTAGTAGGCTGGATGGATGCAAGTGCCATGCAAGAGCTCTCTAAGGTCTCAACGACAGGGTCTAGAGTGGTCTCCTCTGGCTGTGTGTCTATGTATTCCACTAGAGGGAGATCCTAAATGTCATCATCCTCTGGCTCTTGAACATTAGAGTTCAAGATGTAAATAACAAAAGCAATATCCCGCTCAATGAGATCGAGTGGGATGTTCTCTTCATACGAGGTTGTGACAGCGGTAGTGTAAAAATCTTGTCCGATGATATGAGCTAGAGCTCTGTTCACCTTCTTGTGGTTGGATCCACTCTTCATGCTAAAGAGGAACTCCAAACGAATCCAACTTGTAAGATTCCTCCTCAGCCTGAATAATGATTAAGCCTTTACTTCTTTACCCTGTAATCATTCCCTGTTTTTAAATACAAGAAAATATTATTTTTCCTTGTTTTGTTGATAAAAATTTCTATTTTTGGATATATAAACTCTACAAATATCAAAAATATGTTTCCTTGAAACAGAAAATCAAAATAAATTTTCTAAGGTGCAATTGGAATTAATTAAAAATGATTTAGAAGACCTTAGCCTAAGGGTCAAGATTTTCTAAAAATTTTGGATTATGGTCCAATGAAGAGCAAGACTCACACGCCATTTTGAGGATCTATATTTTCCTGACCCAGCGGAGAGATGACAGCACAAGTGGTTTGCAAGGCAGTTTGTCCATGCCTCTTGCAACCAGGTGCGATGCTGAGCAGAATCTCTCATTGATAATGATTCTGATGAAGCTGAATGTGATACATGGAATTATTTTATATCATTCAATGCCTCAAAATTTTAGACTTTCATGCCAAATTTACAGACTCCTTAGTCGCTTTATTCCTAAAGGAGAAGATAGTAACTCCCTTGGCAGTAAGGGAACGTTTGTATCAGGGCATAGCTATGGCCCAGTACCATCGTCTGATACGTCTCCCGAGGAGATTTTGATTTCTGGAGCCGAGCTACTTTATGTACATATTGTAACTTTTATATAAATAAAGAAATGTTTTCCGGAGAAAAATTTCCTGTTGTGTAAGTGATTGTTTATGGACAAACTGATAAAGAAAAATCTGTTACCGGACATATGTCATAGATCTCTAATAAGATCATTTATCTTGTTTAAGAAAATGTTTTCTGAACCTCTTAAGTCTTAGGATCTCGTGGATGATATCAAAATAAAAATTTATTAATATATCATTTTGGCAGAATCATGAGACGAGGAAACCGTGGCCGTTAGCCAGACCCTCTCTCTAAAGATGAAGAGCTTGACCCCGACGTCCGTAAGGCTGTTCACAGAACTCAGCCAAGGACCCTTCAAAGGTGAAGGGGAGAACCTGGGTGAGGCTATGGAGAAATGGGTGGAAGCTATGGAAGAATATTTTGACGTCACAGGCTACAATGAGCGGAGCAAAATGGCTCTTGCCAGGCTAAAAATTATGGAAACAACCAGGGTGGCAAGGAGGAACCATTGTGACACCAACCATCTGGACATAAATACTTAGTCCTGGAACAACCTTAAAACCTATTTGAGGAAGATATTTTGTCCCCCTGGGGTTTTTAGAAACCAAAATGAATGAATTTTAAGAACTAAAATAGGGCAGCAAAACCATCGAAGAATATCACCAGGCATTCGCTCTTCTACTCAAGTATTCACCACCTCTATATGAAGAGCAACTCATGGCCATGTTCATTTGGGGAATGAACGAACCCTTACACACACTGGTCAAGAATGCCAAGCCAATATCCATGGCAAAAGCTGTCAGGATGGCGAAAGACTTTGCCAAAGCTTTCATCGTAAAAGTCCCGCCAAAGCCAGCTCCCTCATCCTTCAAAAGATTTCAGACACCGGGAAGTTCTTCCAACCTTTCGCCTCCAAAAAAGAGACACCAAGGTCCTAACCATAATGTGGAGACAGGAAGCTTCAAAAATGAAGGAAGACCTTTCCCCTGAAATACATTCTTAGGAACTCCGGCTCTCTCAAGAGTGCAAAGGGAAAAGCTTCGAAGCGAGAGCAGATGCTTCGGATGTCAGGGATTTGGGCACCAGCTCAAGGATTGTCCATCTCCTTCTGTGGGCCAAGGAAGCCAGGGTCCCAGAATTCAAAGACAGACTCCTTCGTATTATCAGTCCAATTAGGGTCCCCCGCGCCAAAATCAAGGCAGCCCAAGAAGAGTGCCAGCTCAGCCTGTAGCCTCCATGCAAAGTAGTCTTCGAACTCCCTCCCAGAATTGGAACAACCAGAGAGAGAGAGTTCCATCTTAGACTACAGTAGTAGCCAGAGCCACCACTATTGCTAAAGAAGTGGAGGAAAAGAAAGGACAAATCTATTCAGCAATAGAGCATCAGGGGAATAACCGTCAATTTTCAGTTCTCGAGACTCCGACAGAGTACCAGTGTAAGCAATTCAAGCTTTTGATTGATTCGGGCAGTACTCATTCTTTTTTTTTCCCCAGGATGTTTGCATAAATTAGTCCTAAATCAAAAATCAGGGAGACCTATGCAAGTAGAATTGGCCAGTGGAAAGATTCTTTTCATAGACCTTGAGACTAACCTTATTTAGTTTAGCCCAGATGGGAACGTAACAGAGTGCAAGTTCAGAGTCCTACCCTTGGGAGTCTATGATGGAATCCTTGGAATGGATTGGCTCCAAAAGAATCAAGTTGACATTCATTGTCACAAAGGAACCATCTCTTTCCTTGACCTTCATGGGAATAAAGTTCAAGGAATTGGAATTTCCAGATCCCCAGTGCTACAATTAGTCAAGGCTTCTAAATTATTAAAAGGGCTCAGAAAGAGGCAAGATGTGTATGTCGTTAAAATGAATCCAGTAAACATAAAATGCAAGGCTAAAGAACCAGAGTGGTTAAGTGAGTATGCAGATGTGTTTCCTAAAGAGCTTGCTGAGATGCCTCCATCTTGTGAAGTAGATCATGAGATCAAATTAACCCCCGTCGGAGCTCAGCCAGTGGCTCAGTGTGCATACAAAATGCTAGTCCTTGAAGCCATAGAACTTAAGGAGCAGTTAAGACAACTATTAGAGCAGGGATTCATCAGACCCAGGGCAATGGATAATGGTCTCATACCGTGGTGGCATAAATCTTTTTTTTAGGTCTATGCACTCTCACTTTACCATTATTTTTGGGCACTATCGCTTTGGGTGAAGCCCATTCCGTGTGCTCTATCTCGTAGATGAATTTGGCATCTATGAGTCGATCTATTTCTTCCCAGACCATCTTGGAGTATTTGGGGTTCAGAGGGCAGGCTCTTTGCTTTATTGGTCTTGCTCCCTCAACCACCATGGAAATGGTGTGTTTGACCAACCCTTCCTATCCGTATACTTCCATGTGAAGCAATCTTGAAATTATATGTGAGAAGAGCGATAAGTTTATTCTCTTCCTCTACAGAGAGGTCTTCCCCTATGTAGATGGGTTTCGGATCTTTCCCCTGAGCCTCCCAAGTTAATTTCCTTAACCTTGGTCAGACCATCATAAGATGTTCGTTTGGATTGACTAATGCCCCAGCGATGTTTAATCATCTTATGCAGGATATTCTTAAAGAATACTTGGATGATTTTGTTCTTGTCTTCTTTGATGATATCTTGGTATACTCAAAGAATGATACAGAGCATGAAGATCATGTGCGCAAGGTCCTGGAAATCCTAAGGAAACACTAACTCTTTGCAAAGAAGAGCAAGTGTTCTTTCTATGTTGACCAGGTGGAATACTTGGGATCCATAGTGTCAAGGGATGGGATTTCTCCTGACCTCGCAAAGATCCAAGCAGTAGTAGAATGGCTAGAACCTAAGACAGTAAAGGAAGTCAGAGGATTCCTAAGGTTAACCGGATGGTATAGGATATTTATACCTAGGTATGCTCAAATAGCATTCCCTTTAACCAACCTTCTCAAGAAGAGTACACTTTTTCAGTGGACTGCAATGTGTCAGAGTGCCTTTGACAAACTGAAGATAGCCTTAGTAACCAATCCTATCCTTGAATTGCTAGATTTCACCAAACCCTTTGAGGTAGTTTACTGATTCCAAAGGGTTTGCCTTAGGCAGTGCTCTTATATAGGAAGGTCATGCAGTGGCTTATGAATCTAGAAAACTCAGAACACGAGAGAAATTATGCCGTCCATGACTTGGAGGTACTCTCAGTAGTCTATGCTCTGAAGTTGTGGAGACTATCTTTTGGGACAAAGGTTCACCTTGATGACAGATCATCAAAGTCTGAAGTGGATCTTCACCCAAAGGGATCTCAACATGCGTCAAAGGGATCTCAACATGCGTCAAAGGAGATGGATGCAGACCCTGTAGGAATTTGATTTTGAAATTATCAATTTGGGAAAGAAAATATGGTTGTAGATGCGCTCAGCAGAAAAGCCTCCTTGCTTGCAATTACAGTGGTGTCAAATCCATTGATCAATGAAGCAAAGGAGAAAATCATGCAAGACAAATTCTTTGCCCCTATTGCTACCCTTCTGATGTAGGAAAGCAAGACTCCTTAGGAAATGAGTCGAGTTCGGATGCATGTATTATAATAATCGGCTATGTATTCCCAATGATGAGGGAATAAAGGGAAGAATTCTGAGAGAAGCCCATGATAGCCTGATAGCTGGACATCCAAGGTTTATAAAAACCTATATGTCTGTGAACAAAAGCTTCTTCTTCAGGACTCAAAAAGGATGTACTTGATCATGTGAAAAAATGCTTAATGTGTCAAAGAGTCAAGGCCAAAGAGAGTCAAGATGCCAGGGAAACTGCAGCCTCTAGACATTCCACAGATGAAATGGGAATGTATCAGTACGGACTTTGTCACTAGATTATCTTCAGTGCAATCAGGTTACAACTCCATTTTTGTGGTAGTTGACAGGCTAACCAAAGTTGCCCATCGGATTCCAGTGAAAGAAGCATACTTTACAGTGGATGTTGCCAGAGTTTTCCTTAAGGAGATCTTCAGATTGCATGGTTTACCTAGGAGGATAGTAAGTGACCGAGATCCCAAATTCACATCAAAATTCTAGACTGCATTCTTCGAAGCGGTAGGAACTTTCTTGGATCTCAGCACAGCCTATCACCCTAAAATAGATGGCTAGACTGAAAGAGTGATGAACCAGGTAATTGAAGATATTCTTTGGTCATGCTGCGGGCAGGGAACCCAAGAAGTGGTTAAGCCATTTGCATATGGTCGAATTTGCTTACAATGCTTCTTATCATCAAAGCATTGGGATGAGTCCTTTCAAAGCTTTGGATGGACAAGATTGCCTTACACCATTGACTTGGTCTGACCCATTGATCAAAGTCAAAATATCCAGACAAATGCTTGATGACATGGACCAACAGATGCAATCAATCCATAAAGATATAAAGGCAGCCTAAGACAGGCAAAAGTAGTATGCAGATAAAAAGAGATCAGAGAGAGAGTTTGAAGAATCATATATGGTCTTCATTCGAGTACGACCAAAAAGAAGTTCCTTATCCTTAGGGAAGTACAAGAAGCTCTCTCCCAGATACTGTGGGCCTTATGCTATCATAAAGAAAGTGGGCGATCTAGCCTACAAACTTCTTCTACCTCCCCATCTCAAGGTACATGATGTATTCCACGTCAGTTTGATTAAGAAGTATGTACCCAGCACGAGTCACGTGCTTGATGGATGAACAATTAATCTCTCTGACTCTCAAGGCCAGATGGTACTCCAACCTGAGGAAATCCTTGACGTGCTTGATGGATGAACAATTAATCTCTCTGACTCTCAAGGCCAGATGGTACTCCAACCTGAGGAAATCCTTGACATTCGGGAGAAGATTCTCAAGAGTAGAGTCCTCAGAGAATTCTTAGTAAAGTGGAAGTTCTTCCCTCTAGAAGATGCCACTTGGGAGAAAGAAGAAGAGTTGGCGAAGGATTACCCCCACTTTGCGAGATGAGGACATCTCACGTTTTTCAAGTGGGAGAGGATGTAAGATTCCTCCTCAGCCTGAATAATGATTAAGCCTTTACTTCTTTACCCTGTAATCATTCCCTGTTTCTGAAACAAGAAAATATTATTTTTCCTTATTTTTCCTAGTGAGATAAAAATTTCTAGAGAGTGGTAAATCAATATTGAGATATTTTTGGATATATGAATTTTACAAATATCAAAAATATGTTTCCTTGAAACAAAGAATCAAAATAAATTTTCCAAGGTACAATTGGAATTAATTAAAATTGATTTACAAGACCTTAGCCTAAGGCTCAAGATTTTCTAAAAATTTTGGATTATGGTCCAATTAAGGTTCCTATGGACCAATAAGATTTATCCAAGTGTTGGGATGAGATAAATCCAATGAATAAAAGAAAATACCCAAAAATGAGTAAATGCCCACATAAGATGAAGAGTTGACTGAGTACAAGATTTATTAGTTAAAAATTATGAAATATTACAAAAAAAAGGAGATATTTTGGAGTAATGATTCATTTTTGACACCTTGGTAAGGAAAAGGTGGACCTTCAAGGAGGCACCTATTTCACATGTGTGGAGGAGTTTTAAACTAAAAAATAATAGGATACTTTTATCTCTCCTCTCTCCTGTATCAAACCAAATAAAAAAGGGAGCAAAACTGGTCCAAATCTTGTCCATTGAAGCTGGAAATTTCTAGAACCTAGTTGGACTCAGTTCGTGGCCTCCCTCACCTATAAATAGACCCTCATTCTTTTGTATTCTCATCTGTGAACTAAACTATGCCGGTATTACTCTAAGATAAGCTTATTTTCTATTACCCTCTAAAAATCCTCTACAAATTGAAGAGATTGGAGCTTCTCTCTCTCTTCAACCTTCCTTGGAGTCTTCATCAACATACCAAACTAATTGATTGGTTGGGGGCCTTTCCATTGACTAAAGAATCAAGCAAATTAAGAGGTAAAGTAAGGTTTATGGTCTTTTTTCTAAAATCTCAAAATGTTTCTCACTTCTCAACCCCTCTCAAGCTTGAGAAGCATTCAATTGAATGCCTCTTTAATGCAATTGGAACTCTCTAATGAATGTTAATGATAAATCTTATAAATTTTACATTTATGCTTAAATTAAAATATTTTTTAAAACATATCTCTCTCTCCCCCAAAGAATGGTCATTGCTATGACCTATTCTATATTCAAATGATGCTTCTCATGAAGCAATTCTCAAATCTATAAGTAATTTCTATGTTTGTCAAATTAGAGGCCAAATAAGTGGCTTTTTAATGCTTTTATGCTACTTAATTTATGAAAAACTTAGGAATCAAGTCCATAATTGGATATTGATCCTAATGATAGTTATTCTATCATATTGTATTATTAAAACTTTATGCTTTCAAAATTATTAAAAAATATCAATAATAGCAGGCGTAGCTATGGTAAAATTTCTAAAAAATCAACACATAAATCATTTTCGTACATAATATGAAAAGAGGACTTCCTACCATATTCTAGGATTAATCATCCTAGATTAATTGAATAATTCTCATCATAACCATGGAAAATTTGATCTTCAATATTTATG
Source organism: Cibotium barometz (assembly GCF_041138505.1). Classification (NCBI taxonomy): domain Eukaryota; kingdom Viridiplantae; phylum Streptophyta; class Polypodiopsida; order Cyatheales; family Cibotiaceae; genus Cibotium; species Cibotium barometz. The sequence goes on from NC_141057.1 coordinate 61,237,062, forward strand.
CTTAAATATTTAAGTAGAAAAAAGAGAAATTTCTAGTAATTCATTTTTATGATAAAAGAGAAATTCCCATGACAATAGAAATCCATGTATTCCAAAAATTAGAATACTAAAATAATGTATATTTTATTTAAAAATTAAAGAAAGATTTTAGTTAAATTTATCTTTTTGCATAAATAAATTTAAATGATGAAAGAGGAATTCCCACCATAATTGGAATTCAAACATTTAAATGAGAAAAGTGGAATTTCTAGTGTAAAGAAATTAATGGAGATTTTTATTTAATTTTTAAGAGGAAATGTAGTTAAATTTATCTTTTTGCATAGATAAATTTAAATGATGAAAGAAGAATTCCCACCATATTTGGAATTCATTTGAATGAGAAAAGTGGAATTTCTAGTTTAATGGAATTAATGGATATTTTATGTAACTTTTAAGAGAATTTTAGATAGATTTAATTTATGGTAAAAGAGGAGTTCCCATGATAATTGGATTGCACTCATTAAATGAGAAAAAGAGGGATTTTAAGTTTATTCAAAAAAATAGGTAATTGGTCTTTAGTTAAAAGAAGAATTTTTATGATATTTAAGAAAAGATGGATTTGGATTAATTTTTAGGGTCAAAAAGATGAATTTCCACCATAATTCTACCTAATGAATTAAGGTCGAGAAATTATGTGGCAGAAAGAATATCTTGGATATTTTAATGGTAAAATCACTAAATTGATATTTACCCAAAACTAGATGTTTACTGAAGGGAATCCTCATTAGAACTAAACCGAATGAAATTGATTAGACTACGAGAGGGACAGATAGTAAACCTACTTGTCCATCTCTCGATCTGAATCAAGCAAAAACATTGTGACCAATTCCAGTTCGTAATACAAAGAATAGACTACCGGAACTAAATTAGTTTTTCCTTTGACCGAATTCACCAAGAATATAGTTGGACAGACAGACAAAATGATGGGTAGATTACCCTCATGAGAGATCAAGGATCCTCATTATGAAACTAGGAATTATGGAGAAAAGGGTTTTGTGAACCAATCTCAAACAGGGAATTTTACTTGCATTGGAACCTCTGTTTTTCATTTAAAGGGCTGTTTTTATGCCAGAATGCTGGAGGAAGCATTTTGCATATGTTTTTACTAAGAGGAGGTTCGTTGTTGGAATAGCTGGCGAGGCCTCGGTACGATTAAAATGGTGTGCTTCTGGTGGTACGATGGGCGAGGACCGATGAAGCAGTCCCTGAGTGAAGTGCTAGGACACCTAAGGAGGATCCTAGAGGGTTCTGACCAGGTGATGCATGGGCTCATGGCGGTTGCTAGGACACCCATGCATACGTCAAGGAAGATTTCGGATGGACTAAAAGGAAAGATTTTTGGGAACCAAATTTTGATTCTGGATCTCGTTAGTTGGTTAGCTGGTCTCTTCAACGGAGAGTCCAGAGGACACATTTGTAATACAATGGACTCGGAATTTTTGAATATGATAATCAGAAATATTATGATTTCTATTGAAGGATTGTTTTAAAGCCAATCGAATCTGTTATTAATGGCAATTTTATATTGGGTGTGTACGTGGTATGCCTACCTTAATTTTTGCATGAATCGCCGACGGCTAGGGGGCTTGGGAACTCTTTTCCTTGGTACCCGGGCAAAAACACAATCAAATATTTATAAAGGAATCCCACCAATACAGTGGTCGGGTGGTTGGCTAACCCATGGGCCGGATGGGATTAGGCTGGATCGATAAAACAACTAGATATGATTAGTTACATTAATTAAATTAAATCCTGAGAAGACCTTGTTCTGTGGGAGGGGATCAATGGTTGTGCCTCGTAAATGAGGAAAAAAGCAGTGATTCCATGGACTAAGTGCAAGTCTCTTCTTGATCTGACCATGTGACTTCGGGTTCGGTTAGATCAATTTAACGTAAGAAGGATCTTTCATTGGGCAGGCTTGAAAAATGATGTCCTTTGGTACTTGAAGCAATGTCTCTCATGCCAAAGAGCAAGGTGAGTCCTCTTCCATACACACAGAAACACCTATAGTCATAATGCCACCACTTGATTCAAAGGGAAAAGGTGAGGTAGATTCTCACTTCAAACCCTAAGGTGCAACAAGTATAAGAGCATGTAGTTACTCTGTTTGGGTTAGACAAGGAACAAGCAGAGCAAATGAAATAGGGTTGCAGCTTTTGGAGCTAACAAGGGTTCTTAACACAAGCAGTAGAGCAAAGTTTTATAAGCAAAGGGATTTAAACAATCAATGAGTTATAGACTAGCAGACACTCCTAATAGAACAGCTCAAAGGCCAGCTACATGAATCAGCCAATCAAGCAGAGAAGACAGTGAGATTGGTGGCTAATCTTTATGAAGAAAAGGTGACATCACTAAAATGGGATGCCGATGCTGATATGTTTAAAAGTCGTTACATAAGGTGAAGGAACAAAACCTGAGTCTGCTAAAAGAGCTGGAAGATCAAAGAAATAACTTGCCTTGGTGGTAGCTCATAGGAGCCAGATGCAAAGCAGGGTTGCTAAAGAGATGGTTAAAGTTGAGGACCTAGGTAATCAATGCAGTGACTTGGAAAGTAGGTTACATAAAGCCAAAGAGAGCCTTGTGCTACAACTCCAGAAGCACAATGAGGAAGAAAAAAGATCTTCACCTTAACACAAGGAGGAAAAGGATGCCTTGTACCAACAGCTTAAGAAGGCCTAGGAAGAATGCAACGGGCACACAAGTGATGCTCTGGAAAAGAAAAAGGAGTTGGAATCTGCACTTCAAAAGTAGAATCAGTACAAAGAGGAAGTATATTCTCCAATGGAGCAGGAAGCAGGTACATTGCTAAATACAATCTCTGATAATGCCTCTACACTATTCACTATAGTTGTTTCCCTGAGAACACCTGGTAATACCCAAAGCTTTTACACCTGCACACTTTTATTATCTATGTTGTAAAGAATATAGACTTTGAAGCTCCTTTGAGAAGTGAGGTCCTGGATGTGCCTATGAAATTGAGCCTCACTTTGCTGCCTCCCCTACTTTTGCCGCGTGGATTAGCAACACTCGCTATGCTCACCTTGGGGACCAGATCTACCCTAGGTTTTGCAAGAGTTTAAACCTCAAGACTGTCATCTCCACCTTAGACCCAAACTCCACCTTGCTAGCTGCATTTTGCGATGCAAGAGACAACTTCACATACTCTATCCCAAATTCCACCTTGAGTTGTGTGAGATCCCTGCCCCCTCCGGGGCTCTTGCCACGGTGGTGGAAGCAGCGTCGGCCTCCCGCGCGGGGTGGGGATCCACACTCGGGGCCTCACCCGTGGATGTCTGGAGATGAGAGGCTAGCCCGGGTGGTTACTCCGAAACCGGGCCCGGAAAGACTCCTCTCGCCCGGATGGCACGGGCGATTCCACCATGGGAAAATCTTCTAGCGGTGGGGAATTATTCTAACGAGTCCAAATCTTAACTCTTTCTCCTTTTGACCCCTGTGCTCGCTTGTCATGCCTTTGAGCCTCTTGTCATGGGAGAGTGGGGGTGTTGATACCTTGTTCCCTAAGGATTTGCATGGCCCCATACTCCAAAACTTGTTGCAACAAGTAGGGGTTGCCTATTGTGTACTTATGATCTACACAATAAGAACTCAGGTTGTTGAAGATTATATGAGCCCAATATTCTTTAAGACATTCTGCCACTATTAGGATAGCTCTAGAGTTTATCCTATTATGCATGTCTATGTACTTGACTTGAGTAAGGAGACAAACTTCCCTGCAAGCCATCTCCCACTATAGGATTTGAGATCTGGTTAAAGAACTCCCCATGTGGTGACTTACTCCACTTATTCATGTGTTTTCCAATATTAATATTGCATGTTTTGAGTTTGGAGAAGGACACTTCAGATGGAAGGCTAAAAGCTTTAATAATTAGTGTCCTATGGAGCTTAACATCTGTTTCATAGTCTCTAATGGTGACAATACCCACCCCCTGTCAGCATCATGTCAGTTGAGGAATTTAGTAATGAGGATAGGGTCATAATGAGGATACCATGAGACTGCCATCTGATCCAAGCCAGTCGCCTTCGGTCTCACCACCATAACATCCTCTTCTTTTAGAATAGCACTCTGGTGCATGGTAAGTGAATAGCCAAGGTTCTTTATCAGAGTTCCTTTCAAATACCCTAACGGCTATGCGCTCTCCATTTTTCCTAGCATCACCAAGATAGCTAGATGAATAATTATGATTGGTGACCCATCCGTCAGCATCTTGTAGAGACCTATCAGGAATCTTCGATATTATTTTGAGCTCCTTAGGCTCTTCGTGTTGCCTTGACTCCTTGGAAGACACACCCTGTTTCCTTGTCATCTTTGCACTCGACTCAGTGCTTGCTTGGGTTCTTTGGGACACTCTTTCTGCAAACAAAACCACATATTAGTGATGTTTTTTTTGGGTTTTGTTTTCTCTCCCTTCTTTTCATAATTTTAGATAATCAATATACAATTATTTGCAAGCAATGCAGTACCCAAGTGTCCTGGTGAACTATGGTATACCCTTCTGGGACAAGACAAGAATTTTCAATTGAAAAAATAATAATAATCCCCAACTGGGGCGAGTTCAAATGAACTTTTTCCCACTTCCTTGCTTTTGAAAGTGGTGGTCAAAATCCTTGAGGCTAAAGACCCACTAGACCCAATACACTCTTCGACGGATACCCAAGTGAATGCGAGCATTATAGCCAAAGAGGGTGGGTACCAGTAGTAATTACCATACTAAATTAGACATGGCTTCCATGGACAAGAATAGTCAGGTTTTTAAAGGTATCAGACTCGAGGGGGCTGAATTAAGCATAGGAAGGGTCAGATCTCATTAAAAAATAGGGAAGTTCTTAAAAATGGCCAGTAGTAATGTAGATTTTGAATTGATAGGTGAATAGAAGATAAATAATTGGTCAACTACCAATGAGAGGAAGAATTATGAAATTAGGAGTGCAGGTAGTCCATTTAGGCCAAAATCGATCTTTAAGGTTAAAAAAAAGGGTAAAAATGACAGTTAGGCAGCCCAGCTACCTAGTGTAGCCCATAGAAGGACTTATCGAAGTGGCTCAAGGGCCTAACCCCTATCCAAGACATAGAAAGGAGCTATTAGCAACAATTCAGACAAGATTTGGGTAAATACAACCTAAACCAAATCATAATTTAAGTCGCTCAGTCATATGTACATGAACCTGCCTTTTGTCAAAAGCAAGTACTTACCTATGTCAGATTCAAACAAGAAGGTGCAACCCTTAAGAGCATTGCATGAGGCACAATAGTACCGAATTTCATGCCAAGGCTGTCCCTAAGTCAAGAGATTTTAACAAAATATAGGTTTTTGCATATGCCGGGAAATTTCAAAAAAAATTCGTTAGAGTCTCCCTACGTTTTGGACAAAATTTGTACCAATAGTGAAAGATGAGTCCCGATGGGCTATTGACATGGTCTGAAACTATGGTTAATTATTCTCTATGGGTCCAAGATTTGGTATAGCAACGAAGTGTACATTAAATATGTATTGGACAAGAGCATGTTCACTTTTAAGAACATATAAGCCTTTTTCAAGTATGCTGAATTTGGGGTCTGGCTTATATTTACATCACAGCACCCGAGTTCCTTGCTAGGCATTCCTTGCCAGGCACTGTAATACTATTTTAAGTATGTAAACAGAGTCAAAATAGCTGGGGGTTTAGCACATGGTAAGTCCACAATACACTTCTTGCATGTGCAAGACCATGTCAGTTCTGACTGCATCCGCATACTAAAAATAGCAAACGTGAACCAACACGCTCTCATTGCTTCAAAAACATGGGTGAATGTGTTGGATGGGAATAAGATTTGATATGCCTATATACCAATGTACTAACTAGGCATATACCAAGGTCTTATCTGTGTCTGAGGTGAGTAGACCCCTTTTTTTTCCCCACATGTGGACCCCATGTAGTCCAGTAGTGCTATTGTTGCTAGATCATCTGTTTGAAGTAGGTTTTATGTCTATTGGATGCACAAACAATGTCCGATGAGGTTAGAGTTTGATATGCCAATGATTTTGTATGTGATGAAGCTCTATTCATGAGCCCTTGGCATTTGGTCAATTCTACGATGATGTTTTTCCAAAACGCGGTCCCTTGTATGCCTATATTTGGCATCATGTCAAATCTTTTCCTGGGAGCATTATAGATAAGCTATGTTTCGTGCCAAACTTGCCTAGAACAATATGTGGTTTGACATGCTTGTAGTCAATTGACTACCTATGTATGAGAGCATGTAGCAAACAAAGGTCAATAAGGGCCGTGTAGAAGCAAATGTGGAGCCCCTTTAGGGGAGGACATCAACTAGTGGAAACAATGACCCCGTGTGTACATGAAACCTTTCAGAGGTGTTTCGACATGGGTAGAATGCTCAGAATGGGTCAAAGTTTGAAATACCTTACCCTAACACCTTGTTATCTAATTTTTACTTGTATGGACCCAATTGAGTGAGGTTAGAGTGTGTTTTTAGCTAAGAATAGCAATTTGGCTTCTAGAAATAGAAGAATTTGACTTTTTCTATTTTGAGCATGGTCCCATGGGCCAAATGTCATAGGACGGAAACTAGGGATGGTTCTTGCCACCCTAAAAAAGTGTACAAGATTTGGTTCAAATTGGGTGTCAAATTTGAGGTCATCTTATGCGTTGATGTGAATAGGCTCTGTGCCAGTCAATTATTAAAAATAGACCCTACATTATCTCAATCTTTACCAAACTTGGTATAATCATCAGGACACATTCCATAATTCTCATGTGAAATCTCACTGAAAACATACATCCTACATTTTGGTCAGATAAGATGTACTTTACATGTATTTTAGCCAAGGTACAAAAACATGTCAGAGGCTCAATTGAAATATTGGGAGCAGTATAACCTGGTTTAAAACTAATAACTTTTACCAATTTGAAGCCCTGTGGAAGCAGGGAGACTATTCGGAATTGAACCAAAGTTGATGAGCCTTTAGTTGTAGTTGTTTTACTTTGCCATGTATGTGCATGGGGAAATTTGAGTAGACTACAAGAAAAATTTTACGTAACGTGGGCTTTTACTGAGCTGGGGCTAAAAATGATGTCCGGGGCCTTGTTTAGCTCTAGAAAAAGTGACCTTTCTTTGCCCAAAATTATTTGAGGCCTGGTATACATTATGAGCAACCATTGGAGTGTTCATACATCAGGGAGAGTAAGCCCCTTTTTTTCCAAAACGTGGACCCCTTGTGTGGGCATTTGTCCAGAGTGGTTTGATCAAGGTTTTGAAGAGGTTTCCCTGACAAAATGACCCCCCCATTAGCAATAGATGTGAACCAAATCTTGTGTGCTTGTAAAGGGACATGAGCAGGTGAGTTATGCTAGTTTTTGGAGTAACCTTTTATTAGTAAGCCACCCATCCAGCTAGACTTGAGCTCCCACCACGGACCAATTGTTGTGATGCTATGTGCAAATCTTTGCCCCCGTAGATAACTTGGAGCCATTCAAAACTACAATGTATGATGTCCAAACCCTTTGATATTTGATATGCATTTTGGCCAATGTACCCTTTAGGAATGTGCAAATCTTTGGATGCATCAAGCAATGAGAAGAGGGTGTACATGGACTCCCTTTAGCTCAGTTGGCTATTGTAGGCAAAAATGATCTTTTGAACAATTTAGGTGCCAGTTGACCTACTTAGAGGTTTCTGAATGCCAAGAAACTTTACAAACCTATGAATGAAAATGGAATTAAGGTTTTGCAAAAGCATACTACAATTGGGAAACTATAAGGCCTTCTTCCAATAGTCAATAAAAAAGAAAAGTACATGACTAACTGTACATATCCTTGTTTGAGGACATATTTGAGCATTTCAAAATCATAGCATCAATGTCTAGAATCCCTAGATATTCGACATGCCTATATTTGATAGAACTGTTTTGTCATATGCAAATCCTTGATGTCATACACAATAGGCAGAAGAACCCTATTTTACCAAACGTGGACCCTTGATGAGGTGGTCCCAGGATGGCTAAAAAATAAAAAAAAATAATTCATGTTTTTAGTCCCTTTACAGCAGTTAGGCTACACAAACTGCAACCCAACCTTATAGGAATCACATATTTTGCACTATCATACATGAGAATAGGTCAAACAGTTTCTTTTGAAGGGGTTCTAACTTCCAAATGAGGAGGCATATATAGAAGTGGCCATTTCTAGTGTCTGGTGCTCAGTTTTGCAGCTCAGAATATGCCCTTCAACCTATCAAAAAATTGTTTGACTAGGTAATCATCTATTACATACATAAGACTACTCATATGTAAGAGAACTCTGTAAACTAGTGAAGATAAGGTCATGTTTTTACCAAACGTGGAATGTCTGTTGGTCATTAAAATTCATAGGCCTATAAAACTAGATGCAGTTGAGAGTCTTGTAAAGGCATACTGAAAATTGACATGTGGAAGACCCCTAAACTGCCAAACATGGAGCTTTATTGTCTATGTTTGACCAAACAGTTAAATCTTTGTTAGGGACCATATTGGAGTAATAAAAACCATAGCATTTGTATTTGGAACAATTTGATCTTTGATATGCATCTAGTCCATATGACTTTCTACCTGTGTGCAAAACCTTGTTGCCATATGATAGGCAAGAGAGCCCCATTTTACTAAACGTGAACCCTGTGTGTGCTTATCTGGGCCACTTCATCTCCTGGAGACACCTTTGTCTTGTTTAGGCTGCCGCGTAACTTTTGACTCGTGGCTCCGATTATGGTGATTAAATAGTCAAAAGTTATCTATTGAAAGATTTAAAATGTGAAAGAACATTGCAAAAGTGAGTACTCTATCAAAAGTTATAGCTGTTCAGGTAAAAGCGAATGATAAACAATGATCCCTGGAGCAGTTTTGACTAGTTAATCACATCCTCCATAGAATAGCCTGATAATAGGGAAAATGTTACCGAAATGGGTTGAGATTTGGTATATGGCTAGTTCAATATGTGGAATAAGCACATGAGTGACCACATAGCCATCAGGCCTAAATACCAAACGTGGAGCCCTAACCTGACCTGTGTGCCTACTATCAGTCGCCTTGACTTCTGTCTTCATAACTTTTGACCTATAGTTTTGATTGGGTTGACCAAATAGTTAAAATTTATCTTCTAAAAACAAGGAATTAAAAATTTTAAGTGCCATATCAATCGGATTTTCATAGTAATTATAGCCACTCAAAAGAAATTTTAGTGCAACTGGCAAAGACTTGCCCCATTTTCAGTGTCAAACATCAATTTATGATTTTATAAGCCAGGACAGGGCAAAACTTTCTGGAATGAGTCAAGATTTTATACCAAGAAAATAAAATAGGTAAAATTCATGCATGCAAGACCCTACAACCAACTGACATCATGAAGTACTGCTGAATACCAAACGTGGAGCCTTTTACCCCTTATCTAGACAGTAGTTTATAGAAAACACCCCTTGCTTGTTTGGGCCATACCTTTTGATCCATAGCTCCAATTGAGGCAAAAAAATAGTCAAAAGTTATCTATAAAAAAAAAAGGAATCCAATGGTTTTGATTTTGTGTCAATTTAAGCACCCCATAGAAAGTTATAGTTGTTTAAGTAAAATGCAGTTGAGTATCTCAGCATATAGTTACCTGTTGAGCTTTTAATTGAATTGACCTGACAGAGAATCTTTGGACGTGCATTATTTTGCCACCAACCTTTGAAAATAAGCCAATAGGAGGTCCAATACTATTGTCTATACTTGAAAGGGGAATTGAACTAGAGGGTAGGTTGCGGATAAGGTCATCAATTATCTTCATGTCATCTGCCAATAACCCTTGATCCACTACTATTTTACCCTTATCGTTCTAATTTCCTAGGCATAGATGTTCCTTGTTATCCTATGTATTTGCACTTAGCTTTCCTATTGGCTTCCAATGTTGAACAATTATTTTACTATTGATGGCTTTAGAACTAGCTTTCATAGACTCGGCCCTGACTTTGTGTACCCCCACTACTTGCAAATCTATAGCCGATGCTTTCTAAGTAATAAGGCACAGGTTCCCTATTTTGATCCACTTTGCAGATGTAGTGGCCAGAGATCGGCCAATAAAGTCACTTTACTTGATAGGGGTGGCTTGTATTCCGCTTCCAGGCGGAGTTCATTTGACAGCATGTTGATCCACTCATCATTTGTAGAGAGCTTATGGATTTTAGACTTGGGTACCCAAAAGTATTTCTTGGTTTGTGCCGAAGCTAGACATTTTAGGTCTATCTTGGCAACCCATTTGTATTTTTGAACAGCTTGTGAGGTCACCAATTCCAAAACTGAGGAATATTTGCTATGGGTGGGCCATTATTTGTTGCTTAGAATTTGATTTTCCTTGGGCAATAAGACTTCCCAATCTGGTTCAAGTGTTTCCTTCTCATATGAAGAGTTGTTGTCTGAAAACCTTGCCCACTCAATGGGTGCATGCATATGGTAAATTTTGGCATCTGGCACCTCATTTAACAAATAGATAGTCTGCTTGCCCAAAGATAAACTAGCAATGAATGTATGAGCTCTCCATTGAATGTTTAAGACATATCTGGCCATTCAATTTCTACATAGTATGACTTCATCTTTCATTTATCTTGCATTCATGACATGGAAAATACCTTCCACAAGATCATTGTTGATATAATAAGACACATTGAACAAGCCGAGGCACTTGGACACACAACCATTGATCATACTCAAGGCTAGACCCAAATCTTGAAGTGTCGATTTACCCATTCTAGCCCAGGTTTTATAAGACATAAGGCTTAAATCAACTCCCGTGTGTCAGGTAAACATAATGAAGGAAACAATTTGTTCATGGCAAGGAATCCAAGGTACACCCACCTTGGTGGTATATAATCATCATTTCCCTAGTTGTTTCTAGCCATGTGTCTGGTTTGAATTGATAGCCCATTAGATTGTTGTTCAGTCTTCTTATTAGCACGAGCTCTAGCTTCTAGCCGAGCTAGCTTTTGTTTCTCTTTCTCCTCTTGTTTCCTTTGTTTAGCTTCATAGATTGCTGTGAGCATGGTTTTCGTAAGTGGTCCATAAAACCTACACAATTTTCTCCCATTTACATAGGATTCAAAAGGTATTCCATGTAAGGTTTCAAATCTAGTCGAGCCAAAATTAGTGAGCTCACAAATTCTAAATGGATCCATGCCCAACGTCTTGAGTTTCCATTTGTTTCGTTTGATAGCGTACATCATTGCTAAGTCGCCTTCCTTGAATTATTTTGTGCTCAAGTGGTTGTCAAACCATTTCTTTCTTCAAAGCGTTTCAACATACAACCCATAGGCTACATGAAGTCTAGTCTCATCAAGGCGTTCTAGTTGGAACACCCTTTTGGATATCTCATTGCCCTCAAGTTTTTTTGATATTGCATTTCTTAAAGAGGGCACAATATATTCCATAGTCATGGAAGCCTCAAATGCATACACCAAATGGAAGGGAATAATTTTAGTAGTAGTCTTATAGGCCGTTCTATAGGCCCAAATAGCAGTTGGAAGATTTTGTTCCCAATCATTTCTTCATTCATTTACTATTTTGGTCAATATGGTGGTGCATAGAGTTTTGTTAATACTTTCTCCTTGCCCATTGGCTTGAGGATAGTATGGCGAAGATTTCGTATGAACAACCATGAAGTCAGCCAAGAGAAAAGTGATCACCTCATTGATGAAATGAGTTCCTCTATCACTTACAAGTTCCAGTGGACAACCATGTCTTGCTATGATATTCTCATACAAGAACAGTACTTCGAGCATTAGCTTTCACAGTGGCTTGGGCCTTTGCCCATTTAGAACAATAGCATGTCACCACTATAATGTACCTTGCTCGAGATGACTTTTGCAGCAAGACTGATAGGTCCAACAAAGTTCACTCCCCACTTCTGGAAGACTTGTAGAGAGTAGACTATAGTCACGGTCATATGATCCTTTCCATGAGTAATGGAAAATATTTGGCATTCTTCACACCTCTTGACAAATTTTGAGACACCACCAAATAGGGTTGGCCACCATAGGCTTGATTGAAGCACTTTTTGTGCAGTGGTTTCCATGGAAAAATGTCCACTGCCTATTTCGTTATGAGCTTCCTCAAGGATAGCTACATAGTTAGACTCTAGCATGCATCTATGAAGAACCTTGTCCTTGCCTAATTGATATAATTATCTCACAATTAGCTAATATGGTGTTGCCAACTTAACCAATCATCTTTCTTGTTTTTTAGACAGTTTAGGGCTCATTTTTAGTCCATTTGTTAAAAATTTCACAATGTTAAAGCTCCATTCAGGAACTATGTCTATTTGAAACAGACACACATCAGGCAAGTCATCGTCAACACCTACAAGATGTTCACCATTGCTTACTCTGGATAGATGATTTGTAAGCACAGGTGATGATCCTTTCCTCACAGTGATAGAGAAGTCAAATTCCTTGAGGATCAATAGCCGCCTTGTGATCCTTCTAGTGGTACAAGTTTGTTAACGACAAATAGAGAAGGGCTTGATGGTCTATAAAGAACACAAACCCCAAAAAATAGTGTCTAAATGTCTTAACTACATAAACCATACCTAAGCCTTCCCTTTCTGTGGTTGTATAGTTTTGTTCAGCCTCATTTAATTGTCTACTTTTGCAAAGCTTATAGGGAAATCCATTTTGTGTTCACCTAGTTGGGCAAGTATCCATCCAATAGCATAGGTGAAGACATCAATGTGGATGGGAAAAATTACATCCCAACAAGGATTCTGAAGAATAGGGGCCGACGCAAGTGCCTTCTTTAATTTTTCATAGGATTCTTAGCATTCATTGGTCCAAACAAAAACTATCAATAGTTTGTACAAACTATCAATAGTTTGTACAATGGTCAGGTTATATCAACATACATGAATATAAATCATTGATAATAGCCAACATGACCCATAAACCTTTGTACTCCTTTAGCATTTTTAGGAGGAGGTAATTCTAGAATTACTTTGATCTTGATGAGGTCAGTGGAGATCCCTCTCTTGGACACAATATGTCCAAGGATGATGCCATGTTTGACCATAAACTGACACTTTTTAGGGTTGATAGAGATTCGATAAAGTATGCACCTTAGGAAAACTTTGCGTAAACAATTCAGACGCTCCTTCCAAGATGGGTGCACCCCAAGGTCATCCATAAAGATTTCAAGAAACTTCTCTAGGTAGTCCTTAAAAGCCATACACATAAGTCTTTGGGATGTGGTTGGACCAAAAGGCATGACCTATAGGCATAAGTTCCACATTGCATGATAAATTTTATCTTATGCTGATCGGCAAGATCTATTTGTACTTGGTTATAGCGTGAGAAACCATCCAAGAAGCTATAGACTTCTTTTCCTACCAATCGTTCTAATACTTGTTTAGTAAATTGTAAGGGATAATGATCCTTAACCATTGCAGCATTGACCTTTTTCATGTCAACACACACTCAGATTTTTCTATTCTGTAGGAGAAACCCACTTAGTGTGTTCTATCTCATAAATAAAACCTGCATTAATCAATTTATCAATCTCCTCTCTAACCAATTTGGCATAATTTGGATTCATAGGGTGAGATCTTTGTTGCTCTGGGGTCATGCATCATCCATTATTGGAATAGTATGCTTACAGATTTCAAGAGGAACCCCTTTCATGTCTGAGTATTTCCAACAAAAAACATCTTTGAATTCCTTGAGAAGATTAATGAGATCCTTCTCTTCTTATTCAGTTAAGTTTGTGGCAATATAGACCGGTTTGGAACCTTCACCAAGGTCTGTGATGTCCACTTTCTTAACTTCAGCGAGGCCTTCAAATGATGGTTCAGAGCCCTCTCCTTTTGTTCATCAAGCTTCCTCACATTGCATGAAGCGTTCATCCAAATTATAATTCTTGAAATAATTAGGAATCTTTGAAGCATCTTCTTCCAACTATTCTTCTTCTTGGGCCTTTCATTTCGTTTCTATTTCAGCTTCCTTAAGAATTTTATTCCTTCTCTTTCTAGCAAACCTGGAAAATTTTTGTGAAGTTTGGTCTTTAGACTTAGAAACTAGTTATTAGACTAAGAGGTTCCACCTTTATTTTATGAATTGGAATGACTTGGTTCAGGTCATCACCTAAGGTTTCAGTCAATTCATCAAAGGATACCATGGCCCCAACATACTTAAGGAAATGATTTTTATTTTCTAGCTTTGGATGGGGTGTAGGGTTGATAGTGACTCGTATTTTTTTGTATTTTTCTAAGTTCATCACCTAAGGTTTTAGTCAATTCATCAAAGGATACCATGGCCACATACTGAAGGAAATGTTTTTCATTTTCTAGCTCTGGATGGGGTATAGGGTTGATAGTGACTGGCCTTTTTTGTATTTTTCTAAGCTTCTTCTTGGCTTTACGAATACACTTAGAAATTTCCTCATCTGAACTTATCCCAACAGGGTAAAAAGTAGTAGGGTCACCATCTTGCAAAGAAGCAGTCAACATGTAAAGATATATCTCCTCATTATTAGCATTCATGAATTTTTCTCCCATCTTATTAGGAACTACGTCTATCATAGCCAAAAGTGCATCCAGTTCTCATAGTATTTGGAGTTCGGAATAGAAGCAATCTCTTTATGTTTTTTCAAAACTCCTGCTTCAACTTTCCTTAGATCAATGTCTATTCCCTCATCAATGAGCTTTTCCTTTTTAGCAAAGATTTTTCTTTCTAATTTTGCAGCCTTATGCTTGCACACCATACATACGCTTCTTTCTGTAGACTTTTTAGTATGAGATGTAGTATCTGAATCTAGCTCCAAAGGAGTTCGACTCACTAGATGAGCTTTATGACTCACCAAATCTACCCTAATGATTTGCTCATTATTTTGGAGGTAAATATGGTTCGTACCCCAGTCATGTATCATTCGTAATTGCCTCATAAATGGCCTTCCCCCAATATTATGCTATAATTGCTAGGATGCTAGAAATCCATGATTACAAATGTATGGGAAAAGCACATACCATAGGTATCTAGAGTCATGCGACCGATCTTACCAAGAGGCTTGTTAATATAGCCATCAACCATCTTGACTGATACACCTATAGATTCTAAAGGAGGTTCACCCCATCTCATCCAACAAGCTTTAGTTGCATTAATAACACACGCTTCACCACCATGAAGGATGGCAAAGACTTGAATTCCTTTATAGGAAATAGGATGGCATCTCATCCAACAAGCTTTAGTTGCGATACTAACACCGACTCCCACCATCAAGGATGGTAGAGACTTGAATTCCTTTATAGGAAATAGGAATGGTTGCATTAGTATCCTCCCCTTCGTAGTATTGAAACTACCCACGTTTGTTGATGGTTGCATTAGTATCCTCCCCTTCGTAGTATTGAAACTACCCACGTTTGTTGATGGTTGCATTAGTATCCTCCCCTTCGTAGTATTGAAACTACCCATGTTTGTTGATGGGTATTGTCCGAGTTTGTTGATGGGTACCTTAGGAATACTCTAGTCATCACACGAGAGTCAGAATTATCATATCTACTATCAATATTAAATTCTCCCTCAGACTCCATGTCCAAGGACTCAGTTGGGAATTTGTTCTTTAACCAATGTTGTACAAACCCCCCACAGGGTAGGATTGTCTTGTAAAAATCCCCCCAATGTCATCTTGATAGGTGTTGACAATAGGGATTACAACATGTTCGATGTTCGATGTCCTAGGTTGTTTTGCGTTTCTCACCTTTCTAGCAGGCCTTGGAAATCTCATAGATCTTGCCATCAGAGTTCACACCACTCTCTCTAGGTAATTAGGAAGTGTGGGAATAGATCCTGACTATGGGAATAGATCCTGACTCTTCAAGAGGTTCAGTGGCATTGATGATAGAGGGAACTCTAGATCTAGGAGGAGATGAGGGAACTCTAGATCTGGGAGAAGATATATTTCTAAGATTCAACCAAAAATCATGAGACTCTGGCTGATCTTGATGGTCATGAATAGGTTCTATCAAGTTTTTAGCTTGTCCTTGTGTAATTCCCAATGGCATTTCTGTCATTGGAAAATTTAAAGAGGTTTAACTCTTGAGAGTCTAGAACTATCAACATTGCATAGTCCTCCTCCTCCTTATGCACGACTTCAGTTCTTGACTTAGGAATGACAGATAGTGGAGGTGGAGGAATTGGTTTTGGAGCCTTAATTTGGTCCATAAATGCTTTCCAACTCTTGTTGATTCTTTTGAACCATCTCAATGGCTTCAACAATTTTTTCTTTTTCCTTAATAGGATTTGGGTATTGCTCAAGCTTCTTAGATAGCTTTTGAGGGTGAGCCTCAAAGCTATTCTCCATTGATTTTTTCACAAACCACAAGTCCTCATCCTTAGGGATCAAAGGAAGAGACTCACTGGTGGATGATGAACTTGTTCCATCCATAATTTTTACTTTGTCTTTTCCATTGCCAGCCATCGTAGATTTCTTCCATTCTTCTCTTAGCACTCTTGGAATTCGAAGCTTCCATATCCCTAGTTTTGGCATTTTGGTCTTGATCCCTTGTAGTCACAACATGGACAGTACTTAGAAAAAATTGTTCAACGTCTCGATTTTGGAGTACGCACATCATATTAAATCTAGTAGTCTACCCCAAAGGACTTCTAGTACTGATAGACTGTTGTGTTTTGTAGGGGAAATCCTTGAGTAGGTGATCTACTCCGCACCCTAGACACCACCTCTCTAAAGGAGTAGGAGTAACAATCGTAGGAGCATCCTTATATGATCTCTTAGGACATTCGGCTTTTATATGTGGACCTCCATAACATAGCAAGAAGAGAGTGGAGCTATCCAAGTCAAGGAGTTGATGTCCTTGCTTTTGTTGGCCGCAATCATATTTAATAAGGTGGTATACTCCTTGAAGTTACCATGGTATAGCTAGGAGGCATGACTAGGTATTCATTGTTTTCTGAAATTTCAACAGGAGAATCATAGCTAGGTTCCATGGTAATGTTCTCCATGTCATTTTTGAGCTCTACCACCATTTGATGCATTGGGGTCATCTTAGGAGGGACTGGTTATGGTGGCAAGTTTGGAGGCGGTAAAGGGTTTGTACCTCCCCCCTGCTTACACTGGTGGTGGATGACTAGTTATGGTGTCAAGTTTGGAGGCGGTAAAGGGTTTGTACCTCCCCCCTGCTTGCACTGTGGGGATGACTCTGGGATTGCACTTGTGGTGCAAGTAATGCCAACAATGTTTGTGGAGCTGGTAAAGCAAGAGCTCCAATTGCTTGACTCATCCTTAAAGTGGGATTGAGTCGGTAACTCCTGTTGGTGTCATGGTTACCCATGCACGAGAACAATATCCACACCACAGGTTAGGTCTTGGTTTGAGATGTGGGCATTCTATAGTTGTATGATTCGCTTTACAGTATGCACACCAAACCATTTCCCTACATGGATAGAGATGGGGATTGCTTATCTCTTTCAGAACTAGTTTAAACTCATCCTTGAGTTGCTTCATCAGTTGTCCCACCAACTTCACATCCCCCTTCTTTTTCATCAATTTTATGGCTTCTTTTAGCATCCTCCTTATTTTCATCAGTTTTATGGCTTCTAGAAGGAGTCTTGAATGATTCTTTAGAACCATTAATTTCCTTTGGAGGTCCCATTAAATTATCATCATAATCAATGGCATCTAAGGTACATTCATTAAACGTCCTATGCCTTCAAGCGTAGAGGGCATCATGAAGCTTCTCGCTCTATAAACCTTCTAGGAATAAAGAGATCAACTGAGTCTGGTTGGGCCTTTCCTCACGCTCATAATGGTTATACAAGTACTTTGCTCAATTGATGTATTCCCTTATAGATTCACCATCCTTTTGCTCTTCAGAGTGTTCAATTGATTAACAGAACTCCATTTGGCTCTAATTTTTTCATAATCAATAAGGAAGGATTGTTTCAAGTCCTCATAGGTAGCCTTTCTTTCTGGTTCCAAAGTCCAGAACCATTTAGTTGCACCTTGTTCAAGTGTGAAGCCAAATGCTCTAATCTTTTTAGGATTGTCATTTACACTCAATGCTTCACTTACTTGCTCAAAAGTTTCAATATGACCATGGACATCACCCGTGCCACTGAACTTGGTCATTGCTTTTGACACACTCCAAACCTTAGATGTTGTCCTATCTTGCTCACGCTCTCGAGGTAAAGGAGCATGCAAGTGAAGCATGCAAGTGAAGTTTCTAGCTAGCATGGGACTACCTACTACTGCCCTAGCAATAGCTTTGGCCATTCTTATGGCATCATCGGTTGATAGCGTCCCTGTTGGAGGAGTTGTATTGCCCCTAAAAACCGGTGCATCTAGTCTCTCTCGTGCATGTACATCCACAGTTTGAAAAGCACCCGTTTGAGCAATGTGGAATCTTGGGGTATCGTATAATGGGTCTACATTCCCACTCCCAATAGGTTTAGCCATATGGATTGGTCCAAATGCGGTATGCTAGCTAGAAAGGTAGATGCAAAGGTAAACTCACCATATGAGAAAGGAGGTACTGTTGTGTGAACATAAGAGCACGGAACAAGTCCCTTCTCTCCCTCGATGTGAATTCCCTCTTCTCTCGCCATTTCGCTAACTGGCGGTGCAGATGCATACTCAAGGTTGATGCATCCTCGTATATGTAAACTATGGAAATCCACTAGTTGCACCAATACCCGAGGTGCCTTTGGATTGTGCCTCTTGCATAGCTTCTTTACCTTTACTAGTTTGAGGTGATGATTCACCAAATCCTAATTTCATTGGTATATATGGAGTCAGGTACAACTGAGAATTGACGAGCTTTGGCAATAAGCTCAACCGTTGCTTGATTTTAGGTTCTTCACAAGGAAGATATATGTTCTCCCAAACATCTTTGTAAAAATAGAATCCCAAATTTGGATTTTCAATCGTGAAAACTACAAGATTCAAGGGGTTTACATTGCAAGATCCTTCGCAAGGTACTAGATTAAAGACCCTGTGGACTTCGTCCATGCTTCTTAAGGAAGCCATGTAGTGTCTCTTCAATATTATCATGTCCTCTAGACTCTCTACACTTGTAGTATGAGTAGCATGATCCGTGTGTAGCTCAATCCAATGGGATTTGCATCCCTTTCGGAGCTAGGGGTTCAACCCGTACCGGTGCACGGAAGCTTATCCACAAATGGAGAGAATGCTATGAACACCACTACCTTGACATAGACTTTACACACACAAGCTCAATCTTGCCATAACTCATTCACTCATCATCCCACTCATTCATGCATCCAATACAAGAAGAAAGCTAAGCTAATGCATACACAAGCTCAAAGCATACTTCATTCTCAAGCACTTACTTCCCTAGCATGAACACAAACCTTGAAGCTTAATGGAACTTGAAATAAACATGCATTCTCATTCACTACTCAAGCAATGCCTTGCCCATGGATAAGCTACAAGCTATGGAGAAGCCTAAGCTTGAATCCACTACCACACAAAGCCTAATAGAGAATCCACAAGCATCAACAAAGAAGCATGCACACTAGAGAATAGAAATGAGAAGAGAGAAAAACATCATCTCATTGCATTGAATTAGAAGAGCATTGCTCATACAATAGTGTAGATGGGAAGAGAGAAGAGCTTGCACCTCTATGAACAAGAGGGAGAGCTAGTCTCAAGAGAGCTCAAGCATAAGTTTAGCCCAATGTGTCCCTAAGCTCTCAAATGAGCCACTATTTATGCTAAAACTCCTAAAACTCCCAAAACTTCCCATGTGGGATTATTCTTAAGCCCACTCCCACACTTACCTACAACTTGGAACTCTTTACAAGAGCCCTAAATAAGAATGTCAAGTCTCTTGTTTTCCTGCTTGCATCTTTGTGTTGCATCCTTGCATTAATACCACTCGTCACGCAACATTCCCCCCTTCCTATTTTGTGCACGTCCTCGAGCGCGTAGATGCCAAGAAAGAGTAGCATCTCCAGTGTGTACCTGCAAGCAAAACAATAGGTGGTTTGTGTGTTCTTTTTTTTTCCTTTTTTTTGAAAGCAAAAGTACTGACAGATAATAACGAATGAATAAGACATGGCAATAAACGTACTGACAGATAATAACGAATGAATAAGACATGGCAATAAACGTCCAATTAGCTAGAGGAAGGAAACATTGAAGCAGTGTAGAGATTGAATAGGTTTGTTCAAGCCTTAATAAATACTACTACCTACAGCTAACTAAAGTAAAGAATGTTTTATGCCAAATGTATTGTTCTTTTCCTAGCAGGCAAAAGACAACAGTTAATCGAGGGACTATCAAGTAGTATACCTAGCCTATGCTAAGTCAAATATGTTGGTTCAACACTAATAAATCTAACATAATTATGTAGTGGCAGACTCTTGATATTGCTAAGTGTTAAGGTTTAATATTTTAAGCACAACGGCGACCATCCTGGATTAGACTCTTCGTGTGTTAGGATCAGACTCCTGGAATGAAAGGTACCCTTCAACTAAGCTCAAGAATTTATTCTTTGCTAGTTTGTGCTTCAATATAGAGCATCTAGGCTTATTTTGACCATTAGAAGTAAGGGGTAAAATGGTGGGATAGTCAAGATCTCGAAAAATCACGCTAAGAATCCTTAAAAAGTTACATTTTCCTGAACTGCAATAACTTGACAAAGAATCCAATTCTTTACAATCTTTACATATTTGGATTTCTTGTTTTCTGTAGATAACTTTTGACTACTTGAACACCCCAATCAGAGTTTGGAGTCAAAAGTTATGGCCCGATCAAGTTGACCCTATCCGGGAAGCTGAAGTTCCAGGGAGCTTCAAGAACCTCCACGTTTGGCTCTCACACCAGGAATCTAAACTAAGTTCTAACTTTTTCTTGGTGTTACTAACCCTAAGGACTAGGACCCTGCCAAGTTTGGTCCTAAATTGCCAAAAATAGAAATTTGCAAATTTGGGCTTCCTGGGCCAACTTGGCAGAAGAGAGCTACTATAAATAGTAAAAGGGAACCCCAATCAAGAATTTAGGGTTCCAAGCCTATTGATAATAGGGTGGACTACAACCATACTAAGCCACACGTGGATTGGACTCTTTAAGGCCTTCGCTTAGCGCGCTCCAAAAACGGACCTTACACACTTACTTGGGGCTGAAAATTCAGTTCATTTTGGACCTATTTTCAGACAATGTTCACTTGATTGTTGTTCTTGGATAAAATATTGGTTTGGTGCAAGCACTTGGGTGGCGGTAACCCTTATTTGGCCGCCCTACAACCTTGCTTAAGCAAAGTTGGCATATTGGATCCATTTTCAGCCTATGTTCACTTGATTGTTGTTCCTGGATAAAGTATTGGTTTGGAATAAGAACTTGGGTGTGGCAGTAGCTCTTACTTGGCCCTACAACCCTTCTTAATCAGAGTTGGCATCTTGCTGGCCAGTAAGAGAATATGAGATGGTTAAAAACCCTTCCTCAAAGGGTTGGAAAGTCCTTGTTTAATTCTTGTGTGTGCCAACCAAGCATCTTTCTATGGAATCGAGTCTACCAAGTCTCCAATTACACTTCGGATTTAGTACCTACCAAATTTTTCCAACATCATTAGTTTAATTACTATTTTTAGTAAATTAGAGAGAAGGACCAGTAATTGACAAGATTGAAGTGTTGGCTATTTTAGCCTAGACTACGAGGAATGTAATGAACAATGCTATTGAGGATCCCTTGTTTATGTGCATATACGAGATTTGCGCATTCAACACAGGATCTTGCAACTACTAGTTTCTGGATATTATTCGGTTGAGATAAAAGGCAAGACTCTATTAGTGGATTGTTATCAACAGACCACTTGGGACCAAGGCTAGGACAAAAACCTTGTGTACATCCAATTGTGTTACATTATTGGCCTTGTGGATCGAGTTGCATTCAATACACTTACCTGTAGCTATTTTCGAGATTGGTATATGGATGCATATATTCCTGATTTTCATAGCACTCCTTTCAAGGATTTTTGGCCATTCTTAAATTTAATCAATCGGTTACCCTTCACTTTTGAACGATATTAACATAAGAAATATAGGAAACACCAAAGAAGAAGCTGAAATTTGAATCAGAGAGAAAATTATCACTTGTTGACGAAAGGCCCATTTGAGTTGTGACTCATAGTGGGCACTAACTAACCTATGCACCTGAGAAGTGGTAGGATCATTAAATCTTGGAGAAGCACATCGAACAAAGCTTCACATGCTCCTATGGCAAGTAGCAGCACCACAAGCAAGAATCAATTAAAAGAAGCTTTGTTGATGCCACGACTAACCTTGGGGGATCTTAGTGAGTCAGAGTGATGATTCTTGGTTGTTCCAAGAACTCATTCCTAACCAAGAAAGCTTCACATGCTCCTACGGCAGGTAGCAGCACAAGAAAGAATCAATTAAAAGGAGATATGTTGAGGCCACGACTAACCTTGGGAGATCTTAGTGAGTTGGAGCGACGATTCTTGGTTCCAAGAACTCATTCCTAACCAAGAAACCGAGATTTCCAAAAAAGGAAATAAAATATCTAAGAAACGCTTGATCCCTTCCTTGATATCCTGGTGAACTTGATCGAAAAGCCTTGAGCAAGCCAATGCCACGATATTGGGAAAGAGTCCTGTTGCGTGATGAGTGGTGATCAATGCAAGGATGCAACACAAAGATGCAAGCAGGAAAACAAGAGACTTGACATTCTTATTTAGGGCTCTTGTAAAGAGTTCCAAGTTACAGGTAAGTGTGGGAGTGGGCTTGAGAATAATCCCACATGGGAAGTTTTGGGAGTTTTAGGAGTTTTAGCATAAATAGTGGCTCATTTGAGAGCTTAGGGACACATTGGGCTAAACTTATGCTTGAGCTCTCTTGAGACTAGCTCTCCCTCTTGTTCATAGAGGTGCAAGCTCTTCTCTCTTCCCATCTACACTATTGTATGAGCAATGCTCTTCTAATTCAATGCAATGAGATGATGTTTTTCTCTCTTCTCATTTCTATTCTCTAGTGTGCATGCTTCTTTGTTGATGCTTGTGGATTCTCTATTAGGCTTTGTGTGGTAGTGGATTCAAGCTTAGGCTTCTCCATAGCTTGTAGCTTATCCATGGGCAAGGCATTGCTTGAGTAGTGAATGAGAATGCATGTTTATTTCAAGTTCCATTAAGCTTCAAGGTTTGTGTGCATGCTAGGGAAGTAAGTGCTTGAGAATGAAGTATGCTTTGAGCTTGTGTATGCATTAGCTTAGCTTTCTTCTTGTATTGGATGCATGAATGAGTGGGATGATGAGTGAATGAGTTATGGCAAGATTGAGCTTGTGTGTGTAAAGTCTATGTCAAGGTAGTGGTGTTCATAGCATTCTCTCCATTTGTGGATAAGCTTCCGTGCACCGGTACGGGTTGAATCCCTAGCTCCGAAAGGGATGCAAATCCCATTGGATTGAGCTACACACGGATCATGCTACTCATGCTACAAGTGTAGAGAGTCTTTCGTCTCTCCATTGGCACCGCTGTTGCCGGGGAAAAGACTCAAAACCGATTGAGAAGCTTGCATTACTACCACTAATTCTTTTTGTTTATTGCAATGCTTTCATTCATGTTTATGCTTTCCATGGTTGTTTTCATTGTTGTGTTCATGTTTTGTTCATAGATTAGAGTTAGAAAAATTAGTTTTAAAGTGCTTTTTATTTGCTGTTTTGTATTAAGAGAAGCATAGGATTAGTGTAAAGTTAGAGTAGCATAGATTAGTGAAAGAATAGACATTAGTTTAAGAAGATTTTAGTTAGTTTTGAGTTTATGCGCTTTTTGTTAATTAGTGATTAATTAGTGTAGTTAAGTTAAAGATAGATTAATTAGTTAGTAGAGAGAATAGATTAGTGATTAGTGCAGGTAAGTAGAACATCGAGTAGCTTAGATTAATTAGAGAGTGAGGTGCCTCACCCGCAGTAGAGAAGGTGGCCGCAAGAAGGCAAAGGGCCAGGAGGATTCATGCTTTTTACCTTCGATATCACACTAGTACTCCTAAAAACACTTTTGCGGCGTTGAGCTCCTCCAAATCGGCCTCTGTCAACTCAATCACTTTGGCATAACCTTGCTTTCTTGTGGCAGGAAGGACAAGAGTCAGGCCCGTCACATACTCGTGGACAGCACCACCTTTCTGAAAAAAGGAGCTGCCGTGTGCCCCTGTGCTCAGGAGACCGCCGATGCTAACACCTTCCCAATAGGGAGTGTATGGTAGAGTGAGGCCTGCTGCTTTGCTGCAATGCCATCGATCAACTGCCGGAGCTCCACACCGCTGTCTGCTAACACAATCATCTCCTCCTTGTCGATTACAAGGTTTTGGTTGTAATCCCTGGTACTGATCACCAGCCCATCATTGCCGCCCGGACAAATAAGCTTTGGTATACTGTGTGCCCACCTAGACACAAAACCTGAGTGGCCAAAGGTGAGCTCGCTGAAGGGCCGAGGAGAGGCCGAAGCCTGCAGCTGTGAAGGGCCGAAAAAGAAGCAAAGTGGCCGATAGGCTGCTGCAAAGGCTGCAGAGGCCGGCGGTGGTGAAGTGCCCATTGAGAGACCGCGAGGTGGTGAGGAGAGGCCGAAGCCGGCAGAGCTGAGGAGGCGAAGGCGGGGTAGCCGTGGAGGCACCTGGCCGCTAAGAGAAAGCGAAAGAGAGAAGGAGAGGCAGAGGAGGGGCGGCAAAGGCGAAGCCAAGCTGGGACCGCAAGGAGAGAAGGCGAAGGGTAACCGCTGCAGCTGAGGTGGCGAAGAGAAGGTGAGGCGGAGGAGCCAACTGGCTGCTGAAGGCAAAGAAAGCGAAGGAAAAGAAAGTGAAGGCAGCTGCGAAGGCTGCAGAGGCTGTGTGAAGGCGTAGAGGTGGCCGAAGAAGGTGAAGGCATCAACGCCGCCTGGCCGCCGAAGGTAGCAAAGAAGAGCGGCAGGTGTGGAAGCGAAGGTGCGGCGAAGGTGAGGTGACTGAAACCGAAACCGAAGGCAAAGGCGAAGGTGAGGCTGCAGAGAGAGCCAGGAGGAGATAAGGTACCCGCAGCGCAGAGAGATTCGGAGGCGATAAGGCTAGATAAGGTTAGTATTTTTTTATTTTTTATTTTTTGTTAATTTTCATGTTCTTTGTATTTTTTAAAAAAAAATAAAAAGAAAAAAATAATAAAACAATAAAAATAATTAATTTTTTTATAAATTATGTGTTTACCTTGGAGTCCATATTTTTTACATTTTTTGTATTTTTTTAAAATTTTTATAATTTTTTGCATAATTAGTATTTTTGTGTAATTAGTAAAAAATAAATAATAAAATAAATAAAATAAAATATGTAATTACACACATATTCATGTTAGTTGCATTTAGTGGTTAGGTAGGGTTTATATATATATATATATATATATATATATATATATATATATATATAAGAAAAAAAATATTTTTTTTTAAAAAACTGGACACTGCAACGTGCTAAAAATAGCATATGAATCTACGCTCGGGAACGATACTAGAGGGACGTAACACTAGTGCACCCACTCAAGGGAGCGGCACTCAATCGGTTTGTTGGCAACTTGGAGAGCATTCTCGAGACATCTTCGGAGTCTCAAACAGAGAGCCTCTCAAGAACCGAGAGTGATATTTCAATGGACATAAACGAGTCATTTGGCATGAATAGACCATCCACACCCATTGGTATGGCAGATTCTGCTAATCCATTTGAAATCCCAGATGGGGAGTTGATTGACAACATGAGACTCCATTTCTTGTATACAAACGCGCATGGTGGTGAGATCTACAAAGATCCAATGAGCCGGTTTGTTGTTAAAATTGTAGACATTCATTCTGCGTTTGAACCAACACCATGGGTAAACTACCAAGACGATATGTATATGGGTAGAAATGGAGTACGCTACGAGGTCACCAAAAATCCTGAACAAGTGGATGCTTTGGGTGTACTTCAACCTAGCGCACAAGCAAAGCAGAAAAAGGAGCTTCCATCGGACCCAAATGTGCCAGGAACATCGCGCAGACTTGGTACGCCCATATCTTTACTTGAAGAATTGTTTTCCGACAGGAATTGGGAGGATGAGAAAGAACGGGAAAAGAAAAAGAGACCAGACATAGTAAAAGAAATTCCAGTAGTTAAAATCTATCAAGACGCCCCATTAAAGAGGTGTATAGGGATGTGGTAGAAACCTACTATGCAACCACTAAGCACCCGAGCTTAGAGCTTCCAGTCACGCATACAATAATTGTAGAGCATCTAGAAGGTTTCACTAAGCGTGTTCATGATAGATGGGGGAACGACTTTAGAACCCTTGAATGGCCAGAGGTTAGGGAAATGACATGGAAAGGAAGGCCCCTTTTCACTGAGGTGTCTACCTTAGACATGGCACGTCCAGATGAATCTGCCTTTCGAGGAGAAACACTAGCACCACCATGGGCTAGAACCCCAAGTGTGGCTCGACCAACACCTTCCATGCGAACAACTGCTAAAGGACCAGTCTTTCCAACGATTGATCCTACGAGGAGACCTGGGGCTATTAGAGAATCTAGGGGAGAAGAAAGACTACGAGCAAGTGGATATGTACCTCCAAGAGAACCCCATAGACCAAGTGAACTGACATTTGAAGAGCCTAGATTTAGAGGCCGAGACTCATATAGGAGACATGACGATGAATATTCTAGAAAAGTGAGACCATCTGCACTGCAAAAGCTTGTCAAGAAGTATGATGGATTCGGAGACCCATATGACCATATAGCAGCTTTTAAGCAAGCTATACATGCGGAGCAAGTCACGGATATGCATACACAAATCGAAGGATTTGGCTTGACGCTAGAGAGTAAGTCTTTATCATGGTTTCAGGCTTTAGAGCCTGAGGCAAAGCGATCTTTTGATGGGCTGGAAAAGAGCTTTATAGCTGCGTTTTCAACAATGGGAATTAAGCACAACGCGGTAGCTCAAATTTACGCCTTTAAGCAAAAAGATCAAGAATCGGTGTGAGATTGCGTAAATAGGCTAAAGCAGTACATCAATCCGATGCCCTGACGATGAGAAGCCAAGCCAAGGAAGATTACTTTCTATCTTCCTGGAAGGCTTACGAAACAAGACGCTTCATGCTCACTTGTACGCAAAGAAGCATGTCATCTTCAATGAGTGTTGCATGGATGCCATGGATTACAATGACAACTTTGACATGACTGGCATGGGAAACCAAGATAGTCATCCGGATGATAAACATAGCTCTAGGAAGGGCTCTGACTCTAGTGTGCCATTAGTTAATCCAGATCAGATTGCCGAGATAGTATTGAAAAAGATGGGACAATACTACAGGCCTTCCTATAGGCTTGTAGTATTGAAAAAGATGGGACAATACTACAGGCCTTCCTACCGACCCCAACCATCATACATGCATACTGTGACTTCCTGTTTGCGAAACTTCCCGTGACTCTTGCAAAACTTATGTTTCGGTTTATCACTAGGAATACTCAGCAAGACCTCTCTGCCCTTTAACAACAATCTTATCTTCTCTAACTCCGATTCAGGGACTATGGCATCCTCATCAGAATCCTTCCCACCATCAAAGGATTCTAAGCATCTATCCTCATCTCCTTCGTCAGCTGAGCTGTACTCAAGAGGGGATACTTCCTCTACAGATACCATATCTTCTAGCAATAATGATTTGTTTGCTTCATACCTAGGGGCTTCTTGAGGTTCCTCTGCATAGATTGGTCTTAGCATTCTTACGGGAATAATGTCATACCCATCTGGATCACAGAACTGTGTTTGCCTTGGCAATGCACAAGTGTCTATGGTAGCTAAAACATGGTTCCATTCTAAGGGATCTATCAAGTTCTCAGGAAAAGGTATAGGGATATACGCCTCATCCGTCACACTTCTGTCTATGGTAACATTTCCAGGTTGCAAGTCTCCGACAAGATGCTCCACAGATCCATAGATCAGCTCTTCCTTCAGACATAGTTGCTCGCGCGATGCTTCTGAAGAAGTGGAATCAAACTCATCCACACGAGAGTGCGTCACATCTCGATAAGCATGGTTTTTCATATTCACCCTCGTGGTTTCATTCTCATGTCTGAGGTACAAGTAATTGTAACCCCAGTCTTGAATCATTTTGAATTGGCGCATGAATGGCCTTCCTAGGATCACTTCGTAATTTGCGTTCTTGCCAAAGTCTACAATAGCAAAGGTATGTCTGTACACTCAATGCCACATGACTTGACTATAACATTCTCAAGCAATCCTATGGGACTCTCTAGATTTCCGTCTACCAATTGCAAACTCATCCTTGTACTTCTAACTGCAGGTTTTCCCCACATTTCCCATATAGTTTTTGTTGCTATACTCACCCCTGCTCCGCTATCTGGAATAGCTATAGATTCAATCTTGTTGATCTCCACAGGAAGCGTAGTATTTCCTTCATCGTCTTCACAATGCTTGCAACTTTGTTCACAGGAAAATCGGAATTGTTTGCTTAAGCATTAGCTCAGAAGCCTTTGCCTTCAACCTGGATGTTCTTGCTCCACAATCCTTGCTCAGTTAATTGTGTAGCCACTTCTCCCCACAATCTTGGCCTAAGCTTTAAGAACTCTGCGAGTGGAATGGTACACATAACTGGTGCCAACATTAAAGCTTGCAAACTCCCTATGTCTCGTTCCTGATGAGGTTGTCGTGTCATTGATGGTACTCGCATGATTTGGCTATGTGCTTCGTATAGTCCTAAATATGAGGGCAGTGTCTTGCATGTGAGCTTGTTGCTCTGAGCTGAGACAACAGTCTGAGCATCATTTGGTAGAGATAAAGCATCTAATTCTTGAACCCTTTGATTCGAGAATTCTACAATAGAGAATGGTGGTGACTTGTTAGAAGATGCTAGATCCTCAACTTGTTTTTGCACCGCTTCCCACATCTCCCTTGCTACTACTTCCTCTATTTCAGGAATTTCATCTCCAAAATCCGTGGTAGTCAATGGTTTTGACTCGTCTGCATTGGTATGAGGTAAATCATCTCTTTCAGGCATTTCTGGGAAATGTAGAGGTACAACTTCACTTCCCTTTTCCATGCTTGGCGTGGCTTCTAGTATCGTCTCTAAGTTAGGCTTCAGAGAAGCAGGTCCTCTTGCGTACATAGGTTGGGGGCCATCTATTAGAGTCTGAGTATCCCTAATCAACTGCTTATGGATAGCCAAGTTGATTGTCTCTTCACAAGGGTTGGGATATTCTTGCAACTTCTTAGGCAGCTCAGTCAGAGCTGTGATCCTACTATTATACGCTTGAAGCGCTGCATCTAAAGGCTCGTACACCTTGTCCACAAGGACTGATCCTCCTGAGCTTTCCTCAGACTCGGATGCTTTTCCCTTTTGCTCATTTTGAGTTTTCTCTCTGATTTGTTTCATTTTCAACATTCCTTCTAGCTCTTTTGGGATAGAGTTTCCTCCATCAAAGCTCTTCTGCTCCTTCGACTTCTTACTCCCCTTGCTGTGTGGCTTACGTCGAGTTGATTTCTTTCTCTCTTTTCCATCTTTGGATAGAACCTTAATCTCAGAGGGTTTCTCAACAACCTCTTTGACATTCTTTTGCACTTGGGCTCTAGTCACTACTCTTAGCAACACTAGTTCGTTCTCCTCCTCAGATGTCGTGGGTGATGGAATCACTTCAACATAGTTGAGGGGTGCTTTAGCTTTTTGTGCTGTCGGATCTGCAAGCTTCAACAAGCAATCCTTTGGTAGATGGTCAATGCTACACCCTTGGCAAAACCTCTCTATAGGTGGAAACGTAGATGTTGTGCCTATGTTAGCTAAGAGGGGTCGTTTCTTGTTTGGACATTCTCTCGCCCAATGTGGTCCACCACATTCGTAGCATGGTCTTGTTTGTTGCGTAGGGTATAGTCTCTTTGTAGGATATGGTCCTGGATAACCTTGAGTCTTGGTTGGCTGAGATCCTATAAGCATCAAAGAGCTTGGGTCTCCATTAAAGTCATGAACTAGGCTTGGTCCGGTTGGGTTCTCAAAGTAGGGTTCGACAAGAGGATGCTCCACTTTGATGTAGCATGGTTGAGAGCTAACCATCTCCATACCTAATTCAGGATTCTCATATTCCACATATCTAAAGGAAGTTGTGCCAGGTGGAGGAGGTTGAGCTCCTAGCACCGGCCATGCTTGCTCTTGAGCAACTAATGTTCTCTCATGGTTCACAACTTGCTGTCTAGGTGCAGAGTTGGCTGCTTGTTCCCTTTGTATCCTTGCAATGTGATTGCAGTCCGAAGTCACATGTGTGTAGTTCCATTTACAAAGCTGGCACCACTTCTTTGTTGGTTGATTGCTAACCAATGGTGAGAAGGTTGGGCACTGCTCGGTTTTATGGCTACCTCCACATCCTCCACCCACAGACGTAGGGGCCTGTATTTTCCTATGATGGCCCTGAGGACGCCAAGAAAATAGACCTCGCAGAACCAAGCGAAGAGCCACATAACGTGTGGATTGCCACAGACTTAACCCAAGCAGAGAAAGAATTGCTAATCTCTACTCTGAGAGAGTATCGAGATATATTTGCTTGGAGTTACAAAGACCTTAAGGGGGTAGATCCAAAGATCTGCCAACATACAATTCCCATGCGAGAGGATGCCAAGCCATCCAAGTAGCGTCCTTATACGTATAACGATAATTTTGCCAAAAAGATCAAAGAAGAGATTGACAAGATGTTAGCGGCTGAATTTATTTATGAGATTGAACTTACAGAATGGGTTTCACCAATTGTGGTAGTACCTAAGAAGAATGGAAAACTAAGAGTATGTGTCAATCTAAAGAAAGTAAATGCTGCTATTGTCCGGGACCACTATCCGCTTCCACTCACTGATCATGTATTGGAGAGGGTAGCTGGTAAGAAGGCATACAGTTTTCTTGATGGATTTTCGGGCTACAACCAGGTATCTATTGATCCCCGGAAGGATCAACACAAAACTGCATTTGCTACAGAATGGGAAGTGTTTGCATATAGAGTCATGCCTTTTGGTTTGACTAACGCTCCAGCCACCTTTCAGAGGTTGATGAGCCATGCATTCAAAGAATACCTACGATTATTTCTTGAAATATTAATGGATGACTTGTGTGTGCATTCCATAAACAGAGAAGAACACATAGAGCATCTCAAAAAATCTTTGAGAAATGTAGTGTATCGCATATGCCTTAACCTTGATAAATGCAAGTTTATGGTTAGGCAAGGGAAGATTCTAGGCCACATTGTGTCTAGGAATGGTATATCCACGAATGCGGAAAAGATAGCTGTTATTGTTGAGCTACCTAGACCTTACAATGCAAAAGGGGTACAAGTTTTCATGGGTCATTGCGGCTACTATCGTAGATTTATCTATATGTACTCTGAAATAGCACGGCCATTGTACGCACTCCTTGTTGTATTTGAATGGACAGAGGATTGTGAAGAAGCCTTTGAAAAGCTGAAGAAAGCATTAGTGACGGCACCTATTCTCAGGTCGCCGGATTGGGATAATTTATTCCACGTACATATAGATGCTTCGGCTTTTGCAATTGGCTATATTTTAGCTCAACCAGGCGAGAACAAAATGGACTTTCCAGTCTCATATGCTAGCAGTTGAATAGTGCTGAAAAGAATTACACCACCACGAAGAGAGAAGAGCTTGCACCTCTATGAACAAGAGGGAGAGCTAGTCTCAAGAGAGCTCAAGTATAAGTTTAGCCCAATGTGTCCCTAAAGAGAGCTAGTCTCAAGAGAGCTCAAGTATAAGTTTAGCCCAATGTGTCCCTTGGCTCTCAAATGAGCCACTATTTATACTAAAACTCCTAAAACTCCCAAAACTTCCCATGTGGGATTATTCTCAAGCCCACTCCCACACTTACCTACAACTTGGAACTCTTTACAAGAGCCCTAAATAAGAATGTCAAGTCTCTTGTTTTCCTGCTTGCATCTTTGTGTTGCATCCTTGCATTGATCACCACTTGAATTTGAATTCCGGTTGCACATGGCTTGTTCACAAGGTAAAGTAAAGCTTGATGATCCATGAAGAATGTAAATTTGTTGTAGCGGTAAAGAAAGGAAAAATGCATCAGCGGGCTGATCATCTTTCCAGGATAACTTTAGGAGAAGCACCCATTGGTGTAGATGATGATATTCCTGACGCTACTCTATTCTTGGTTGAGACAGCACCAAGATGGGCAGAACCCATCATTCAAGTTTTAACGGCGACAGGATTTGTTAACTCCATTAGTTCCACCAATGAAAAGATAATGACCTTAGAACATTGTGCTCCTTATAAGCTTCTTTCTGGTGGACGATTGTATAAATTGGGAAAAGATGGAATACTTCGTCTATGCCCTGACCCTGATCAATATGATGAGATTATCTCATATGTCCACGTGAGCTTAGGAGGCAAACACGTCTCTGGAAAGGATATGGTTAAAAGAGTTTTGTGGGAAGGATATTGGTAGCCAACACTTCATGCTGATACAGAAGAGTATGTATGGAATTGTAAAATTTGTCAACAAAGGAAACCCATCCCTCATGTGACTCTATTTTATATTTCAACAACACCCAATTGGAGTTCATACATTGTGAAGTATTTGACGTAGGGTCATACGGACGATAAGATGCCTAGGCATAGAAAGAGAGCCATAGAGGTAGAAGCAGCGAGTTTTCAGATTATTGAAGGCTAGCTGTACAAAAGGGGCAAAGATGGAAACCTACAGACTTGTGTTTGTGAGAGTGACTACCTTAGCGTATTGACTCATGCACATTCAGGAGTTGGGGGTGGACATTTTTGTGGAGAAACAATTGCCAAACTTATACTATGGCCAGGACTATGGTGGCCTATGCTTTTTCATGATGCAACAGAGTATGTTAAACGATGTGATCAATGTCAAAGAGCCAAACCTCCTACCAAGTATGAGGACATGCCCCATTGAGACCAATTATAGGGGTTAGAGCTTTTACCAAGTGGGGAATTGATTTTGTGGGACCGATTAAACCACCAGCATGCCATACACATGCTGAGTATATCATTGTAGCCACAGATTATCTTACAAAGTGGGTAGAAGCAAAAGCCACAGTAAAAAACGATGCTAGGACCACTGCAAAGTTTTTATACGAACATGTGTTTACACGCTACGGTTTACCTATTGAGATGTGAGTGACCAAGGTGTGCATTTTATCAATGAAGTCATTACCTTTCTTTTGGAAGACTTTATGGTCATCCATAAGAGGTCAGCGCCTTATCACCCGCAAGCAAATGGTCAAGCTGAGAGCACAAACAAGACTCTTTGCACCACGCTTACAAAGATTATTGAGGGACATAGAACAGGTTGGGAACAGAAACTTCACTCAGTTCTATGGGCTTACCGAATTGCTTACAAAACGTCCATAGGCATGACACCTTTCAATCTAGTTTTTGGATTGGATGCTATCCTTCTGATAGAATTTATTGTACCTACACTTCGAGTTGCAAAACAACTTGAGTGGACAGATCATGAATTCTCTACACGGATCGATGAATTGGAGAGGCTAGATGAAGACAGGCTATTGGCAGTCATTGGCATGTATGCTGAAAAACGACGCCAAAAGCGTTGGCATGATACGCATGTGAAGAAAGGTCGCTTCAGGAGAGGTGATCTAGTGTTGCTTTACACATTAAAGAAACAAAAACGCAAGCTAAAAATGCGAGGACTTGGTCCATTTGTGATCAACGAGCTTAGTGGTGCAGTAAGGTTGGAAACCTTAGATGAAGAGCCAATGACTAACTTCATCAATGGTAGCCACTTGAAGCGCTATGAAGAACCTCTAACAGATGATATGCTGATATGCATACATGCTAGTCAGACACGTAAAAAATCTCAAGCTTTGTTACAAAGTCAAGCAAAAGAAGAAGCTAAGGCTAGGGTAGCACTAGCACGAGAGCACCGCAAGGCAGCTATTATGGCCATCCACTTGAATGATGATGAAGACTTTGTAGATCCCTTTCATATTGAAGTAAGGATCCCTACTCAAAGAGCAATCTTTGCAGCGTCTGCACTTATAGATTCGGGAGCCGACTGCAATGTTTTGTCTTATGAAACGTGGACATCATTAGGCCAACCTTTGCTCACCAATGCATCATTGAACTTCTAGAGTTTCTTTGGTGATGAAACCCCAGCCCTAGGCAAGTGTTGTATTAATATGTCCATTCAGGATCAATCTATGCACGTAACTTTTTATGTTGCTAACAAGAGCCAAGCAGTGGTGGATGTTGTTCTAGGCAGATCATGGATTAAAACCACCAGATGCGGTATAGACTGGAACTCATGACAATACACCTTGTTGGTAAACTCTACTCACCTTACAGGATCGAGTGCTTCAGCACTCCCATCTTTTCAAAAGGTGGGAACCATCACTACTGTGATAGAGACAACTTCAAAAGATCCAATGATTTGGGTGAATAATGACAATGACAATACTCAAGGATGGCATGTGCCAACATCTCTCTTATATGCACAAGGCTACGGAAGGGGGAAAGCACTTAGAATTCAAATATGGTTACCTAAAGAAGCTCGCAAGGCAAGACCCAATGCTGCCAAGGAACATCCAAGGAATACAAAGCTAAAGAGGAGGTTCACCAAAACCAACAGTTCCACCTCCAACAAGACCACTCAACAACGGTGGATCCCCAAGAAGGTTCTGCAAGCACAAGGCTACTACGAGGGTGCTACTACCTTGTGGCTACCAAAGAAGAATGCAAGGACTACTACAGTAAAACATAATTATGTTCCTGAATCTACTCAAGAACAAAAGCAGTCAATACCACCTCACTTACAGAAACCAAATCGATACTGGAAACCACACCTTACTAAGCCTGAAAGAGTCCAGGTGGAAACACAAGCTGACGCGTCAATCGGACATCATCAGAAGGTCTCGAACAGGAAGCGATACTCCAAACTGACATGGGAAGAAAAAGGTAAGTGGGTACCTTTACTCACTTCTATCTCACAGGCAACACATCAGAAGGAGGATATTGCAACCGAATTTGTAAGATTCCTCCCCAGCCTTCGAGGTATACAGGAGTAAGAATCTCCCTTTCTGATCTTATAATTATTCCCTCTCTAAAATAAAAGAAAGTTCTGTTTAACAAAGGAAGACCCTTTTCCTAGAATACTTCTCAAGAGTCCCACCTGCTTTAAGGATTCAGAACAATGAGTTCAGAAGTGAGAATCGATGTTTTGGATATCAAGGTTTTGGTCTTCATTCGAGTACGGCCCAAAAGAAGTTCTTTATCTCTTGGGGAGTATATGAAGTTATCCCCCAGATATTGTGAGCCTTATATCTGAATTCAATGAAAGTAGGTGACTTAGCCTACAAGCTTCTTTTATCTCTTCATCTCAAAATTCTTAATGCCTTCTATAGAAAAATGTGTCAAATCCAAATCATGGAAAGACGGTAAAACTTCAGTGGCAAGTTACCGTTGGCTTCTAAGTTACGCTAGCTCCTTCCTTTATATAAGTCGTAACTTTTACTTGTCGCTCACAGTAATCTTACTTCCATCGATCTCCTTTCTTTCTTAATCTCCTGCATGGCTTGGCAACAAGAACTAGTTTTATCCATAATGATTCCTCACCTTCAAGACGCAAGTGAATCTGTGAAGAAGGATTTTATAGAGCAATATGAGCGCTCACTTTTCCCTCACTTGGGAACTTCTGTAGCGCAGACAAAATGGCGGACCTATCAAGACATAACTAGGGTAACACCCTGGGGTCAGCAGCACTTTCGTAACAATGTCCGCTTGGCCATGGTTATTGAAGCTTTGGGTTTGGGTCCCCGATACTACTGCGTCATGAGATCAAGGCATCCTGGGTTTTCTGAGCGGGTCTTCTTACTGGCATGTTTTCTTCCTCATGAGAAGATATGCCTTTACCCCGTTTTTGGCTTGCCTCTCAGAGGTCCTTTTGTTAGAACACCTCATACCACTGAGATAGGCGCAGCAATAACCCACAGAATCATTCCCATAGATGAGTTACCTTATACTTGTGCAGCTTGTGAGGACTGCTTTTGTGATCATATGATGGACGGACTTATGGAAGTGTAAAGAGTTCTTCTATCTTTACTGTATAAGTTCCGAGAATGAATAAAGTTTAAATCTTGTTCTTATTTTGAATCTTGCTCTCTTTAAGACGTTTCTTGGTGGTTAATCTTGATTAAAATTTTTTCTCTAAGTCTCATATTCGTGAATCTTGCGAAATTATCACAAGTTGCGAGATGAGGACATCTCGCGTTTTTTAAGTGGGGTAGAATGTAAGATTCCTCCCCCAACCCCTTTTTTGATGTCTAGTATCTTCCCCTGTAATCAACCCTCTTCAGAAATATAAAGACCTTGTTTCTATCTGTTTTAGCCTAGAGAGAGAAAAATATTCTAGAGAGAGAATATTCAGATTTTGAATATTTTTGGATAGAAAAATATCTCTTATAATTCAGATGAGTTCCCCTGAAATAGAAATTCAAAAAGAATTTTCCAATGTGCAATTGGAATTAATTGGAAATAGGTATAAAGAACCTTAGTCTAAGGGTCTAGATTTTCAGAAATCTTTAGACTATGGTCCAATTAAGGTTCCTATGGGCCAATAGCATCAATCCATGTGTAGGGAAGAGATAAATCCAAATTTGTAAAAAAGAAGATACCCAAAAATGAGTAAATGCTCACATAAGGTGAAG
Organism: Cibotium barometz; assembly: GCF_041138505.1. Lineage (NCBI taxonomy): Eukaryota > Viridiplantae > Streptophyta > Polypodiopsida > Cyatheales > Cibotiaceae > Cibotium > Cibotium barometz. The sequence goes on from NC_141057.1 coordinate 61,273,833, forward strand.
AGTTGAAAATGTACAAGGTTTATTAGTAAAAAACTATGAGCAATATTAAAAATATGAGATATTTTGGGTATCCAAAAATGAGTAAATGCTCACATAAGATGAAGAGTTGAAAATGTACAAGGTTTATTAGTAAAAAATTATGAGCAATATTAAAAGTATGACATATGTAAGGAAGAGGAGTTCTTTAAAGGAGGTGCATATTTCACATAAGATGAAGAGTTGAAAATGTACAAGGTTTATTAATAAAAAATTATGAGCAATATTAAAAGTATGACATATGTAAGGAAGGGGAGTTCTTTAAAGGAGGTGCATATTTCACATGCTTGAATGAGTTTTAAACTCATAAAAATTGAGATTTATCAGTCATAGCAGCGGAGCTATGGCAAAATTTTTATAAAAATTATGCATAAAATAATTTCATTCAAAGCATAAAAAGAGGACTTCCTACCATATTCTAGGAATTATCATCCTAGATTAATTGAAAGAATTTCATTATAATCATGGAGAAATTGAATTTTAATATCATGCATAAAGGATAATTTTTTTATATTAAAAGTGTTATTTTTATCATTTTTAATTTTCATGCATAGAAGGATGCATAAAGGAAAATTTTTTATATCAAAAGTGTTACTTTTATCATTTTTAATTTTCATACATAGAAGTATGCATAAAGGATAATTTTTTTATATCAAAAGTGTTACTTTTATCATTTTTAATTTTCATACATAGAAGTATGCATAAAGGATAATTTTTTTATATCAAAAGTGTTACTTTTATCATATTGGATTTCATGCATAGAGGTATGCATAAAAGTTGAATATTTTATTATAAAAGTGTTACTTTTAGCATAATTAAATTTCATGCATAGAGGTATGCATAAAAGATATGGGAAGTGATAAGATATGATAAGATGCATGTGGATGTGGATGTGGATGTATGAATGTGGATGTATGGATGTGAATGTGGATGTGGATGTGGATGTATGAATGTGGATGTATGGATGTGGATGTGGATGTATGAATGTGGATGTATGGATGTGAATGTGGATGTGGATGTGGATGTATGAATGTGGATGTATGGATGTATGAATGTGGATGTATGGATGTGAATGAGGATGTAGATGTGGATGCATGGATGTAAATGTGGATGTGGATGTATGGATGTATGCATGTAGATGTGGATGCATGAATGTGGATGTATGGATGTGAATGAGGATATAGATGTGGATGTATGGATGTGAATGTACATGTAGATAAAGATGTATATATGTGAATGGGAATGTGGATGTGGATGTATGTATGCATGTGGATGTGGATATGGATGTGTATGTATGAATGTGGATATGGGATGTGGATGTATAAATGAGGATGTGAAAATGGAGATAAGCATGTAGATGTGGATGCATGAATGTGGATGTATGGATGTGAATGAGGATATAGATGTGGATGTATGGATGTGAATGTGCATGTAGATATGGATGTATATATGTGAATGGAAATGTGAATGTGGATGTATGTATGCATGTGGATGTGGATATGGATGTGTATGTATGAATGTGGATATGGGATGTGGATGTATAAATGAGGATGTGAAAATGGAGATAAGCATGTAGATGTGGATGTATGGATGTGAATGTGGGTGTGGATGTGGATGTATGAATGTGGATGTATGGATGTGAATGAGGATGTGGATGTGGATGCATGGATGTAAATGTGGATTTGTATGTATGGATGTAGGCATGTAGATGTGGATGCATGAATGTGGATGTATGGATGTGAATGAGGATATAGATGTGGATGTATGGATGTGAATGTGCATGTAGATATGGATGTATAGATGTGAATGAGAATGTGGATGTGGATGTGGATGTATGTATGTATGTATGTGGATGTGGATGTATGAATGAGGACGTGATAATGAATGTATGCATGTGGATGTGGATATGGATGTGTATGTATGAATGCGGATATGGATGTGGATATGGATGTGTATGTATGAATGTGGATATGGGATGTGGATGTATAAATGAGGATGTGAAAATGGAGATAAGCATGTAGATGTGGATGTATGGATGTGAATGTGGATGTGGATGTGGATGTATGGATGTGGATATGGATGTGAATATATGATATGTGATGTGAAGGAATCTGAAGTGAAGAGATGGAAAAGGAGGTGATTGGATGAGTACACATATACATGGAATGTGGAATAAGTAATGTGGATTAATGAGGGATAATGTGGAAAAATGAGAGTTAATATAGAAACTGTATTTGTAAACTGTTTGTAAATGCTGTTTGTAAATGGCTGTTTTATGTCAAGAATGCTGGGGAAGCATTTTGACCGTCTTGTGATTAAGGTCGTGGAGACCTAACTGATAAAGTTGCAACTGCTGACGGAGAGTCAATGGAGGACGTCTCGCGTAGCAAGGTCGACCGAGGTCTTGACCAGCCTCGGTTCGATTAAAATGGTGAGCTTCCGGTACGGTGGATGAGGGACCAAGGAAGCGGCCTATGAGTGAAGCGCTAGGTCACCTGCGAAGGATCCTAGAGGGTGCTGACCATACGGTGCTCGGGCTCTGGGTCGCCTAGGATACCCACGCGTGCGTCGAGGAAGATATTGGAACAAGGAGTAAGAGTTGTTTTGTGAAACCGGGCATGGATCTGGTTGACTGACCTTGCTGGTCCTCAACGGATGAGTCCATGGCTCTTTTATATGGATCTGTTGGTTGATCTTGCTGATCTTCAACGAGAGTCCATCTTGATAAATGATTATATTGCCGAGTATTATGGGCTAGGAACTATGGAAACGGCCTCTGTGTGGACAGGTGGTGAGCGTTCTAGTTGCCAATGATGCCATAGATACTCTGATGAAGGAATGATGGGAAATTATGAATCAACTGGATAAATTGGGAGATTGTGATCAGTGGTACTATGGTTTCATTAAAGGATTGTTTTAAAGTTAGCTGATGCTAAGAAAAAGGCAATTTTCATATTGGGTGTGTAAGTGGTGTGGCTAGTTTTATGTTTGCATGAAATTCCGGCTAGGGGGCCTTGGAACTCTTTTCCTTGGTACCCGGGACAAAACCTAACCAAATTCCAAATTGGATCCCATCACTACAGTGGTTGGGCGGTTGGCTAACCCATGGGATCGGATGGGGTTAGGCTGGACTGATGGATCCGTAAATCGAGACTCAATTTCTGTTATTACGATAGATAAAGTAAATCCCGGATAGTAATTGTTCTATGGATAGGAATCAACGGCTGTGCCTCCTTGGTGGGGAAAAAAGCGTTGATCCCAATGATCCAAGTGCAAGTTTCTTCCTTGATCTGACCAAGTATCTTTATAGATGCAGTCGGATCTGTTTGATCAGTAAGAGTTTTGACTACGTTAGAGTAAAAATTATCCTGGTGGAATCGCCCGTGCTTTCCGGATAAGGGAAGTTTTTCCGGGTCTGGTTTTGGAAAAACCGACGGATTAGTCTTTTGTCCGGATATCCGTGGACGAGGCCCCGAGTGTGGGACCCTGCCTCGCGCAAGAAGTGCTACTTCCGCTGCTAGTACCCCGAATCCGTTGCGCGGTGGGAACAGGGATCTCACAGTTGGTATCAGAGCATTTGGTTAATAAAGATCAACTGAGAAGACAAATATGTCAAAAAATTATCAAGAAACACCAAAAGGTTATAATTGTGTGATATAATTCATACAATTTGATATTCAAACTGAAATTCATAATTTGGTAATCGGTTCTTCAGATGGAAGTACCGCAATTATATAGAATCCCTGACTTGCTTGAGGCCTAGACATGATAGTATTTACCTTATAATTCCAAGGGCCGTGACTACCCGTATATACCGAGAGTATACTGCAGCTCTTTACTGACAGTATATACGAGTAAATCTAAGACTTGAAATTATAAGCGTTAATGCTATCCAGATGATGAATTCAAATGTGGTTGATATGATTTTTAGTTCTGTTTGAGAATTGATGAATTGAATTGGATTCTAATTGAAAATTCTGATTGAAAAATGATGATTTTTGAAATTAGTTGAAATATAAAAATCTGAACAAAACCACAATGAGGATGAATGGAACGAGTCCCAGTGATGATATTCATAACTAGAATGATGATAATGAATTCAGCAAATCACTATGAGATTAGTGGGTTGTGCTGTCAAATTGTTACTATTAACACTTGATCAGTAGATCAAGTTAAGGGATGACAAATTGAGAACTTGCTTGACTGAAATTCCCGTGGAGGAATGTTCAGAAGGAAATTTTTCGGTCTAATGGACCATTATCATGTTAAAGATATGAATGATATGATCTGAATATTAATGATGAGTTCTATATAAGGGATATTTATCCCAGTGTTCTGTTGGGTTGACCAGAATATAAGGAACCCCAAAATAAAATTGGATGTTAAGAAAAAGAGTTGTCCTCTACCTTGCGAGATGAGGACATCTCGCACTTTTTAAGTGGGGTAGAATGTAAGATTCCTCCCCAGCCTTCGAGGTATACAGGAGTAAGAATCTCCCTTTCTGATCTTATAATTATTCCCTCTCTAAAATAAAAGAAAGTTCTGTTTAACAAAGGAAGACCCTTTTCCTAGAATACTTCTCAAGAGTCCCACCTGCTTTAAGGATTCAGAACAATGAGTTCAGAAGTGAGAATCGATGTTTTGGATATCAAGGTTTTGGTCTTCATTCGAGTACGGCCCAAAAGAAGTTCTTTATCTCTTGGGGAGTATATGAAGTTATCCCCCAGATATTGTGAGCCTTATATCTGAATTCAATGAAAGTAGGTGACTTAGCCTACAAGCTTCTTTTATCTCTTCATCTCAAAATTCTTAATGCCTTCTATAGAAAAATGTGTCAAATCCAAATCATGGAAAGACGGTAAAACTTCAGTGGCAAGTTACCGTTGGCTTCTAAGTTACGCTAGCTCCTTCCTTTATATAAGTCGTAACTTTTACTTGTCGCTCACAGTAATCTTACTTCCATCGATCTCCTTTCTTTCTTAATCTCCTGCATGGCTTGGCAACAAGAACTAGTTTTATCCATAATGATTCCTCACCTTCAAGACGCAAGTGAATCTGTGAAGAAGGATTTTATAGAGCAATATGAGCGCTCACTTTTCCCTCACTTGGGAACTTCTGTAGCGCAGACAAAATGGCGGACCTATCAAGACATAACTAGGGTAACACCCTGGGGTCAGCAGCACTTTCGTAACAATGTCCGCTTGGCCATGGTTATTGAAGCTTTGGGTTTGGGTCCCCGATACTACTGCGTCATGAGATCAAGGCATCCTGGGTTTTCTGAGCGGGTCTTCTTACTGGCATGTTTTCTTCCTCATGAGAAGATATGCCTTTACCCCGTTTTTGGCTTGCCTCTCAGAGGTCCTTTTGTTAGAACACCTCATACCACTGAGATAGGCGCAGCAATAACCCACAGAATCATTCCCATAGATGAGTTACCTTATACTTGTGCAGCTTGTGAGGACTGCTTTTGTGATCATATGATGGACGGACTTATGGAAGTGTAAAGAGTTCTTCTATCTTTACTGTATAAGTTCCGAGAATGAATAAAGTTTAAATCTTGTTCTTATTTTGAATCTTGCTCTCTTTAAGACGTTTCTTGGTGGTTAATCTTGATTAAAATTTTTTCTCTAAGTCTCATATTCGTGAATCTTGCGAAATTATCACAAGTTGCGAGATGAGGACATCTCGCGTTTTTTAAGTGGGGTAGAATGTAAGATTCCTCCCCCAACCCCTTTTTTGATGTCTAGTATCTTCCCCTGTAATCAACCCTCTTCAGAAATATAAAGACCTTGTTTCTATCTGTTTTAGCCTAGAGAGAGAAAAATATTCTAGAGAGAGAATATTCAGATTTTGAATATTTTTGGATAGAAAAATATCTCTTATAATTCAGATGAGTTCCCCTGAAATAGAAATTCAAAAAGAATTTTCCAATGTGCAATTGGAATTAATTGGAAATAGGTATAAAGAACCTTAGTCTAAGGGTCTAGATTTTCAGAAATCTTTAGACTATGGTCCAATTAAGGTTCCTATGGGCCAATAGCATCAATCCATGTGTAGGGAAGAGATAAATCCAAATTTGTAAAAAAGAAGATACCCAAAAATGAGTAAATGCTCACATAAGGTGAAGAGTTGAAAATGTACAAGGTTTATTAGTAAAAAACTATGAGCAATATTAAAAATATGAGATATTTTGGGTATCCAAAAATGAGTAAATGCTCACATAAGATGAAGAGTTGAAAATGTACAAGGTTTATTAGTAAAAAATTATGAGCAATATTAAAAGTATGACATATGTAAGGAAGAGGAGTTCTTTAAAGGAGGTGCATATTTCACATAAGATGAAGAGTTGAAAATGTACAAGGTTTATTAATAAAAAATTATGAGCAATATTAAAAGAATGACATATGTAAGGAAGGGGAGTTCTTTAAAGGAGGTGCATATTTCACATGCTTGAATGAGTTTTAAACTCATAAAAATTGAGATATTTCATCTCTCCTCTCTCCTCATTCAAGTCTAGTTCCAAAAAGTTAGCTTAACTGACCTAAAAATGGTCAAATATTGACCAAACTGATTTAGAAAATTCTAGAATCAGTTTGTTTGGTTAGGAGCTCAATTTTTCCTATAAATAGAAGCCTCCCCCTTGTTGAAAAATAGTTAGTGTTTATGCATCGTTACTCTACTCCACCTAAGCCAAGAACTGTGAATTCATTTAATAATTCACTAGTTTTTGGAGCTTCCCTCTTTCTTCAATCCCCATTAGTGGCTCCATCAATATACTTAACCAATTGATTGGTTGGGGGCCTCTACCGTGAACAAAGAATCAAGCAAGTTGTAAGGTAATTAGTGAATATTGATCTTTCTATAATTTCTCAATGTTTCTCTCTTCTCAACCCCTCTCAAGCTTGAGAAGTTTAATTGCTATGGTTTTTTTTTTAAAATGCTATTGAAGTTTGAATAGTAGTGAAGAGTTACATAATTTAATAAATGCTATTGAAGTTAATTTTTATTTATGTTTAAATTCTAATGATTTTTATGTAAACTCTCTCTCTCACTCAAGAAATGGTCATACTCATGACCCGTTCTCAATCCAAATCAAGCTTTTCATAAAGCTTTTCCTTAACCCAAGATTAAGCTATGCTTGAGGCCAATTTAATGGCTTTTTTCTATGCTTTTAGTTTATGCATATTGATGATTCAATCCACTATAGATTAATGATCCAATTAGAGATCATTTTAATTATTTCCTTAATGATAAGCTTTATCCCTTAGAAAAAATTGAGATTTATCAGTCATAGCAGCGGAGCTATGGCAAAATTTTTATAAAAATTATGCATAAAATAATTTCATTCAAAGCATAAAAAGAGGACTTCCTACCATATTCTAGGAATTATCATCCTAGATTAATTGAAAGAATTTCATTATAATCATGGAGAAATTGAATTTTAATATCATGCATAAAGGATAATTTTTTTATATTAAAAGTGTTATTTTTATCATTTTTAATTTTCATGCATAGAAGGATGCATAAAGGAAAATTTTTTATATCAAAAGTGTTACTTTTATCATTTTTAATTTTCATACATAGAAGTATGCATAAAGGATAATTTTTTTATATCAAAAGTGTTACTTTTATCATTTTTAATTTTCATACATAGAAGTATGCATAAAGGATAATTTTTTTATATCAAAAGTGTTACTTTTATCATATTGGATTTCATGCATAGAGGTATGCATAAAAGTTGAATATTTTATTATAAAAGTGTTACTTTTAGCATAATTAAATTTCATGCATAGAGGTATGCATAAAAGATATGGGAAGTGATAAGATATGATAAGATGCATGTGGATGTGGATGTGGATGTATGAATGTGGATGTATGGATGTGAATGTGGATGTGGATGTGGATGTATGAATGTGGATGTATGGATGTGGATGTGGATGTATGAATGTGGATGTATGGATGTGAATGTGGATGTGGATGTGGATGTATGAATGTGGATGTATGGATGTATGAATGTGGATGTATGGATGTGAATGAGGATGTAGATGTGGATGCATGGATGTAAATGTGGATGTGGATGTATGGATGTATGCATGTAGATGTGGATGCATGAATGTGGATGTATGGATGTGAATGAGGATATAGATGTGGATGTATGGATGTGAATGTACATGTAGATAAAGATGTATATATGTGAATGGGAATGTGGATGTGGATGTATGTATGCATGTGGATGTGGATATGGATGTGTATGTATGAATGTGGATATGGGATGTGGATGTATAAATGAGGATGTGAAAATGGAGATAAGCATGTAGATGTGGATGCATGAATGTGGATGTATGGATGTGAATGAGGATATAGATGTGGATGTATGGATGTGAATGTGCATGTAGATATGGATGTATATATGTGAATGGGAATGTGAATGTGGATGTATGTATGCATGTGGATGTGGATATGGATGTGTATGTATGAATGTGGATATGGGATGTGGATGTATAAATGAGGATGTGAAAATGGAGATAAGCATGTAGATGTGGATGTATGGATGTGAATGTGGGTGTGGATGTGGATGTATGAATGTGGATGTATGGATGTGAATGAGGATGTGGATGTGGATGCATGGATGTAAATGTGGATTTGTATGTATGGATGTAGGCATGTAGATGTGGATGCATGAATGTGGATGTATGGATGTGAATGAGGATATAGATGTGGATGTATGGATGTGAATGTGCATGTAGATATGGATGTATAGATGTGAATGAGAATGTGGATGTGGATGTGGATGTATGTATGTATGTATGTGGATGTGGATGTATGAATGAGGACGTGATAATGAATGTATGCATGTGGATGTGGATATGGATGTGTATGTATGAATGCGGATATGGATGTGGATATGGATGTGTATGTATGAATGTGGATATGGGATGTGGATGTATAAATGAGGATGTGAAAATGGAGATAAGCATGTAGATGTGGATGTATGGATGTGAATGTGGATGTGGATGTGGATGTATGGATGTGGATATGGATGTGAATATATGATATGTGATGTGAAGGAATCTGAAGTGAAGAGATGGAAAAGAAGGTGATTGGATGAGTACACATATACATGGAATGTGGAATAAGTAATGTGGATTAATGAGGGATAATGTGGAAAAATGAGAGTTAATATAGAAACTGTATTTGTAAACTGTTTGTAAATGCTGTTTGTAAATGGCTGTTTTATGTCAAGAATGCTGGGGAAGCATTTTGACCGTCTTGTGATTAAGGTCGTGGAGACCTAACTGATAAAGTTGCAACTGCTGACGGAGAGTCAATGGAGGACGTCTCGCGTAGCAAGGTCGACCGAGGTCTTGACCAGCCTCGGTTCGATTAAAATGGTGAGCTTCCGGTACGGTGGATGAGGGACCAAGGAAGCGGCCTATGAGTGAAGCGCTAGGTCACCTGCGAAGGATCCTAGAGGGTGCTGACCATACGGTGCTCGGGCTCTGGGTCGCCTAGGATACCCACGCGTGCGTCGAGGAAGATATTGGAACAAGGAGTAAGAGTTGTTTTGTGAAACCGGGCATGGATCTGGTTGACTGACCTTGCTGGTCCTCAACGGATGAGTCCATGGCTCTTTTATATGGATCTGTTGGTTGATCTTGCTGATCTTCAACGAGAGTCCATCTTGATAAATGATTATATTGCCGAGTATTATGGGCTAGGAACTATGGAAACGGCCTCTGTGTGGACAGGTGGTGAGCGTTCTAGTTGCCAATGATGCCATAGATACTCTGATGAAGGAATGATGGGAAATTATGAATCAACTGGATAAATTGGGAGATTGTGATCAGTGGTACTATGGTTTCATTAAAGGATTGTTTTAAAGTTAGCGGATGCTAAGAAAAAGGCAATTTTCATATTGGGTGTGTAAGTGGTGTGGCTAGTTTTATGTTTGCATGAAATTCCGGCTAGGGGGCCTTGGAACTCTTTTCCTTGGTACCCGGGACAAAACCTAACCAAATTCCAAATTGGATCCCATCACTACAGTGGTTGGGCGGTTGGCTAACCCATGGGATCGGATGGGGTTAGGCTGGACTGATGGATCCGTAAATCGAGACTCAATTTCTGTTATTACGATAGATAAAGTAAATCCCGGATAGTAATTGTTCTATGGATAGGAATCAACGGCTGTGCCTCCTTGGTGGGGAAAAAAGCGTTGATCCCAATGATCCAAGTGCAAGTTTCTTCCTTGATCTGACCAAGTATCTTTATAGATGCAGTCGGATCTGTTTGATCAGTAAGAGTTTTGACTACGTTAGAGTAAAAATTATCCTGGTGGAATCGCCCGTGCTTTCCGGATAAGGGAAGTTTTTCCGGGTCTGGTTTTGGAAAAACCGACGGATTAGTCTTTTGTCCGGATATCCGTGGACGAGGCCCCGAGTGTGGGACCCTGCCTCGCGCAAGAAGTGCTACTTCCGCTGCTAGTACCCCGAATCCGTTGCGCGGTGGGAACAGGGATCTCACAGAATCAAGTTCAGAGTCTATTCCTCAAAGCACAAGCAATGTCAAAGTTTGTCTTACAAAGCTGACAACTTTCAATCAGGCTCCTACACAAGTAGACTCCCTGACTATCAAGGAAAGAGCGTTCTTCCTACAACTCCAACTATTTGGAATGTCGTCGGTATTCTACTCTTTCCCTAATCAAATTACATTACCAGCCTAAGTCTACAGGCATAGGCGTTAGAGTTGGGCACTCTGAAGACCCAAGAAAATTTTGAAAGCCCAATGGGATGGCAAGAACACAGCTGCCATATGGTTGCCAAAGCTCAGAAGTGTTCAAACATCTCCATTCACATCTCCTCCTTTTTGTCCCAATGCATTTCCTATACCTATCGCTAAAATCTCACCTCCAACTAAACTTCAATCTCTTGCACGTACTCTGAAATGGGTACCAAAAAGAGTCTAACAAAAAGGAACCTGTGCCATACGTCAACACCCCACAAACAATTTGCATAATGTTACATCCAAAAGCAAACTCATTTTTGAAAGAGCTATCATGCTACAATAGCTACTTTTTGGCAATTCATCTATCGAATCTATTAGCTCTATTTCCATCATGCATGTACATACTAGCATTCTTCGTACAACTTGCATTAAAATCTGAACACTCCCTTATGTGTTGTGTAGAATAACCAAATGGAGACTTGGCTGGACACATGCAGTCCATCTTTGGACCTAGATAGCACTCACCCTGACCATCAGGGGGGCTACAGCATTGCACCTTTTCAAACCCACTCCCGATATTTTTATACCCCAGTGGGTGAGGATTGTTGTGGAAGACAATTTGTGGAGTTATACTACCAGCAACATCATCCATTTCCACAATGCCGCGACTGTGCTCGTATGGTATTGGGGAATGCTTCCCATATATGTTGGCAGTGTTGCACATACTTCCGTCGCTATGGCACTGGTATGATGCAGCAGATCATGGGGGTCACACCTCAACGACATAATCTCTGGGCAATTATGATGTCGCAATGTGGACCCAACCAACAAAGACTCCCGGAAGAGAAAAGAGCTCAAACATGGCGCGAAGACACCCTTCGTTTGCTAACCCCTCCCATTTTGCAGGTTCTTCTTCCCCATGAATCTACATGTCAGTTTTGGCTCAATGTGGGTGAGTCTTTAGAACTGTTTCAAAACCATAGGTGCCTCTTTAGCCTTCCTACTGTGCCCATACTATATGTTAGTGAAGATGCACTTCTTCCCTTGCCATCTCCTCCATGGGTAGGATTACGTTCTGGGTTATCTTTACATCCTGAAGCTATTGATGTCCACCCACCTGAGAATGTAGACATACATCCACCCCCCCAGTGCAAGACTCTAGCACTTGTACTCTCTTAATAAGAACTAGAAGCCAGGGCACTTTTTCCCATTGGGTTTTTCCCCTCGGCCAAATCCGATGTTTAGCACCAATGTTTTTTATTTTTTGTCCTTTTAATTTTCTTTCTGTTTAGTTTGTTTTGTCAGAATAAAACAGATACAAGCACCAAACTACATCTTTCGCTTCAGTACCGCAACTGACAGTCATACAATCACGTGCAAACAATTCTTCATCAACCAGCGCTTTAACAGAAACAGGTGAACTCATGCCAATCTCTAATGTTTTTTGTATTTTTCTTGTTGCTTGATTGTTTATAAATTTCACTTTACTAAGCATGGCAATATGCATCTCCTTTGGTCTAGAGTAGGGATAGCATTCTAGTGGCTTTAGACTTGATAGTGTAAGTTTGACCGTAATTGTTTTTACCCGTTTAGCAATACAAAATAATTAGTGTTTTGTGCCAAAGGTAGAGTTCCAGACCTAGGACAAAGAGACTAAATTAATCATAGGACCGTCAGTGGATATCTTGCCCTTACTAGGACATTGCTTAGGGACAATCTAATAAACCTTCCATAACAAAATTTGGCATGACAAAAATAAAAGAAAAGTGTATATGTTTGTGGCCTATTGCCTTGTTATTCATGGTAGGCGAGGGAGGTCTATACCTTTCCCAGACCAATGCCTTGTGTAGCAAGGAATAGCCATACCGCGGGTGCGCAAACATACTCTTGAAGAAAGCCCTATCCAAAAAAAAGAGGACAGAAAGGCACCAAGAGAAATGCTTAATTAAGGGCTAATTAAGCTCTCTATAATAAATGGCTGTGAAGCCAAAAAGCAAAATTTTTATCTTGTCTAAAACTAATGCAAATGTAGGTTAAAATGCATCTGTAATGATATAATTAAATATTAGAAGCAATGAAGCACACCTTATTCATCTATCACAAGTCTCAAACATGCTTAATCAATTTAGTCTTAATTACCTCTTAATCACCCTATTAATTTTCTCAAAAAATTAAAGTGTGTTAAAATAATGTTTTGAGACTTGTTTTAATCCAATTTTGACATCTTGATTCCAAATCTAAGCTCAAATTTTTGATTGGAGGCCTAATATTTGGGTTATAGATGGATTAAGCTCACTAATCTCTCTTTCAGAGTAATTAGCAAATGCATTAATCCCTTCAAAAATGCATGAAATGCAAGTTTTAATGCATCTAATATGCTAAAATGTAAAGCTATTTGATATTATATGGTTTAATTAGTTAGTTTTAATCTCTAAACCTTAATTTTGGAGGACTGATTAAGCTCTCTTTGTAAATGGTTGTGAAGCCAAAAAATGAAAATCTTATCTTGCCCAAAACTAATGCGAATGTAGGTTAAAATGCATCTGTAATGATGTAATGCAAAGCTAATCACTAATATATTAATTAAGGAGCAAGATTTAAAGCTAAAAACTTATTTTTGGACTAATTAAGCCCTTTGTTATGGGCCTACAAAAGCAAAAATGAATTCTTTTTTTCCTTAGAGAAACCATACTCCACCCCTTAATCTACTAAATCCACACAAAAGTGAACAAATCTAACACCCTTAAACCAACCTTATCCTAAAAAACAACACACAAAACAAAATTAAAACAAAACACAAATTCAACAGACAGTTCCTTCTTCTTTTCCCCTTCCTTTCTTCACCTTATCCACACCGTTATGCCATTAGGGGAAGGTTGAGGTCTATAGGGGCCCTTTAAGATGCCATGTGATTAAAAGGTTATTAAGGAAAAGGGCCAATCATGTGATGCCATGTATACAAAAATGTTGGGTGATTAAAGGTGGTCAAAAGATTCTCTAGAAGATGCCTTTTTGTACTTTTCATTCCCAAAAAGTGGGGAGGAAAGTTTTTGAAATTTCGGACATCCATAACTTCTACATATGAGCTCAAAATTTGTCGGGGATTAGAGAGATCTAGAATCTACTCGCTGAGCTCTTTCCATAGATATGTCACATGATATGGTTTTGCCCACTCAATTTTAAATTCAATTTTGGCGGGAAACTTTGAAATTCAAACTTTTAGCCATTTGAAGAATAAGAAGGTATCTAAAGTCAAAGAAACTTAACGTTTTAACAAAAAGTCATTAAAATCATAATATGGTAGCTTAAAGGGCTCGTATAGACCTCAACCTTCCCCTAATGACACAGCGCAGGCAAAAATGGAAATAATGTAAGAGAAAGCACTACATGAAAAAAAGCACTAAGATTTGGCTCTTGCCTCCCTGGCTGTGGCACCAATGTTAAGTTATTATCACCACACTCTCAAGAAAACACAAGCAAAGGCATTATGCACACACAATGAAAGCTCAACAAGAGAGAAAGAGATGAAACCACTTGCTTCTCGTCGTTGGCGCCAATGTTATTATCACCACACTCTTAAGAAGACACAAGAAAAGGCATTATGCACACACCAATGAAGGCCCAACAGGAGAGAAAGAGATGAAACCACTTGCTTGTCGTTGTTGGGAATGTAAACCAAATCCGTTTAGAGCTTCCCAAGGGAGGCTTTCGCCGAACCGCTTTGAGAAGAGGCTAGTGTCATCTTCCCAGTGTTTATGTTGATTCTCCTAGACAACTCCTCTCATAGCTCCATAGCCATGATAGTGTAACTCAATAACCTGTAAGACACACACACACTCTCTCTCTCACACACACACACTCTCTCTCACACACACTAGAAAGAGGGCAAGATCACATGAAGTACACAAGAGCTCTAAAATTTCACAAGGGAAGTGTGTGTTCTCATTCCTTACATTGTTATTTATACAAAACTTATAAGTGGCCAGCGGGGCAGGCACCCAAACTTGGGTGGCCACTGTGTGAAAATGATAACTACGTGTTCATGTTTATGTGATGCCGACATTACACTTAACTTGGACATCCCTTGTTTACATCGTGATACGCTCATTTGAGTGGGGGAAATCCATAAAATGTTACATGAAGTGTTAAAAACCCACTCGGGTGGTTCAAAAATTACAAGTAGCCCTCTATATTGGCCTCATGGCTATTCTAGAATCTAGCATGGTCTATATTGGCCTCATGTCTATTCTAGAATGGCATAAGGAGCATAGAATAGCCATAGGTATAGAGTGACCCTCGGGCCATTCTACCATGGTCTAGATTGGCCCTAGGCAAAAGGTGGTCTAGATTGGCCCTACGGCCAATCTACCATTGTCTATATTGGCCTTAGGTCTATTCTACAATGTCACAAGGAGCATAGAATGAGTGACCCTCGACCATTCTATGATGGTCTAGATGGGTCCTAGGATAATTCTAGCATTGCACAAAGTGGTCTAGATTGGCCAATCTACCATGGCACAAAGTGGTCTAGATTGGCCAATCTACCATGGCACAAAGTGGTCTAGATTGGGCCCATGGCCATTCCACCATGGCACAAGGAGCATAGAATGGCCCTAGGGAACTTCTACAATACACAAAAGGTATAGAGTGCCCCTTGGGCTATTCTAACATGGCACAAGAAGCATAGAATGTCCCTAGGTCCGTTCTGCTATAAAAGCAGCACATAATGACCCTAGGGACATTATACAATTCACAAAGGTATACAATGGCACTAGATCCATTTTAGAACGTCACAAAGTGGTCTAGATTGTCCCTAGGGCCATTCTATCATGCAACAATGTTTTATAGATTGGCCCCAAGGCGAATCTACCATGGCATAAAACGGCATAGAGGCCATTCTATCATTGTACAAATATCATAAAATGCCCCTAGGGCCCTTCTACCATGGAAAAATGAGCATCTACAATGTAGAAAATGTACATAGTGGCCCTAGGACCATTCTATCATGACATAAAGTGGTATATATTGGTCCTAGTACCAACCTACCATGGCACAAAGTGGTCTAAATTGGCCCTAGGGCTGTTCCACCATGGCACAAGGAGCACATAATGTCCCTAGGGCCAATCTAAAATACACAAAGGGTATAGAGTGACCCTAGGGCCAATATACAATGGTACACATTGGTCTATAATTTCCCCATTCCATTCTACCATGGAGCAAGGAGCATAGAATGGCCCTAGGGCCATTCCACCATGCACAAAAGGTATAGAGTGAGTGGTACTAGGGCCATTCTAGAATAGCAAAAATTGGTCTACATTGGCCTTGGGTCCATTTTACCATGGCACAAAGTTGCAGAGAGATTGGCCCTAGGACCATTCTATCATGGCACAAGGTGTTCTTGATTATCCCTAGGGCCAATCTACCATGGTCTAGATTAGCCCTACAGCCCTTCTATCATGGCACAAGGCATTCTAGATTGGCCCTAGGGCCAATCTACCATGGTCTAGATTAGCCCTACAGCCCTTCTATCATGGCACAAGGAGCATAGAATGGCCCTAGTGGTACAAAGGTATAAAGTGGCCCTAGGGCCATTCTAGAATGGCACTAAGTGGTCTAGATTGGCCCTAGGGCCATTCTACCATGGTGCAAAGTTATAGAGATTGACCTTAGGGCCAATCTACCATGGAAAAAAGTGGTCTGGAATGGCCCTAGGGCCATTCTACCATTGCATTAGGATTACATAATGTCCCAAATGCCATTCTACCATGGCGCAAGGAGCATGTACAATGCATAAAATGTATAGAGTTTCCCTAGGACAATTTTACCATGGCACAAAGTGGTCTAGATTGGCCTTAGGTCCAATTTACCATGGCACAAAGTAGTCTTGATTAGACCTAGGGCCATTTTGCCATGGCATAAGTAGCATAGAATGGTCATAGGGTCATTCAACGATGGAATAATGAGCACACATTGTCCCTAGGGCCACTCTACAATGTACAAAAGTATAGAGTGGCCCTAGCGCCATTATAGAATGGCAAAAAGTTATCTAGATTGTCCCTAGGGAAATCGTAAGATGGTAGAAAGTTATAGAGATTGGCCCTTGGGCCAAATTTGCATGGCAATAATTGGTTTAGAGTGGTACTAGTGCCATTCTAGAATGGCACAAGGTGGTTTAGATTGGCCCCAGGTCCATTATACCATGTCACAAGGTGGTCTAGGGCCAACCTACCATGACAAAACGAGGATAGAATGCCACAAAGTGGTCTAGATTGGCCCTAGGGTCATTCTCCCATGGCACAAAGTTCTTGAGATATTCCCTAATGCCAATCTACCATGGCACAGATTGGTGTTTAGTGGCCCTATGGCCATTCTAGAATGGCATACATTGGTCTAGATTGGCAGGGCCATTCCACCCTGGAGGAAGGAGAATAGAATGGCCCTAGGGCCCCTCTACAATGCACAAAAAGTATAGAATGGCCTTAGGGGCATTCTAGAATAGCACAAAGTTGTTTAGATTGTCCATAGGGCCATTCTACCATGGCACAGAGTTGTAGAGATTAGCCCTTGGGGCAATCTACCATGGCGCAATGTGGAATCTTGGTAGGTCTTTGGAAAACTAGCAACGGTACCATAAGACTGATGCCTTGATTTCTCATACGGTGGAACCTTGTGTCTTTGCTTCACTAATAAACCATCATTATTGAAGGCTCTTAGTGGTTCTTGATATCCTTGCCGGGAGTCAGTGAGCCATTGCTTTAGTCTCCATGGGATTGTAGTGTATCACTCTTCATTTCACAAAAGAAGCAAAAACAAAAACACACACACACACACACTTTATTATGTAAGTAATCATCTAATCATATACAGTTTTACTTCCACGGCTAACATATAGCTTTAGATGGTTTGTATGTGTGACATTAGGTTTAAGACTATGGTCATAACCATAGGCATATTTTTTGAACTCAGTTCATGAATCGTACACTTGTACCTATTTCTAAGTTAGATTCAAATTAATCTTCATCTTTCTAGCATCTTTGGGAAGCTAAACCAGTCTTATCCTTGATTTCATAATTGCTTGTTCAGCTATTTCCTTGTTAACTTCTTCTTGTTGCTCAAAGAGCAACTTACTTGATGTTATTATTGTTGCCATGCAGATCATCCCAAGCCTTGCATTGTTTTCCTCTTGTGACCTCAAATCTTCTTCAACCACATCTTCCAAGGACAAATTTTTCTTCAAGAAGGGGGGCATGTTAAGTGCTGTCGTGCGAATACTTCTATGATAGCCTGGTTGGCCCCACATATTTTGATTGGCCTAGGCACTAGAGAATTCATATTTCACTTGTAATAAATTATTTTACATGTGCGATCTATCACTGCTTGTATATGAAAGGCATGCCATGGGATAATACGGTTAGAGTTACTAGCTAGGACAAGGTGTTTGCACTAGTGTAGGCAGTCTTGGATGCACCAAGACCTCATTTTTAACATTGGCTGGCCAAGTGTGAACACTACGAGCCAAGTATAAAGGTGAAATTGTAACTCTAAATCCTCATTCTTTCTCTATGTATAACTGTTGTACCAAGGTGCTAGATTTTCCTACATATGTAAATGTTGTAGCACTGAAGAGCAAGGGGCAAGACGACAAGAACACCTTTTTTTGTACCAGTTGAGGGCCAAATCCGCGGGGCGACAAACCCTCGTAGACACCATCTTCTTTGCAGCATCAGCTTGATTGTAGCCACCACTTCTCATTATTGACCAACAACTTATAGAATCAAAGGGCATGGTACATGTCTACAAGGAAGCATGAAGATGGTGACAACTTCATTGTCCTCCAATTAGAGACCACAGTCAACACACTCTTTCAAATTCTCCCAATAGATTCTTCTCACCTTTTCATAGGTTCTTTTACATTTACTCATTCTCTTTTACAGCCTCTAACCAAGGGCTTGTTCCCGCACACACCCTATTCACTTGTATTTTCAACACCTCCCCTCAAGTGAATAATCCTAGCACACCTGGACCCTATACCAAGTTTCCCTCTTACTTGATAGCCCGCAACCAGTGCCTCAAGTCCCTAAACTCCATAGTCCTTGATACTCTCTCTCTCTATGTGTCCAAGGCTACTATAAGTGCCCGCGACCTTGACTAAAGTGCTCACACATACATCTACCACGTGGCCTACATCATCGGTGGCTCAGAGGTGGTTTTACTTTATTGGGGCAGGTTACATTGGGTTGTGGGGTCTCTCTCTCTCTCTCTCTCTCTCTCTCTCTCTCTCTCTCTCTCTCTCTCTCAGAAAAGATGATCCGACTCCACTTCCTTTGGAGCCTCCATGAAGTTTGCCGATGTCGTTCCTTCTCCACTGGGTTTGCTATAGAGCAGTCTCTCGCCATGTGTCCTGGCTTTCCACATTTGTGGCAAGTGAAGGTCCTTCCTCCTTCTCTGCCTCTTCCTCGTCCTCGTCCTCAAGAGAATCCTCCTCAAGTGAAGAATGCTTTTTCCTCTCCTGCTATTGAGTCGAGCCCTTTCTTCTCTTTGCCTCTGCTCTCTTGCTCTAGTAGAGCTGCTTCTATCTCTTGTAGCTTCAATTCAAGTACATTCTTTAGTGCTTTCATAATCACCTTTGTCCACACTCTTCAGAAGTACAGCTAATGCTTCATCATCTTCTACCTTTTTGCTAATAGCTGCCAGCTGTTGCTTAATGCTTTTATATTTGTTCAAGTGTGTGATTAAAGGTTCACTTTCCTTCATGTCCAATTTGTAGAATTGCATTAACAGATTTATCTTTGAATTTTTTGCTTGTGTACCAAATAATTTATTGAGGCTGATTTGGTGATTTCTACTTCCACAGATCAAAGATCTCTAATTCCTCTTAGCCCAAGGTGTTTTCAAGCATGCTCTACAAGCTGGTGAAGACAAAATTCAGTTTCATCAAGTCTACAGTGAGATCCAAGCTCTTCATCAAATCTGCAGGTGACTTTGGTAAAACAGAGATTAAGCTTTCAATATTTGGTCAAATCTTGTGTTTCTTGGCTTAATCCTCTACTAAACTCATTGCTATTAATGCCTTTGAAAGCATTTGACCTCATTTGAAGTCTAAGGTACCAGATCTAGACTCCCCGCATACTCTGTTTTTTGCACACAAAACAGAGCATTAATTTGCTAAAATCAGTGATTTATCAGTGCTAATCACTGTATTTTGGTGCAATTGAGGGTTCAAATGAACCATTAGGTATCTAATATAGATCCCTATAGCTTCAGATTGCAAATCGGAGTTGGTTTGATACTCCAACCATCCCGTACAAATTGGTTACCCTTGATTTAGTGTAATTTCTGGTGATTTTATGCTGATAAAATTGTTGCAATCATCTATTAAACACCAGATTGAGTTGTTAAAGGGTAGACACTGCCCTTGAATCTTGAAATTGGATCAAGAGGTAAGACCCCCTTCACATCACCATGAGTTCAGCATAGGAAATAGCCAAATTTAATGGGGAGCAGTTTTATACATGGCAGACAAAAACCATGTATTTGCTGATGAGGAAAAATCTGTGGGGATTAGTTGAAGGGAGAGATGAATGCCTAGAGAGAGGGGAAAATGAGTGGAAGAGCAGGAATGAAAAAGCATTGGGACTTATTGCACTCAGTTTAAATGATGAAATCATTCATCACATCACAGGGATACAATGGGCAAAAGATGCATGGAACGGTGCCCTTGAATCTGCAAAAATCTGCGCTTCTACGTGGCGGTTTGCTGCGTTTTTTGCATAGGCTGGAGGAGCATAGGGTTGGCTAGCTTGTGTTAGAAGGGCTTGACCTAATTGTGAGTGTGCAAGGTGAATGGAGTCCTCCACTGGCTGGGGGGTGAAGGGGTGAAGTGAAAACTAACTAAAATTTTGATTATTTGCTAATTATCTACTAATCCTAATTAATTAACTAATGGGCTCATAAACCTGATGGATTCTAGCCATGGCTCTGATACCATGTTGAAATTTGAGCATTGTGATGAGCTATGGTGGATCAAACACTAGAATCAACATCATTAACAAAGTGATTAGTAGATAATTAAGACATAATTAGTGGGTAATTAGCAAATAGATTAATGTAGGCATGGATACTCAAAAACCAGCAAATTCTCATTAGGGCTATGCCTCAATTTATAGAGTTTACATCAAGCATCAAATCCCATTGATTTCTCCATGATTCACTCCCAGAATATCTCCACCTCTTGCTTGATTCTCTCCACCTCTTGCCTAATTCTCTCCACCTCTTCTCTTTTCCCTGAATATCTCCCTGAATAACTCCACACTTCCCAGAATATCTCCACACTTCCTAAATTCTCTCATGCTACCCTTTATTCTCTCCCAATAGATTCTTCTCACCTTTTCACAAGTTCTTTCACATTTACTCATTCTCTTTTACAGCCTCTAACCAAGGGCTTGTTCCCGCACACACCCTATTCACTTGTATTTTCAACACTCCTCACCTCCATCAAGGTGATTGAAACTTTACCTTCACCCCCTTAGCAAAGGAATCATTCCAGTGTGACAATGGAGTGATGTTAAGCTAATGCACCCACATTGGGAAGTTTCATTTTTGTCTCTCCTATGTGGTACCTCTCTCTTACCCCAAGTGTCAATTGATGCTGCTGTGATGGCTTAATGAACCCAATTAATGTCATCAAATGTGTCCATTCCTTGTAGGATATCCATGCAAGGAGAGTCCTTCCCTTCATTGGTTTGCTCCTTACAAGTATAGGAATACTTTAAAAGCATTGAATGGGCTATAGTATTTGAGCGATTATCAAATATGGCTTTAGCTCCCATTGGATGGGGACACAGCTTGTCTCATCAACTCAAATAACAAAGCCATCAAATTGCAAATACACATGGTTTTTGGACTAGTCATGCACAATTTGAGCTTCTCTCATGAAGGGAAAACCTAAAATCATTTCATATGAGGTAGGTTGTTTTGAGAAGTCCATAACAAATGAAATTATTCTTGACTCTATTGTTGTGGACTTTGATCTTGAGATCTCGCAGCATCCCAATAGGTCTTACAATTGTGCCATTTGCCATTTTAACTGTGATATTTATAACTTCAAGCTTGGTTCTACCCATTATCTCCCAATAATTCTTGGCGATGAGGCTTACTCTTATAAAATCATCCAAGATTCCCATTAATTTGATTCCTTTAATAGTGATGGGTAGAGTGCATTAGACTCATCACTTTCAAAATATTAACCCTAAGATTGTTGTGTACGGGTATTTCAACAATTAAATTTTTATCTTCCTCTATGTTAGGGGTATCTTCCACTTGGAGAACCTTGTTTTTGGGCCTCACTTGAAGTGCGTAGGATTCTTACATGTTAGTAAAGTGTGGAAATTCAACATTTAGATTGTCATTCAAAAATGCTTTCAGAGCTATAAATAGCTTTGGGTCTCCACACAACTTTGCCATGATAGTGGTCATTTTTGAAGACAAAATCTATTGATTTCTTGGTGTTTCATGGGGTGTCCTTCATTTCCCTTCCATGAGATGGAATCGGTGAAGATGGAATTTCCACTTCCTCAATGGGATGAGGTACTCCCTCATCATACATGCACTCAAATAAATCTAGATTTATGCTTGGAATTGAAGGCTCTTCATTTCTTTCAGGTATGTTGCTTGGCATAGTTAGGGTTTTTTGGCCTCCAATAAGTTGTATATGGGTAGGATAGAGTATCTTTGCAATCTTGCATGCCTAGGTTTTGGCTCTAACTCCCTTGAGTTATCTTAACTAGACCCTGTGGCTCCTTGACTTTCCCAATCTTTTTTTAGGGTATGGATATGTTCTTGGTTTTAATTTTTTTTTGCCCTTGAGTAAGGGTTTCTTTTGGTTTTTGTTCAATTATGTTTTCTTTTTCCCTTGTTATTTACTTTGGTTTTCCAATTTGAATCTCATTGAGGGTGTGTGGGGTGTTTGCTTTTGTTTTTGTGGCTTTCCCCATGTTTACAAAATATGAATCTTCATCCACATTGTTCATGTAGAAAGGCTCAGTTTCTGTCGCAATGTTTATTTTGCTGCTTTTAGTTATCTTCCCATCTTTCATTAAGGATTTCTTTCTCCTAGTTTTCTTTCTAGATCAAGCTATCAAAGTAGCTTTGTTTTCCTCTACTTTTCCAATTACCAAACAAGTTATTGCATTCACACAAGAAGTGGCTATGGCTTCAGGACTTGTTGTCTCAGTTTTACTTACCCAAATCATATTCCAAGGTGTCATAATGGGTGCACTCACGGGGTTTGTGTGGGTAGTCCTTGATAAAATGGTCAATATCACAATGATTATAGTAAAACAGAGGTGCATTAGATGTTTTTGTTTGAGATGGTTGCATAGGTTGTGCTATGCTCGAGTTTTTTCTTAGACATTGATAGAGATGATGGGGTCCATTGATAATGGTAACATTAAAGAGGCATTCTCTTAGCTATGGAGTTATATTATTGGTATGACTATCTAGCGTGTTAGGAAATATCTAGACTCATGGCCATACTTACCTCAAAAACTACAATTGTCATTGAATTTTGTGGGTATATTTGTACATTCTACGAAGCTATGTTATCTTTCAACACATCTTAGATAGCCTTAGAGAATTCTGACATAGACATCTTTACTGTAGTTTGTTCCTTAACAATGGGCTTTATAGTCATTGGGCTAATAATGACCCGAGACTGCAATAGATTTAGAGTTTGTGGAGACTTTTGATACTTTGATCATTAGATTATCCTCAAGCTATATAGCATTTATTGTGACACCATCTCAATTGGTGATCCCTCTAATGACCAAGCCATTATAGATCTCTTCATGTTTCAAACCATGGATTATAGATCTCTTTATATTTTAGAACATGGGCAGATCTGTCAAGTGATTGATTATAAGTGAAACATTCATATTGAGCATGTAAAGAGTTCAAATGCTTTGATTCACCAATGAAATCCCTAACCAACTCACCATCACTTCTCTTAGCCTTTTGGAGTTGTGTGACCACATCCCAAAGCAATCCTTTCATGGACAAATTGTTTCACAAATAATATTTTGAGGTTTGTATAATCAATGCATTCTCCTTAGTCCAGAGAGTTCTTAACTAGTCTCTTGCCTTGCCGGTCAAAGGTAAGACTAAAAGCATTACACTTGTTTAGTTCATATCTTTCTTCTAAAGCCTCACACACTTGATTAAATACCTCTATATGTCTCCTAGCATCACCATCACCTTTAAATTTTTGAGCCATCTTGTCAGGGGGTCCATCTGATGGGCAAGATAGCCACTTACTGGTTGAAAGCAAAACTCTCAATGCCTAAGACCAATGGTTTCAGAACTCACAAGCTCATAGAATGAATAGAGAATAGAGAAACACATAGTTTCACTCTCTCACTCACTCATATAATAGTACACAATGAATAATGTTCGGACACTCTCTATTACTATGATCCTCAAACTAGTACAATGCTACTATGTCAAAAACTCTCTCTACTGTTGTTCTCTCTATCGCTCCATATTATCTCATACTCCTAACTACTTCCTACTTTACTATCTTGGAAGGACCCTCTTTCTTGTGCCGCCCTGTTGGCCATTCTATTACAAGAATATTACAATAGCATACATATGATTACAATGAGCGTGCATGTGCATTGCTACGTGTGCACTGTTGGCCACTGGCGAATAGTAGACAATAGCATACATATGATTACAATGAGCGTGCATGTGCATTGCTACGTGTGCACTGTTGTCTATTGTTGACCTTGCCAGCCTCGCCACTGGCCAATTTTTTAGGTTGGCCTCGCCACTGTTGTCTACTGTTGGCCTTGCCACTGGCCAATTTTTTAGGTCCTACTAGTCTGCAGCTTTTGTCGGGTGGTTAATACCTTGCACACTTGTTGGTGGCTTTGCGCGCTAGTAAAGAAATTGCCTCAGAGGTTGATCGGAATAATTGATGGATGGGTAAGGGTGGCCTAGTGTTGCCTGACTAGAGCCACCCTTTAATCTTCTACTAGTGCCTATCTACTACTTGGGGATCACAGCCTAATCCTCCCCTATTATCATGGGGATATATTGTATCAAAAACTCTATCTGCGCATTAGCATGTAGAGCTTGATAATTTAAAGAATGAAAGAATTATTTGGTAGATATATGTATCTTCTTGTTGCATTTTATCTATGGGTGGTTGTAGGGCATCTCTATCTTCATCATGGGGATGTCTGGTTCAGCTTCAAACTCATCTTGCCCTGTAGCCATGCACCATCATTTGGGTTCTATTTGCTAAAGATACGAGGTTTTGGGATATGAAGTTTTCCTTTGGTTTATATTTGCTGAGAAATTCATTTAGCTTGGAGGGGTTTATTGATAGGTCCCATCCCTCTTCATCATACTATTGTTTGAACTTAGAAAGTGAGTAGGAAACAGACTCCAAGTTTTGTGCTTTGACTTTCAGTTGCACTATTACCTATGCCTATTGTCTCTACTTGGACTGTTGTAGATTCACTAGCTTCTAACGAAGAATGTTTACATGATTGGTTATGGCAACTGATGATTTCATCTACTGCTTGATTGCTAGCAGGTCTTTGTGCAGCTTCTGTTGTTTGCTTTCCTCCTACATTAACTGTGTTTGTACACATTGCTACTCAAGTTCTGCTTGATTTGCTTTCGCTGGCCTTGTATCCCTTAATTGAATTTCTTTGTGTAACCCTACGAAATTCTTCTTGAGACTGACTCTGTCAATTGATCTAGTTTTTCTTGTTGCTTTCTGGCTTCTTCCGTGATGGCTTTCAACTCCTATTAGGTTTTTTGCAATTGGGAGGTCAGCTTAGAATTTTCTTCTTTTAACTACATAGCCTGTTTGCTGCAACTTCTTTACGTTGATGGTTTCCTGCTGCGCTGCTGTATCTGACTTTTATATTGGGACCTTACATTTGGGGAGGTTTTCTTTTCGCGGTGGCAACTTGCTCTTCTTGCTGAATTAGCTTGGCTTTTTTCTTGTATAGCTTTGCATAATCTTTTCGCGGTGGCAACTTGCTCTTCTTGCTGAATTAGCTTGGCTTTTTTCTTGTATAGCTTTGCATAATCTTGCGTGAGTGCCTTGTTTATGTTTTTGAACGCTTCCTCAAGCTCTAGTATGGTAGTTTGTTTGGCTATGTTCTCATCTTGTTGCACAAACTTTTGTTTCTCTAAGATAATATTTTATCTTTTAGCTAGACTGGTGACAACTAATTTATGGCATGCATAGTCCCAAACTATTATTTTCTTTATAATCTCAAGCTATATTGGTTCTTCCCCTTAGCCAATGCCAGCTTTGTTTTTTGTTGTTCATTTTCCAACTATCTTTTGAGTATTGCTCTCTAATTTTGTTGGTCCAATAGTAGGTAGCTACTAGTGATACACTAAGCCTTCTTCTGTAGCACATTTGGCTAACAACTATTTTGTAGTACTTTGAGCTTGATCTCTAGTTTCTTTTTCTCATTTAGTGCTTTGTCAACATCTCTACTTTGTTCCATAGCTCCTTCACCTCTATTGACTTGTTTGTGCATTTCCTCTAGTGTTAGTTGGCTGTAGAGGTGGTGGCGGTTGTTGGTTGGGCTTTATCTAGCTGTGCGGATGTTGACCCTCTAGCTCTATCTTTGCCTTGAGGTATAATTAGTGGTAGCAGTAGATAGAATGTGGGATTTGGCAGTGCCATGTATTCTTTCAACATAATTTGTAAATTGTCCTCCCAACATGCTTTCCTCTTTCCACTGTGCCATCATTTCCACTAGCATTTGGACCACATGGGTGTCTTCATCAGCCTCCTCCTATATCTCATAGCTTACCTTTCACAAGTAATTCCTTGTAATCTTTTTCTGCTGGCTGCTGCTAGCTCCACATTGTGGATCATTCAGGTAGCATGGTCCACAATGCGGGCTGCTTTGGGCTATGCTTACTGAGCTGCCCTTAATTCACCTGATGCAGCTTGCTTTGGATCTCATTGTTTGTTGCTCTAAGCTCAGAGACCACCGTTTCCAACTTATCCCCTCTCCTCCACAGTCTTGTTGCTTCCTCCTGCAATCTTCCAATGGTGTCTTACTACTCTACTACCTTAGCAAGTCCTATGAGCTGCATAAGTGTAAAGCCTTAGGCTTAACCTTGAGTGGGAAGGCCGAAGATTGGTATCGAACCTTAAGGGTTGAAGAGCGCACTCACTACCCCACTCTCAAGAGATTGTTCTTGAAAGAATACATACGTGAGGGTGTGCTTTGGGGTGTAGCATCTCAACTCCAAAAAGCTGAACGCGAGGAAGGGGAGTCAGTGAGAGACTTTATAAGTCGATTGAAGCATCTAAATTCTCGCTGCACTCCCGACGATGAGCGCTTCAATAATAACCAACTGCTCGATAGATTCATCCGAGGATTGCGCCACGAGGACATATACAATGGCCTAGTCATTAGAGGTCTTACAACGTGGGAAGCAGTCATCACTGCCAATGCAATCCAGTTAGAAGACAACTTGATGATTGCAGGTAAAAAGGTGTCTTCGGAGACAAAATCCGTTAGTTCGCAAGTATCTGGGCACGAGCCAATGACGGTAAAACCTATTGCCAAGGAGCCCAAGATATCCGAAATGTCTGTGACCGACCTTACTAAGGCTCTCCAAGAATACTTTAGGGGTAATCGAGCTCCTCAAAATAGCCAGATGTACCCAAGAAGAGAGCAACAATGGTGTTCGGTCTGCTTAGGACCACATAGCACGAGTGAATGTCCCACATTCAGAGTCAAATTCAATGGGAATTGCAATGCATGTGGTAAGTACGGCCATCAATCTAAAGATTGCCTAGTACTTAAGCGAATGTTGGCAAATCAGGCACCACTAGCCTGGTCGAACACACCTCAAGTACCCGCGCTAATGCCTGCACAACCTTTCGAGCAACCGTCACTCACAGCTCATAGTTCCAAGGAATCCAAATGTAGTCCAGTCTGTGCCATTACCACCGCCAATGCTAGGACCACAACCTCCACACCCAAGGATTACCCCTGTAAACCAGATGGGTTGTGAGTCACATAGTGCATGTGGGGATTATGAAGAGGAGATAGACCCCACTGTTTCATATGGGATTGATACGTTTGAAATGATTCCCCAGTACTACATGGAGGATCATTTCGGGCAAGTCAAGCCTGTATATCAAGCGGCTGCTCTCGCCACAAGAGGGCAAAACGTTAATACCTTGGCGAAGAGACCACCTCTTTAATGTTGCGAGTGTGGTGGACCGCATCGTGTAGCGGAGTGCCCTAATAGGCTACAGAAGATTGCTACTCAGATGCAACCAAATCAAGGGAGCACATCGGGAATGCCGGTACTTACATGTAATCGTTGTGGCATAGATCATTTGATTGCTCAATGTCCACATAATCCTAATGCACCCAAGATTACGCCATTGAATTTGGTTGAGGTCACCAACCAGGCACGAGGAACCACACCCGTTGTACCCGCGAATGTAGTTACACGGTCAATGCTTCAAAATCAAAACTACATTCTCGAGGAGAGGGATACTGCATCAATTGCTCGAGCAAAGAAAAAGAAAATGTGGCGGAAGAGATCGCTTAATGCCACGAGCTCCAAGCCTAGTTCAAAGACTAACATAGGGACAGGAGACGACCCCGTGTATATGAATGATCCCGAAGATGATTCCGATTCAATAGAAACCATGGGGACCAAAGCCACTACCTTAAGGGAGGATCCCACTCGGGAGCTCAACAAAGGAGAATCAAGTGAGTACATAAATAAGGGGAAACAGAAGGAAACTTCCTCGGCCCCACAACCAAGTCAGCTAATGCCCTCTCGGCTGCCCAAACTGACTGAGACTCCCCAAGACAAGCCACGTGGGCCAAAAACCCTCAAGAAAAAGATTGGAACTTACCCAAACCCAGTTAAGGAGATTGAACAAGTGCAACACTTAAGGGGATTGGTGGAAGAAACACAAAGAGAACTGGAGCCAGCAGACCCTAGAAGAATCAAAATTCCAGACACAGTGTTTCCTACACAAGTTCAGCCTCATAGGAACCATAAACCGTTAGCTATACCTAGTATCATTCAGGAAGAAAGTGAGGATAGGACATCAGGAAGTGGGCAAACACCCTTTTTGCTTGAAAGAATGTTTAGTGAGGGAATGCCTGACCCCATCGAAGAGGAAGTGATTCCATCTTCACCAATCCCTAGTCAAGGGGCGATGTCTCAAAAAGTACCGTTGAATGTGTCCAAGCTAATAATGGATTTCATGTCCTCTGAAATCAGAACCACGATCATATCCAAGTTATACGGAGATCCTGAGCTATTCTTAGCTCTTCGGGCATTTCTCAATGGAGAACTAAAGGCGGGATTACCATAATTTTCAAATATGGATAGACCCGACACACTTCAAGATGAAGGGGAACATTGGGATCTACAACCCAACCTAGATGAAGATTCGGTCGTTGAAATACCTGTTAACAAGTTGGGACAGTACTTTGAAGGTGATGAATCTAATGCAACCCTCCCCATTACTACCAAGGGATTAACTCTAAAGGGAATCCTTGATGGTGGTGCTGGCGTGAGCATTGTGACTAAAAACTGTTGGGAATCTATGGGAAGACCTCACCTCGAAGTCACAAACATAGTGGTTAAGATGGCAAACGGAACTATTGCTAAACCTATTGGAATGTTAAGGGACCTTAAGATCAAGGTTCTGGGGTACAAGGTAAGACATACCTTCATTGTAATGGATTTCTCCAAGAATCCTATGTCATATCAAATGATCTTAGGACATCCTTTCATGAGGGAAGCACAAATGGTACATGACTGGTCGAAAAACCATGTCTACCTACAATTCCAGGACTCTGTCATCCGAGTTGATCTTGAGAATGGTCATGCACATCCTTTAGGAAGCAAGGTTATCATTGATAATCGATCGGATACCACTATTCACTCCGCCTCATTAAGGTATTACTATACATGCAAAAAAGAGACTGATGATGGGAAAGATTCTCCTTATATGGATGTCCTACTGGGTATGACTGAGTCGGATAACGTGGATTGGGTACACCTAGCGGCAACCATAGACACATGGGAAAATAGAGGCACAAGTTGGGTAACACCTGAGGGGCAAGATATGCCACCATTAGTGCCAATAAACATGATAGGTGTTATGCACTTGACTCCTGATGGTGGTGAGAAAGCGGCAAACTCCACTGACACTGAAAGTAGCGAAGACTCTGACCAATGTAACTTTGAGTCGTCTGAATCTCAAGAAGAAACTGACTCTGAGCCTGATGGGGGGGATGAATCAAATATTCACCCAAATGTGGAAGCAAGGTGCTCAAGGCCTAGGACAATGACCTCCTACAGTTCATCCGAAAGTGAGGGGGACACAAGTGAAGATCAACCAAGTGAGTTCGAATCTGACAGAAACAAAAATCAAAAACTTGGTAAGAAGAAGACGAGACATAAGCGCCAACGCTATCGAGCTAATGTACGCACTGCAATAAACAAGGAGAGATCCACCGCAGAATGGCTTAGTTATGTAGGAGCTATTGACGCTCATCGCTTAGCGGATAATTGGGGACAATACCTCCAGAGTGTCATGTGGTGTATTCCGCAACCTCATGACGTCGCCCAATTAGAAATCGAAGAGAAGCCGAAACTAAGTCGTACTGCAAGAAGGCGGCAAAACCAAGAGTTAGCTCAGCAACAAAAGGAGGCGAAATTGAAAGAAAAAAGCCTGGCACAACAAGAACCAGTAGACTTACACCCCGCACCCAAGCATTTCAAATCATTCACCACAGGGAACATAAAGTGGTCTACACAAAAGCCCAACGAACGCCTACCAATGGGAGTAGCGGTGTCTATGATGGCCCTGCGGTTAAGGAGATAGACTTAGCAGATCCGAGTGAGGAGTCTAAACCAGTTTTTATTGCTCAAGACCTCACCAAGACAGAGGAAGCTACACTCAAGAAGCTTCTTAAGGAATTCAAAGGCATATTTGCTTGGACATATCATGATATGAAGGGTGTTCCACCCTCGGTGGTGCAACACACGATTCCAATGATTAGCACTGCTAAACCAGTCCAGCAACGTCCCTACCCAATGAATCCTAAGTACGCAAAGATTGTACAAGAGGAAATTGAAAAGCTTGTAAAATGTGGATTGATATACCCTATTGAGCACTCAGAATGGGTTTCTCCGATAGTCATCATACCAAAGAAGAATGGGAAACTCAGAGTGTGCGTTGATCTCAAAAAGGTTAATGCAAAAGGGATCATTACCCCTTGCCATATTCTGAACATGTGCTTGAAAGAGTGGCAGGCAAGGAGGCATATAGCTTTTTAGATGGGTACTCGGGTTACAATTAGATCACAATTGCAGTCGAGGACCAAGCTAAAACAGCATTTATCACGGAGTTTGGAGTGTTTGCCTTTCGCGTCATGGCTTTTGGCTTGACCAATGCACCTGCAACATTCCAACGATTGATAAACACGACCTTTAAGGAATATCTAAGGGACTTCTGTGAAGCTTTCTTAGATGATCTTTGTGTTCATTCCTCTTGGGACGAGCACTTGATGTGTTTACGAAAAATATTTGAAAGGTGTAGATTATATCGCATCTCATTGAATCCTTTCAAATGCCAATTCTGGGTTAAACACGGAGTTATCTTAGGGCATATAGTGTCCAAAAATGGGATTTCCACTGACGAGAGTAAAATCAAGGTCATTCTGGAATTACCCCCAACCACCAACTATAAGGGAGTCCAACGCTTTATGGGCCACGTTGGTTATTATCGAAGATTTATTCTATTCTTCACCAAGATAGCTCGACCATTGTATAAGCTTCTCATTGAGTTTATTTGGACCGAAGAATGTGACCGTGCCTATGAGCTATTAAAGAAGGCCTTGGCGAGTGCTCCAATCTTGAGAATGCCTAACTGGGATTCACTCTTCCATGTGCATATTGATGCATCAAACTTTGCTATTGGGTGTGTGTTAACTCAACCTGGAGAACACAAGCTAGACTACCCCATTAGCTTTGCGAGTCGCCAGTTGAACGATGCTGAGATGAACTACACCACTACGAAGCGAGAAGAGTTGGCAATGATATATGCAATAAGGAAATTTTGTTATTACCTCCTTGCCACCAAGTTTGTTTTCTATGTGGATCATCAAGCATTGTTGTATCTAGTAAACAAACCATGCTCCACAGGAAGAATCACACGATGGCTATTGATTCTTCTTGAGTTTGATTTCACTGTTGTTGTGAGACCTAGCAAAAAACATGTTATGGCTGATCATTTGTCTCGCATACCTAATGGTGAGGCTCCTACGGGGGTTGATGATGAATTACCTGACACTTCCCTGTTCATGGTGGAGACAATGCCTGAATGGAGTGAGAAGATTGTTAACTTTTTGGTTAATGGCTTTCCACCCAAGGAGCTTCATAAAGATCTAGCTCGAAAGCTGATCAAAGAATGTGAACCCTATTGCCTAATAGTCGGGACTCTTTATAAAAGAGGAAAGGATGACGTTCTTAGGCGTTGTGCCCGAGAGGATGAGTATCTATACATTTTGCAAGAGGCACATATGGGCATAGCCGGTGGTCACTTCTCAGGAGACTTAACGGCACGAAAGATCTTACAATCGGGGTATTGATGGCCCACTATGTTCCAAGATGCATCACTCTTTGTGAAGGGTTGCGATGAATGCCAACGATACAAGAAACCCTAGCGGAAAGATCAGATGCCCCTACATCCGATCAAAGTAAACCAACCATTTGAAAAGTGGGGTTTAGACTTTGTAGGTACAATTAGCCCAGCGGCCCGCAACACACAATCTCGCTATATTATTGTGGCCACTGACTATATGACCAAATGGGCTGAAGCAAAAGTGACACGTAAGGCAGATGCAAGGACAACAACCAAGTTCCTCTTTGAAAATATAATCACACGCTTCGGTTGTCCTTTTGAACTTGTGAGCGACAATGGTACGCATTTTATAAATGAAGTGATTAAGGAGCTCACAACAAATTTCATGATATGCCATCATAAATCTACTCCTTACTATCCGCAAGTGAATGGCCAAGCCGAGAGTACCAACAAGACCTTAATCTCTGTTTTGACAAAGACAGTTGAAGCTCATCGCACGGATTGGGATCTAAAGCTTACAACAGCTTTATGGGCCTATTGTACTGTGTACAAAGTGGCTATTAATTGCACACCATTCAAAATGGTATATGGCCAAGAAGCGGTCATGCCGTGGGAATTTGTCATTCCTAGTCTTCGTGTCGCTACTCAAGAGGGTTGGGATGGTAATCCATTAGTGGAGCGTCTATATATCCTTGAGCGGCTAAACGAAGAAAGACAATTGGCTGTGTACAATGCCCTTGTGGAGAAAGATAGAAGGAAAAAATGGCTTGATCGCCACCTAAAGGACAAGGACATCAAGGTTGGGGATAAAGTCCTGATGTATGGAGTGCGAAATGAAAAAAAGAAGCTCAAATATGCTGGTAAGGGACCGTATAGAGTATGTGAAATTACCCCGCAAGGTACCATCAGAGTGGAGACTCTCGACGGAGTTGAAACCATTGGATTCCTTAATGGGAGTAAATTCAAAAGATACTATGACCCCCTAAGCCAAGAGGAGTCATATGCAATCCATCAAAAGAAGGCAGCTAAAGAACAAGCTGAGCTTAAGAAAATACAAGCGAGAGTTGAAGCCAAAGAACGTCAACAACGTGCTAGGCGCCAACGAGAAGCCAACTTGGGAATTACGCAAGTATTTTTCGAGGAGGCAGAGGAGGATTCACTGGAATCTGACCCACCTCTAAGATAGCCAATTGAGTTACAGAGTCCTTACGGGGAGGTGCTGTAAAATGCATTATTGGATACAGGAGCTCAACACAATTTGCTATCATATGGCGTGTGGTGTCAACTTGGAAAACCACCTTTATCCAAGAGTGCTATCCGAGTTCAAGGAATCAACAAGAAGAAAACCCCTGTCTTAGGAATTCTGCATACTCCGGTTGCCTGTGATAAGGGGACTGTAATTGAAAGCTTTTTGGTTATGCCTACGGGTACCATGGAAGGGACTGTAAACTTAGGGCGCAAATGGATGATGGCCACCAAGTGCAATATCGACTGGGCAACCAGACGAGTCACAACGCAAGAACCAACACTAGGTCTGATTGCTCAAAATCCCGCACCTAAGTCATCCACTCAAATGCTAGATAATGAAAAATCACAAAGTCCAGTAGCAAAACCATCTTTGATTGTTTGCCACCCCTCTAACGCTTCAACGCCAAGAGTGGAAACATGCAGGGTGGTCTCTAAAGCTCTGCTTACTATGCCAACAGAGTACATACAAATGGGTCCCAAAAGCTTCGTTAACAGCTACTTCCCCTGCTCAATCTCGTTCAGACAAGAAGCCTCGTAGAAGGAAAGCAGCTACCCACCCAAGAAGGGGCAATGTGACATCACGATGGATCCCTAAAAAATTATTAGTAGCCCAAGGGTATTACGAAGGGAATGACCAGATTTGGGTCCCTAAGCATAAGCTGAATCCCTCTACATCACCTGTAAAACCTTGCAAACCAAAGGTTGCCACCCCAACGACAATTCAAGACCGTGGTAAAGGAAAGGTAACAGAGTGCTCCGCACCACTTCTTCCAGAGCTAGTTTGGATTCCCAAACGATATCAATCAATACCACCTAGCTCAGGAAGGGGGGAGCCACATGAACCTTCTATCTCCTCATGCTAGGCACACGCTGAAATAGAAGTTTCTACATGCTCTACACCTACTCTTGTCAACACCCAACAAAAGACCGATGAGTCTACGTCTCCCCTTGTAATAGTATCGTCGAAAACCATTTCCTCCATTCGTCAATGGGAGCGTACACTAACATCTCTGCAATTGGATGTGGCCACAAGGGTCATAAAAAGTTATCTGCCCACATCACAACCTATGACCCGCTGGACAAATTGGTTCCAAGAGGCTGCAACATCATTGCAGAAAATATGATCTACATCAGGAGAAGGGGGAGCATGTACTCACGCTCGACATTCTATTGCTTCCTCCCTAACCTTCTCCCCTGACCATGTAATTGCCAAATTCAAGGGGATGTATATATATAGCTTCATACACAGAAGAGAAAAGAAAAAAAAGCAAAAAATAGTAAAAAGAGCAAGAGCACGTTAAGAACAGAAATATCCGTATATACAATCAAGAACTAGATTGACCTGTCACATAAACCTACTGATGCTATATATGTGTTTGCAGATATGGCAGATGCACGATCATCATACACTTCATCCACTCCTATCTTTGGTGAGAGGTATCATCTATACCTTTCTCAGATATTTCACATGTGCTATCATGTAATTGAAACTGAATGGGATCATATAGATGTACTAGTTAGAGAGGAAAATGTTGAGGAATTAGAATGGCTAATTCACCTATTGACCATGACTGACCCCTACTCCGTAGCCCCGATAGCCCAATGCTTTCCTTTTCCACAAGATGACTATCCTCGCATGGTTACATTCTTGATGAGTTTGTGGATGGGAAAATGAAAAGGAAATATCTGACAATGATGAATGGACGGATGAAACTCATGGCACTACTGAGGTTGACTTTATTTATTTGGATGATGCAGATAGAGGCTTAGCTTTAGGGCTAGAGCCAGGACTCTACAACATCCTCTTACCGTATCCTCAGTAGTAGTGTGGTGACTGGTAGGTAGGTTAGTGTTTTCTAGTTTTTTCTAGTTTGGATTCCTTAAACGAGTTCACACTGATGTGCCTCTTGAGGTATAGTGCTTGTTAGTTGGTTGTACAGGTGGAAAAGTTTGAGGTGGGTTCGCTTTCAAGCCCTGAGATAGCCGCAACGCTCATACATAAATATCTCATCAAATTGCAGGCATTTTTCTCATCGAATCAAGGAGATCTCCAAAATATAGATGTAATTCTTTCATACCCACTCTCTTTCGTTTTTACTGTTCAATTAATTGTATGAACTATAATGCATGACCACATGGAAATTGTCAATGTACTACTTAGTTTTTGCAGTTGCCTGACGTGCTAGTATGAATCATTAATGAGTTTAACCTTATTGGATATATTCTTGAGAATGCATGCAGTCTTTAGTTAACCTTGGAATATGATTGTCTTAGGTCTAGGGTCAAACCATCTTAATGTTTGACACCTGGCCATGTGTGTGTTGACCTCTAGGACATAGCTTTTACCCCTTTGTCGAAAGGATGCAAGACAAATTATAGTTCAGGAGCGAAGATAAAAAGAAATAAATTTATAAAAAAAAGCCTACAATAAATGGCAATACAAGTCTATGATGTGCTTTAATGTTGGCCTATCACCTTATTGATACTTGGTAGGCGAGGAGTATTGTACTCCAGACCGATGCCTTGGTTGGTAGGGGGTAGCCTTGCCTAAGGTGAACTAATAGATTCCTGGATAATGCCTTGTGTTAAACATGGTACCAGGATCGATGTTAGTTTTGCCTTAGGAAGGTCGCCATTGTGTGTAAAAATTGTCACGTGCATAAAAAAATAAAGGCAAAAGGCTCCTGTAACTCTGAATGGTCTTTGACAAAGAAGAGGGGGCATGAGAGAGAGATAAAGAGAGGAACGAGAGAGGGTAGTGAGAGGATAGAGAGAGAGGGGGGGAATGAGAGAGAGGGAGAGAGAGAGGAGTTGGTTGCGGTGGAGGGGGGAGGAGGTGGCCTGGCAACCTACTGAGAATGCAAAACTTGCATCATTGAGTGCCATCACTATAGATGGTGTTGAGTACCTGCTCATGTAGGATATCCTTGAGGTCTTGGATTTGAGGGAGGAAGAGCTGTACTGCCACCTTGTTTGGGATGTTGATGAAGACGTCATCTACTTTGACACTATGAATGTCCCTCTGCAAGTAACTGAGATTGGCCGATACGATGGCATAAGCAAGGATGATATCTTTGCAATCATCCACATCCAAAGAAGTACTGTAGAAGTTTCTCCTGAGTGTGATATCTCAGATGTATAATTTGAGAGGTTGCAGGAGGAGCTCTTTGGACCTTGATCACGCATTGACCTCTCGGACCCTGTACATGGTGATAGAGCGATCACTGGGGTAGATCTGGATGCACCGGTCAGGAAACAGAATGATGAGGCTCAGAGGGTATATTTTTTTTTTAAATCTTCCTAAAATTTTCTGTGCGGGGCCTCAAGGGCATGGGGACCCCATCGGTGCCCTCCAGGCATGCATCGGTGCCCTCCAGGCATGCTAGCTGAAGGCTGGCGAGGATACAATTGTATTTGGAATAATTTTTGATATTTTATTTTTGCATGCAAATGTTTTCTTCGAAAAATTGTTTATGTCGATATGAGTTTGCATCAAGAGCTAGTGGAACAAGGGGTGGCAGAGGAAGACTCTAGGATGCAGCTTTGAAGGAGTATATTGGCAAGATTTTTCAAGACATCATTGTCTTTCACAAAGTATGCTCCCCTGTGATGGTGGACAAGTCTCTCTCATGAAGATCAAGGCTTTAACAAAGGGTGCTGCATTCAAGTCCATGCCTGTGACATCAAGCTTAGAGAAGGTGGTGCTTGTGAAGAGCTCCAAGCTCCTATATTTATTCGAAGCTCAACATGGAGGGAAGATTCATTCACTTGTTGGCCTAGGCCTTGCTACCGGGAAGATTGATCTTCATGCTATCCAACTCGAGCTCAAAGGAAATTTTGTTGTAATTCCTTCGCTCAAAGGAAATTTTGTTGTAATTCCTTCGCTTAAAGATCCTATTGACTCTATTGAGCCTAGTACTAAGATGCGCATAGTTTAGGGTTTTTGTACTTGCTTCTATGTCATAATGTAACAGTTTCTATATTAACAAAAATATATTTTGAAGTTTTATTGTATTTGTGCGATCAACAAATAATATTTAATCATTAATTTGAAATTGAAATCACAATACAATTATGATTGCCAGATATAATCAAGTAGACACTTGGCAAGGATCAAAAAAATATATTTTCATTAAGTAAAGCATTTACATGATGATCAGAAATAGTATTTAATCATTAATTTGAAATTGAAATCACAATACAATTATTGCCAGATATAATCAAGTAGACACTTGGCAAGGATTAAAAAAAATATTTTCATTAAGTAAAGCATTTACATGATCACATGAGATTACATTGTGGCATATATATCAGATTACAAGATATCCCTAAATGTGTGGCTCATCACCATAATCTTTCCTCCACTTCCGCGCATACATAGAACTAGCCGCATATCTTTGTTAATGATGGTGACTCTCTTGGCATGGATTGCTGCGTACACTGTGTCACCAAACATGTCCACCAAAAAAGCTTTAGCAGCCTCTTGTAGAGCTTCCAAAGCTACTGTTGTCCATCGTGTGGGAGCCTCACTATTGCCAACCTACGATGCCATCGAGATAACCGACTCACATTCAAATCATCCATGATATCCCTAACGAGGAGATGAAAAGGTCTCCTCGAGATCAGAAGGTCTGTCGTCTTCTGATACATTCTAATTTCTCGAAGAGCCCCCAGAGGCTATGGATAACTACTTGATGGATTCAACTACATAAGACTGATCTACTCTTGCCAAGCCTGACCACTAAAATAAGAAGGCATTGGGTAACTCCACTAGATGTAATACGTGAACAAAAATTAATACACAGAGACACAATGCAACGATGCATATGTAGAGAGAACAAAAAAGAGACATTCTTTCTTTATTCCAACAAGGAGAATCTATAATACAATTGCCAGCAGCGAGCCTTGTAAAGTTTAGGTTACATCCTTTTATACTACCTCCTTACAGTATCCGTTGGTATTATGATTCCTCAATGATAAGGTGCATCGGCTGGGTGTTAAGGGAGCATTGGCTCTATGATAAAGTGCACCGACTAACATATGGCGGGCTCTGACATTTGGCACGCGGCACGTAGGGTGGCGATGAGCTGTGGCAAGTCTGGCAGGTCCACGACCAACACCTTCTTCAAAGATTTCAATCAGGGTCAACTAGTGAACATGGGTCACTAGGACTGGTGGTGGAAGGATTGCCAAAAACCAAGCAAGCACATAAATCAAACAACACTAAACCATTCTAGGCTCCTCCTTCCCCACTAATTCAACACTTAAATGGCATCCAAAACATAATTTTAAACCAAAGTGCAACCCTTATCGATGCACACAAATCCTATGTATCACAAGTCGACAAGTAAAGCAAATAAATGTGTTGCAATTCTAAAATATTCCACAAAACAACTAACATCAACCCCGCACATTCCTTTTGCTAGCAATTTTAAAAAATCACAAAAAACTACTAAAGACAGCATATTGAACCATATAATAAATTTGCACTACATTTGCACTATATGCATCAATCCAAAAATCACCTAGAAAACTTAACACCATGCCATCATATAGCAATCCCTCAACTACATGGCTGTCACACAGAGGGAATCTTACAATGACTTGATATAGTGATCGAGCTAACTCTAACTTGGTGAGTGCTGCTTGGTGCATAAACTTGTGTATACCAGGCTACAGCCCCAACACCATAATGAAGACAAAGTATATATGCTCTTCACAAGGTTTGTATGATTCCTTCTTCACATCCCTAAGAGTGAAATATGGACAAGAGCACCTAGGAAACTCACATATATTAATTGCATAAGAGACTCTTGATTCCCTCAACTCAGAGGTGGCAACCCAAAAAATATAAGACTCTTCCTGGCACACAATTCACTCACGCACCACCTCCCCTTCCAAAAGATTAACCTTGTTTATGGATGCCTGGGCCTCCTTGCTTATCTTCTCCTTCCATATCACAACACGTCCATCACCTCTCTTGGTTTCTTGCACATTGCATGGTGTTGCTCGTATAGCTGACACATGATGTGTCACACCATCCAAAATAAACCCTAAGGCCAATACTCTACTAGTCTCCTCTTCATCCAAGCATGTTCCTTCAGAAACTTTCCATACAAGAGGTGCATTCCCATAATTTCTAATAATCTGCTCACCCACTCATATAGAGTGCATCACACTGGAAGGACAAAACCAAAACATCTGCCAACTCTCTCTATCCTTGTAATGACATTGACCCTTAAAGCAAGGTCGAGAAATATCCTTTTTTGTTCCATGCCTACCATCATGAATGAGCATGCCGCAACAATGCCCACTTCTCCCTTCCAACACACCCCAAGAATTAGATTAACAATCCGCCCCGGTCCTTTGGGGATAGCCCACTTAGTGACATCTACCTTGTTCTCCTTTGGAATGCAGATAGGATGAGAGCACTTGGACTTTTTATTTTTGACTTGAATGGTCACAGTTTCATACTCAAGTTGATGGCTATCCGTATCTTTTGACCAATGAAATCCACGCACTTCCCACCAAGAAATCCATGTCTCCAATGATGGGATGTCCTCCTCTCGTGCATGCCCCAATCTCTAAAAAGAGACAAGTTTGTCTTTTGTTATTTCTGCAACAACCTTTCTTGGTGCATCTCTCCATTGCCTAGGCAGTTGTTTGTGCTGCTCTTGATATCAATGGATTAATACACTTAGCATGCTCCAACATACTCTTCTCCCAATGAAATGTGCATGATCTTTCTTTGTGTGGCATAACATTTTTTTCACCTCTATTGTTGAAGACTGTCTGAACTGCCAAAACCAATTGGCTTGTGCTTCATCAGCCCCCATAAAGCCATTAAACTGGGCAGCCCCATATCCACATCATCGCATTAAGTCAATTAGCATTGTCCAAAATACCACCTGTGCATTTGTGTTTTCAACCTTAAACTCTCCAATTGCAATAATAAGTAGCTCACACAGAAATTGATGCTAAACATGTGCACTCATAGCCATCTAGCCACCACTACAGCAATGCATATGATCAAAGAGGACCCATTGGTTTTCGCAAGAGGGCCTCCTGGTCTCATCTGGTTCACCAAGTCCACCCCATTGCTAGTTCCAACCGATGACATTTTAAATACATGGGGCTCATTGCTACTTCTGATCTGATGGGGAAAAAGGATGTTGTGGAAAAAAGGGTAGCATACTAGTGTTCTCCTTCAGATCAAGAAGTGCTCCAAACCCATAGCTATTCCTTTGACATTCTTGCATGTAATTTCCATCGACCTATGAATCCT
This sequence comes from Cibotium barometz, assembly GCF_041138505.1. NCBI lineage: Eukaryota > Viridiplantae > Streptophyta > Polypodiopsida > Cyatheales > Cibotiaceae > Cibotium > Cibotium barometz. The sequence goes on from NC_141057.1 coordinate 61,314,797, forward strand.
ACGTGCAATTAATTGAATATTACGTCATAGGCCCTATATACAAAGTATGGCAAAACCAACACTCAAAACGACATTACCTCTTCCTCCAATAGTTTCTTGATGACGATGATAAGCTCTCCCTCTTTAATATCAACCTCATTCTCATCAACTAGCATCTGCATAATTATATCTTGGGCCATGGAGGTCTCAATTTTCTTACATTTTCCTTGAATATCATGGATGGCCTTCTCCCGCACCAAAGAGTCAACAAATTCCTTAGCTACTCTAGAAACCCCCTCAGAAACTAGATGAGAGTGATGCCCTTGGTGTGTATAACACACCTTTTTGTGTGACCTCTATCATTTTGGATAGCAGTAATAGATGTAGCAATCACAAACCGTCAGGCACTCTGGAGAGGTAGAGAAATGATTACACACCAAAGTTCCATTGTCAAGGGTTAGCAAACCAATGCATGGTGCTTTTTTGAGCTTACCCTTCCATTGAGATTGATTGTATTGTTTTGTTCTTTCAAAGAAAGGACACTCCACATTGCAGCAATGCAAGTGACCACCACGGACACTTCTTTGAACAACACCCATGCATTTTTTTTTCGTGCAAGTCTTGTACTCCACCCAGACATGGCTGTCGCATCTTTGCTCTATACCGGCCATTGGTTTGCCATTTGGTGATACTGGCAATTCAAAAACCACATTACCATCAAAAAGTTTTGGAATTTGCTCAACTTGCTTTTGCAGCCATGAGTGCTAGAAGTAAGGAATCATAACCTTCTAATAAGAGTCACAATTGTTGAGATGTCAAGCCAACATGAGCTAACACTCACGAGGCACTTGCGTGACCATTCAACATTTACAACACTAGAGGGTTTGGTAGCTGGCATCGACATATCTTCACCAGAGATTCTATAGCTGGACTACACCGACTATCCACACCTACCCACTCCACTTAGCGTGTTCACATTATGGACTACACCGACTAGTCCACAACTACTCACTCCACTTAGCGTGTTCACATTATGGACCGCATGTACATATAGTACTTTAGTACTTATGTTGTATTTTTCTCATTTTTTGTAAGAACCCTTTTGGTTGTGCAGACATTGTGTATACTACAAAGAGGTCTTACAGGTGCTATTGGGTGTATGAATGCAAGTTGAGGTCACTGGTTGTGATAGGTTGGGTGTAGCATAGTACTGTTGCAGAGAATATATCAGTTTGTGCAGGTCAAACAAAGTGTTATTTTTGGTGCGTTTGTGTTGCAGACAAGATGTCAAATGATGGAATTAACCAGATTGTTGCAAAGAAGCTTGACAAGAACAAATTCCATGCTTGGAGGCTTAGATTAACAAATTTTTTGATGGAAAAAGTTTGAGGAGGCACTAGAGATATTGGAGATTAATCCAACTGCTACTGCAGATGTAAAAGAATACAAGGATTGGAATCAAGAAGCAAGGAAAGTCATGTATTGGCTTCTATTAGCATACAAGACACCATGACTGGGCATATACAGGTTGCCAAGTCACCTAAGAAGGCATGGTGTAAGATTCCTCCTCAACCTGAATAATGAAAAAGCTTTTACCTCAATCCCCTGTAATCATCCCCTATTTCAAAATGTAAGAAAATATTGTTTTTCCTTGTTTTTGCCTAGAGAGAAGAAAAATTATAGAGAGAGGTAATTCAATATTGAGATATTTTTAGATATAAAAAATCTCTTAATATCTAAAATATATTTTTCTAAAACAAAAATTCAAAATAAATTCTCCAATGTGCATTAGGAATCAATTAAAAATGATATAAGGGAACCTTAGCCTAAGGGTCTAGATTTTTAGAAATTTTTGGATTATGGTCCAATTAAGGCTCCTATGGGCCAATGGGATTAATCCAAGTGTTAGGATGAGATAAATCCAAAGAATAAAAGAAAATATCCAAAAATGAGTAAATGCTCACATAAGATGAAGAGTTGACTGAGTACAAGATTTATTAGTTAAAAATTAAGAGATATTACTAAAAAATGAGATATTTTAGAAAAATGATGAATTTTTGACACCTTGGTAAGGAGAGGGAGACCTTTGAGGTAGGCTCCTCCTTCACATGTGTGGGAGGGTTTTTAATTCAAAAAAATTATGATATTTTTATCTCTCCTCTCTCCTGGATTAAACTGGATCAAAAGGGAACCCAAACCGGTCCAAATCTTATCCAAATTGAGTCAAACTGAAGTTAGAAAATTTTAGAACCCAGTTAGACTCAGTTAGTGGCCTCCCTCACCTATAAATAGACCCTCATTATTTTGTATTCTCATCTGTGAGCTATACCATGCCAGTATTACATTAAAATAATCATATTTTCTATTATCTCTTAAAATTCCTCTACTTTTGGGGAGCTTGGAGCTTCTCTCTCTCTTCAACAACTCTTGGAGCTTTCTTCTCCACTTGCTAAACCAATTGGTTGGTTGGGGGCTTTACTTCTAGAAAAAGAAGCAAGCTAATCCTTGAGGTAAGAATGAATTTTATGGTTTTTTTGTTAATTTTCTCAAATGACTTCTCTTCTCAATCCCTCTCAAGCTTGCGAAGTTTTCTAATTGGTTGTTTTAAATTCAAATGAAGCTTTCCCTAAGAATTTTAATGTGTAATTAAGAAAAAGTTAATCTTTATGTTTTCTTATGTATATCTCTCCCTTAAAAAGAGTAGTCATTCCTATGGCTAATTCTTTAGCAAAAGAATGCTTCTCATTAATAAATTCTTAATTCAAAATCAAACTCTAAGCTTGTTAAGCTAGAGAATAAGAAAATGGTATTTTATGCTTTTATGTTAACAAAATAATAGTTAATTCTTTTAGATTATTTATAAGTAGTTAAAAACTACTTTGATTGATTCTAAATGGAAAAGAGATAATCCTATCAATTTGAGAAAACAGGAATAATGAAAATAGCTTAATCTAGTAGAATAATCATAATTAAGTTTATGATTATGATTAAAATTATAATTTAAATTCATAGTTTAGATAATACATATCTTATTTTTATGCATAATGCTAAAAGAGGACTTCCTACCATATTTTAGGATTAGACATCCTATGTAAAAAGAATGATTTTTATTATATTCATGGAAAATAAATTTTTAGTATTTATGCATAAATATTTAATTAAAAGAAAAGAGAAATTTTTGGTAAATTTATTTTTTATGCGAAAAGAGGAATTCCTATGATAATTGAGATCCAAGTAATTAAATGGTAAAAGAGGAATTTTTGGCATATTTAAAATAATGGATATTTTAATTTAACTTTAAAAAGAGAAATTTTAGATAGATTTATTTTATGTATAAAAATTTTTAAATGATAAAAGAGAAATTCCCATGACATTTTTAATTCAATCTTTTACAGACAAAAAGAAGAATTTCAAGCATATTTTAAAAAAAATAGATATTTATATTTAATTAAAAGAAGAATTTTTATGGTATTTTAAGTAGAGAAAGGTTTAGATTAAATTTTGGTGACAAAAGAGAAATTTTCACCATAATTTTCACCTAGAAAATTAAGGTTGATAATTAAATTGGTAGAAAGAATATTCATAGATATTTTAGGTGGATAAATCACTAAATTGATATTTACCCAAAATTAGATTAATGGAAGGAGAGTATTTTTATAAAAACCCGATATTATCATATAGGGTTCCATTTTTAAATCTATTATGGTTAGGAAGGAATGAAATTCATAAAGTTGAAATTTTCCTTACGGTTAGAAGTTCAATAGATTTTTATCTGAAGAAAATCCTTAGAAATCAAAATTAGAAGTAAACTGAATAATTTTGGTTAGACCACGACTGTGAGAGAGGCAGCCAGTAAACTACTTGCCCATCTCCCGAATCTGAATCAAGTAAAAGCCTTATAACCAATTCCAATTCTTGACACAAAGAAGAGACTACCGTTGAATTAGCATAGTTTTTTCTTAACTGAAATCATTAAGAATCTAGTTAGAAATTCAGTCAAATGATGGGTAGATTACCCTGATGAGAGATCAATGATTCTCATTAAGAAAATCTGGATTAAGGAAAAAGAGTTTTGTGGAACCAATCTCGAACCGGGAATTCTACTTGCATAGAACCTCTATTTTTTTTAAAGGACCGTTTTACACCAGAATGCTGAAAGAAGCATTTGGTATGTGATTAACTAAGGAGAGACTCATTGCAACAGTTGGCGGGGAGTCGTTGAGGGATGTCGCTCGCAGCAAAGCCTTCCACCGAGGTCTTGACCAGCCTCGGTATGGTTAAAATGGTGAACTTCTGGTACGATGGGTGAGGACCGACGAAGCGATCCTTGAGTGAAGTGCTAGGATACCTAAGTAGGATCCTAGAGGGTTCTGACCAAGTGATGCACGGGCTCACGGTTGTTAGGACACCCATGCGTACGTCGAGAAAGATACAGATGAGCTGAAAAGAATGACTCAATATTTTGGAGGATTATGATCAGTAATACTATGATTTCATTGAAAGATTGTTTTAAAGACAACCGAATCTGTTAAAATGGCAATTTCATATTGGGTGTGTAAGTGGTATGACTACCTTGAATTTTGCTTGAAGCATTGGCTAGGGAGCCTAGAAACTCTTTTCCTCGGTACCCGGGCAAAACATAACCAAAGTTTTATAAAGGAATCCCACCAATACAATGGTTGGGCGGTTGGCTAACCCATGGGCCGGTTAGGCTGGATCGGGAGATTCTTGCGATACAAATAGTTACAATTAAGTTACGTTAGTTAGATTAAGTCCTAGAAGACCCTTGTTCTGTGGGAGGGAATCGGTTGTGTCTCGCTAAAGGAAGAAAAAAGCAGTGATTCTATGGACCAAGTGCAAGTCTCTTCTTTGATTAGACCATGTGACTTTCGGGTTCGGTTAGATTAGTCTGGTTAGTTAAGACTTTGACTCGTTAGATCAATTCTCCCGTTAGATGATTTTCTTGGTGGAATTGCCCGTGTCTTCCGGGCGAGGGAAGTTTTTCCGGGTTCGGTTTCGGAGGAACTGCTAGGCTAGTCTCTTGTCCGGATATCCGTGGGCGAGGCCCCGAGTGTGGATCCTTGCCCCGTGCGAGAGGCTGACGCTGCTTCCACCGCCAGCGTTCTCGGAGGGGACATCGCGGAGGAGGGGGTGAGGGTCTCACACATGGAACACGTTGGTGAAGCTGTATGAAACTAACACCAAGGCACGAAAGATTCAGTTGAAGAATGAGCTTCATACTATGGAAAAGAAAAACATGTATGTGAATGATTATGCCTTGAAGATCAAGGGCATTGTGGAATCCATTGCATCTATTGGTGTCCTGTTGATGATGGTGATAAGGTGTGCAAGTATGTCTACGTGGTCTCGGGCCATAATACAAGTCATTCAAGACATGTATTTAGACTCGGGAGAAGATTTTCAACTTTACAGATTGGGTGTCAATGCTGATCATTGAAGAAAAGAGTTTGGTTGAAGACCAGTCTTCACAAAACAAAAACAGTTTATAGCAACAAGCCTTCTACACAAGTTCAAGTAAAGGACAAGGTAGAGGTTATGGATGTAGCCAAGGCGGTGGCCGAACAGGTAATCAAAATTATGATCAACAACAGTAGCACAACAGTCCCAGGATTCACAACAACACACAAGTGGAAGAGGTTAGTTTAGAGGCAAGGGGAGTCAAAGAGGTCATGGTAATTAGCAAAGGCAGCATAATGATACACGAGGATGTTTTTATTGTGGTAAGCCTATGTTATTTTTTAATTATCGACGGAAATATTTCACGACGTGAACTAGCACAGTTTCACGGCATAAAATGGACTTCACGCTAAAACTTAAATTTAATTAATTAGTTTCTTTTTACAATAGACCTGTTTCACAACGTGAACTAGTAGGATTTCATGACGTGAAATGGACTTTACGCTACAACTTAAATTCAATTATTTATTTTTCTTTTGCTGACAGACCTGTTTTACGACGTGAACTAGTAGGGTTTCGCGACGTGAAATGGACTTCATGCTAAGACTTATATTTAATTAATTTTTATTTATTTATTTTTTTACCGATGGACGTGTTTCACGACGTGGACCAATAGGATTTTATGACATGAAATGGACTTCATGCTAAAACTTAAATTCAATTAATTAATTTTATTTTTTTTCCTACAGACGTGTTTCATGACATGAACTAGCAAGGTTTCATGACGTGAAATGGACTTAACATTGAAACTTAAATTTAATTAATTAATTTTATTTTTTTTATTATCGACAGACTTATTTCACGACATGGACTAGCAGGATTTCACGACGTGAAATGGACTTCATGCTAAAACTTAAATTTAGTTATTTAACGGACTTGTTTCACGACGTGAAACAACAGGGTTTCACGACATGAAATGAACTTCACGCTAAAACTTAAATTTAATTAATTATTTTTTATTTTTACCAATGGACCTGTTTTACGACGTGAATTAGCAAGGTTTCACGACGTGAAATGGACTTCTTGCTAAAACTTAAATTTAATTAATTAATTTTTTATTTTTTATTTTTTTACCGACGGACCTGTTTCACGACGTGAGTTTCACCCAGTCCTCAACTCAGCAACTCTTTCCAGTTGATCCTACCAGCTAGCTCTTGCAAAGGGTCTGCTGATTCTGAGAGTCTATCTTTCTTCTTCACCCTCTGTGGCCCCGGATCCTTCTCTGGGGCACGTGCCTCATAGAGGTGGCAACATGCCCAAGCTGCGCCCACTTCCACTTCCCTGGATTGCTGGGATTGCGATGATCTCTGAAAGCTGATGAATCCCTAGCTTAATTCTACCCCAGCAAGGCAGAATTGGAGGCAGCAACTTTTGAGCTCAAAAGCTCCAATGACAAGGTAGAGGTGCTAGCCAATGGCACTAGAAGCAAGGGGCAATGGGAACACGAAGAAGAGTTTCCTGAAGTGGAAAAGTAGCACTGCAGGCACCATGCTGCCGACCAAGGTTACGGTGGTCATCATGAGAAAGGTGAGGCGGAAGCACTCCGGGCCGCAGGTCGTCGGAGATTTCTATGACGACGGAAGGGGAGAGTACCAAAAATGATGTTGTTGCCACGCTCCCCAGTAACAGTACCTTCTGTGGCATCTTCACCTTCACCCCTTTCTAGCAGCGTTCTTCATCTCTCTCTACATGATTTTGGCACCACGCAAAAGGTTCTGTCAAGTGAGAATGGGTCCAATCTCATGATGGCATTCAAAAGTTGGTCACCCCAGAAAAAGAGGGCGTTAATAATTGCTGGACCCAAGAAGTCTCCGGTGAGAGCATAAAGGAAGTCGCGGGTCCGAGTCAAAATGGCCTCTCCTCCACATCCACAGGCTCTATCTTTGGGGCATCGTCTTTCCAAGAGGCCCATCATGCTGTAAACAGCCCCCTTGCTGGTTCATTGCCTTCTTCTGGGATGCTTGGCACCCTGTTCACATTTGTCCGCCAGTATGCTAGCTGCTTAGACCTGGCCGCCTGGCACCCATTTGGTCTGCCCACCCAGGCACTGCTGTTGCTGTTGCTGCACATCCTAAGCAGCCGTTCTTTGACAGAGGCTAGCCACTTGTGGAGCTCGGTGCGCCAGTGGACCACAAAATGGTGGAGGTATGTGGTGGTGGTCCTCGAAATGGTTCCTTGTTAATAAGTAGATCTCAAGCACATGTTGCTGAATCACAAATCCCATGGCTCTTGTTTCATCAGATCTGGGGTTGTTTTCCAAACTAGGTATCTCATACTGAAAGCTTCCCTTTGCCAATGTGGAGAATTCCAGCCTGGGGATTCGTCCAAGGGAGACATGAGGCCACATGGTGCATATTGTACTCAGAGTGGCCAGATTCTATTATGCATATCCATGGGGATGCTTCACATATCCATCCTTAGTCTATTATGACTCCTATTGTATGTATTCATGAGGGGGGTAAAGAACTTTTCACTACCTCATTTGCTAATGTTGTTTTTATATGTAATGATGTAGGCATGGCTGATGATGCACATGGTCTACTAGATGGGTTCCCTTACCATACTTAGGATTTAGATGTTTTACTTGAAATAGCCATGCCCAATGATGCACATGGGCTACTTGATGCTATCCCTCACATAGTTGAGAATGATGTTGATGTGTTCTTTGATGTAGATATAGCCATGGCTGATGATGCACATGGGCTACTCGATGATGACCCTCATGTCAATGAGGATGATACAGTTATTATGATTCCTTGGACACCTTGGAATAATTTATTTCCATGCACTCGAAATACACATAAGCAAGAGGTTTTTTTATATAAAATGAACTGTAAAATTAAGATCAAGCTGCCTTGTGTGTGAACGGTAAGAACCTTGGTATTGCACCAAGCTCTACTTGTTGGGAGCACACTTGGTCTTGCGCTAGTGTGTTGCACTTGTGTAGGGGCTTTGATCAAATGAAACACCAAAAATGGCATACGACATGTTGGCTTTGATGATCTAGCTCATCTATGCCTACTACATGGAGTACATGGAATACATCCTTCACCTCTGTGGGAAACTCAAGGTGGACAACCTGATGAACTTGAATGATAAGTAACTAGCCAATTCTTGAAGTATTGTCTTGAAATATGGTATTAATGGAAAAATGATAATAATATTGAAAGAATGAAGCATGAAAGGGTCGAGGAAACGCTTAGTTATGATACTACCGAGATGCCTGTAAGTCCGTTGAGATACTACCGAGGTCCAAAGGAAGCCTAGCAAGGTCCCAACTAGGTCAAGGAGACGCTTAACTGGGATACTACTGAGTCGCCTGTAAGACCCAATGAGAAGGCATGAGGACCAGAGAAAGCCCAGCGAGGTCTCGATCGATATTAATATTGAAAAAACGAGGCATGAGGGCCAGAGGAAGAGCCTTTCCCTAAGGATACTCATAGGCTGGATCGGGGGATTCCTGCGAAACAATTAAGATACGATTAGTTATGTTAGTTAGATTAAGTCCTGAGAAGACCCTTGTTCTGTGGGAGGGAATCAGCAGAGCGGCTGTGCCTCGTTTAAAGGAGGAAAAAAGCGGTGATTCTATGGACCAAGTGGAAGTCTCTTCTTCGATCTGACCAAGTGACTTCAGGTTCGGTCGGATCAGTTTAACTAGTTAAGACTTTGACTCGTTAGATTAATTCTCCCGTTAGAAGATTTTGCTTGGAGGAATCGCCCGTGCCTTCTGGGTGAGGGAAGTTTTTCCGTGTTTGGTTTCGGAGGAACTGCCGGACTAGTCTCTTGTCCGGACATCCGGGGGCGAGGCTCCGAGTGTGGATCTCTGCCCCTCAGAGGGGGCGGGGGTCTCACAACTGGCGCATAGAGCCACCACGTGTGCGAGGTGTTAACCACCCGACAGAAGCTGCAGACTTGTGGGACCAAAAAAATTAGCCAGTGGCGAGGCCGACAGTAGATAGCAGTGCACATGCACGCTCATTGTAATCATATGTATGCTATTTTAATATTCTTGTAACAGAAAGGCCAACATGGTGGGACAAGAAAGAGGGTACTTCCAAGATAGTAAAGTAGGAAGTAGTTAGGAGTATGAGATAATATAGAGTGACAGAGAGAACAACAGTAGAGAAAGTTTTTGACAGAGCAGCATTGTACTAGTTTGAGGGGAATAGTAATATACAGAGTGTTTGAACATTATTTATTGTGTACTAGTTTGAGGGGAATAGTAATATACAGAGTGTTTGAACATTATTCATTGTGTACTGTATGAGTGAGTGAGTGAGCTTATGTGTTTCTCTGTATGTATTCTATATTCATTCTATGAGTTTATGAGTTCTGAACCCATTGGGCTTAGGCATTGAGAGTTTTGCTTTCAACCAGTAAGCGGTTGTCTTGCCCGTCAGATTGACCCCCTAACAAGATGGCTCAAAAATTTAAAGGCAACGGTGATGCTAGGAGACATATAGAGGTATTTGATCAAGTGTGTGAGGCTTTAGAAGAAACATATGAACTAAACAAGTGTAATGTCTTTAGTCTTACCTTTGATCGGCAAGGCAAGAGACTAGTTCAGAACTCTTCGGACTAAGGAGAACACATTGATTATACAAACCTCAAAATATTATTTGTGAAACAATTTGTCCATGAAGGATTGCTTTGGGATGTGGTCACACAACTCCAAAAGGTTAAGAGAAGTGACGGTGAGTTGGTTAGGGATTTCATTGGTGGATTGAAGAATTTGAACTCTTTACATGCTCAGTATGAATGTTTCACTTATAAACAATCACTTGACAGATCCACCGATGTTCTAAAACATAAAGAGATCTATAATCCATGGTTTGAAACATGAAGAGGTCTATAATGGCTTGGTCATTTAGAGGGATCACCAATTGAGATGGTGTCACAATAAATTCTATATAGCTTGAGGATAATCTAATGATCAAAGGATCAAAAGTCTCCACAAACTCTAAATCTATTGCAGTCTCGGGTCATAGCCCAATGACTATAAAGCCCATTGTTAAGGAACAAACTGCACTAAAGATGTCTATGTCAGAATTCTCTAAGGCTATCTAAGACGTGTTGAAAGCTAACAGAGCTTTGTAGAATGTACAAATATACCCACAAAATTCAATGACGATTGTAGTTTCTATGGTAAGTATGGCTATGAGTCTAGATATTGCCTAAACACGCTAGAGAGTCATCACCAATAGAGATCAACTTGATATAACTCCATAACAGCTAAGAGACCGACTCTTCAATGTTATCATTGTCAGTGGACCCCATCATGTCTATCAATGTCTAAGAACAAACTCAAGCATAGCACAACCTATGCAACCCAGCTCAAACAACATCTAATGCACCTCTTTTACTATAATCATTGTGATATTGACCATTTGATCAAGGACTACCCGCACAAACTCCTGCATGCCCTGATTATGACACCTTAGAATATGATTAGGGGGTAAGTAAAATTGAGACAACAAGTCCTGAAGCCATAGCCACTTCTTGTGTGAATGCCATCCCATTGAGGAAGTGGAAATTCCATCTTCACCAATTCCATCTCAGAAGGACACCCCATGAAACATCAAAAGAATGAACTACGCGAATGAAGATTCATATTTTGTAGACATGGAGAAATCCACAAAAACAACAGCAAACACCCCACACAAGCTCAATGAGATTCAAATTGAAAAACCAAAGTAAATACCAAGGGAAAAGAAAACAAAATTGAACAAAAACCAAAAGAAACCCAAACACAAGGGTAAAAAAGTTAAAACCAAGAACATACCCATACCCTAAAAAAAAGATTGGGCAAATCAAGGAGCTACAAGGTCTAGTTAAGAAAAATCAAAGGGAGTTAGAGCCAGAACCTAGGCATGTAAGATTGCAAAGATACTCTATCCTACCCATATACAACTTATTAGATGCCAAAAACCCCTAACTATGCTAAGCAACATACCTGAACGAAATGAAGAGCCTTCAATTCCAAGCATAATGCTGGATTTATTTGAGTGCATGTATGATGAGGGAGTACCTCATTCCATTGAGGAAGTGGAAATTCCATCTTCACCAATTCCATCTCAGAAGGACACCCCATGAAGCTGGATTTATTTGAGTGCATGTATGATGAGGGAGTACCTAGATGAATTCCCCTGAAACAGAAGTTCAAAAAGAATTTTCTAATGTACATTAGAAATTAATTGAATATGTGTATAAAAGACCTTAGCCTAAGGGTCCACATTTTTAGAAATTTTTGATTAAGGTCCAAATAAGGTTCCAAAGGGCCAATAGGATTAATCCAAGTGTTGGGATGACAAAATACAAAGAATAAAAGAAAATACCCCAAAAATGAGTAAATGCTCACATAAGATGAAGAGTTGACCAAGTACTAGGTTTATTAGTTAAAAATTAAGGTTTAGTAGTAAAAAAATCAAAGTTTGACACCTCAATAAGAAGGGAAAGGGCTCATGAAGGAGGCACCTTTTTTTCATCATTACCTTGCATTTTTAATTCAAAAAATGATATATTTTTATCTCTCCTCTCTCCTCCTGCAAATTGGATCAAAAAGGGAGCCAAACTGGTCCAAAACTTGTCCAAATTGGGTCAAACTGAAGCTGGAAGCCTCTAGAACCCAATTGGACTTGGTTAGTGGCCTCCCTCACCTATAAATAGATCCTCATTTTTTTGTATTTTCATCTTTGAGTAATTACATGCCAGTATTATCTTCATTTTAGTGTAATTCTATTATCCCTGTACTTTTGGAATCTTTGGAGCTTCACAATTCTCCATCCTCTCTTGGAGATTACCCTCCCCAACTTGGTGGCCAAAGCTTGCTTTGTGGGCTTCACTTCTTTCTTTAAAGAATCAAGCCAAAATCAAAGGTAAGCCTTAATCCAATGGTTTTTCTATCTTTCTCAATGGTTATCTCCTTCCCAACCCCTCTAATGCTTGGGAAGCTTTCAATTAAATGGTTTTTTTCTTGAAATCAAGCTTTTTAATGATTCATAATGTTTAAATGGTTTAATACTAATCTTTATACTTAATTATAGTATTTTTCTTAGTAAATCTATCTTTTTGGAAAGATTAATCATCTTTATGGTTAGATTCTTGAAGGATGCTTCTTAATGATAAACTCATTATCTTAAACAAAACTCTAGGCTTGACAAGCTAGAGAAAAAGATTAGGTATTTTTATGATTTAATCTAGTTAAAAATGATGATTAATTTCTTTAAGCTTGTTTATGATTAAGAAAAATCATATTAATTCATTTTAAGTTGAAAGAGAGTTATGCTAACATTTTTGGAAATGAGGAATGGATATTTAAGAATAATCATGAGATTTGATCATAATTATGCTTATAATTATTATGATTATAATTATGTTATGTATGCATAAAATTTTAGTTTAAAAGAAGAGTTCTTATTATATTTCAATTATGAATATTCATTTAAAGTTAGAAAATTGAACATTCTCAGAAGTTGCAGAGCAAAGCTATGACAAAATTTTCGAGAAAAAAGATAAATCTTATTTTTATGCATAAATTTAATAAAGCGAAAAGAGGAATTCCCATCATATTCTAGGCATAGATATTTTTATGCTAAAAGAATGATTTTTGTTATATTTATGGAAAATACTTTTATAGTATTTATGCATAACTTCTTAAATAGAGAAAAAAGAATTTTTGTTATAACTATTTTTACATGCATAAAAATTTAGATGCAAAAAAGAGGAATTCCCACGATATTCTAGGTACAAACATTTTTAATACTAAAAGAGGAATTTTTGGCATAATTCAAAATATGGGTATTTTATTTATTTAAAAGTAAAATTTTGAGTATTATCATTTCTTAGAAAATATAGGGAAGCTATGGAAAATTTTATATCATTAGAGAATGAATTTATGCATAATAAATTTTATGCTAAAAGTGAAGTCTTGAGCATTATTCAATTGTCAGAAAAATAAAGAAGGTTATGTACAAATTTTCTAAAATCATTCAATTTATGAGAATTATGGAAATTATTCATTTGGATGAGAATGGATATAGCAATGATGTGAATGGATGTAGGAATAATGTGAATGGATGTAGGATGATGTGAATGGATGTGATACAATGTGAATGGATGTGATATGATGTGAATGGATGAGAACGGATGAGATATGATATGATGTGAATGGATGAGAACGGATGTGATATGATATGAATGGATGTGAATGGATGCGATATGATGTGAATGAATGTGAATGGATGTAAGAATGATGTGAATGGATGTAGGATGATGTGAATGGATGAGAATGGATGTGATATGATATGAATGGATGTGAATGGATGCGATATGATGTGAATGAATGTGAATGGATGTGATATGAGGTGAATGGATGTAAATGGATGTGATATGATGTGATTGCATATGGAATGATGTGAATGGATGTAGGACGATGTGAATGAATGGATGTGAATGGATGTGGAATGATGTGAATGGATGTAGGACGATGTGAATGGATGTGATTGGATATGGAATGATGTGAATGGATGTAGGACGATGTGAATGGATATGAATGGATCTGGAATGATGCTATGTGAATTAATGTAGAAGAATGTGGAATAATCAGAAATGACGTGGAATAATGGGAGTTTGTTGGAAACTGTATTTGTATATGAAATCTGTTTTTAAAGATTGTTTTATGTCAAGAATGCCGGGGAAGCATTTTGACTATCTTGTCGAATAAGGTTGTGAGAGGACCTAAGTGAAAAGGTTGTAACAGCTGACAAATAATCAATGAAGAATGTCTCGCATGGCAAGGTCGACCGAGGTCTTGACCAACCCTTGGTTCAATTAAAAATGGTGAGCTTCTGGTACGATGGATGAGGGACCAAGGAAGCGGCCTATGAGTGAAGCGCGAAGGAGCCTAGAGGGTGCTGACCATATGGTACTCGGGCTCTGGGTCGCCCAGGATACCCACGCGTGCGACGAGGAAGAAAAATGAGTTGGATCTGTTTTCTAAACACGGGCATGGATCTGGTTGATTGGCCTTGCTGGTCTTCAACGGATGAGTTCATGGCTCTTTTACATTGGATCTTGTTGGTTGATCTTGCTGATCCCCAATTGAGACTCCATATAGTTTTTATGTGATTAAACTCCTAGGTACTATGGGCTAGAAACTATTGAAAAGGCCCAGCAGGTGGTGAGTGTTATGGTTGCCAATGATGCCATAGGTGTTGAAATTTGAGCATTGTGATGAGCTATGGTGGATCAAACACTAGAATCAACATCATTAACAAAGTAATTAGTAAATAATTAAGACGTAATTAGTGGGTAATTAGCAAATAGATTAATGTAGGCATGGATACTCAAAAACCAACAAATTCTCATTAGGGCTATGCCTCAATTTATAGAGTTTACATCAAGCATCAAATCCCACTGATTTCTCCATGATTCACTCCACCTCTTCACTTTTTCCAGAATATCTCCCAGAATATCTCCACACTTCCCAGAATATCTCCACACTTCCTAAATCTTCTCATGCTACCCTTTATTCTCTCCCAGTAGATTCTCCTCACCTTTTCACAGGTTCTTTCACATTTACATCTTCTCTTTTACAGCCTCTAACCAAGGGCTTGTTCCCGCTACATCTACCACGTGGCCTACATCATCGGTGGCTCAGAGGTGGTTTTACTTTGTTGGGGCAGGTTACATTGGGTTGTGGGCTCTCTCTCTCTCTCTCTCTCTCTCTCTCTCTCTCTCTCTCTCTCTCTCTCTCTCTCTCTCTCTCTCTCTCTCTCTCTCTCTGAGATTTTCACATGGCTCCTCACTCTTTGGAGCCTCACATCTTCTCTTTTCTTCAGTCTTCTTGTCGTGGGGCAGCTTCTCTCCACACGTTCGTCTCTTCTTTCAGTCTTCTTGGTGGTGCAGATTCTCATCTTGTGGTAGCTTCTCTTCTCGTGTCCATGTCTTCCTTCAATTTTTCCTTTAGATCTTCTTAGTGTGGATCTTCCTCTTGGAAAGAGATATTCTTCTTCTTTCATGGGGCTGGGGCCATGAGCTTGTCCGTCAGGTCTTTTTGCTCCATGTGAGCAACATGTTTCAATGTTTTGCTGACAGTTCCTTTGGGTTTTTGATGTTCATCTTGTGTCATTATGCAATGCAAACCCAAATTTGTGCGGGAGGTCTTACCTCTTGCCTTATTCTGGACAAGGGCAGTGTCTGATCCCATATTTACACTGATGCAATGTGCCCAATACATAATGCATATAGCATTCATTCTTATGCACATTCCAAATGCAACTCTGGCTGTGAATAATCTTGAATTTGAGTGAGATTTATAGGCATTAACCAAGGGTTAAATGCAAAATGATGATTATCACAAATTTATCAGCACAATTTTACCAGAAATTACATTAAATCAAGGGTAACCAATTTGTACGGAATGGTTGGAGTATCAAACCAACTCTAAATTGCAATATGAAGTTTTAGGGATCTGTATCAGATATCTAATGGTTAATTTGAACCCTCAATTGCACCAAAATATAGTGATTAGTATTGATTAATCACTGATTAGCAAATTAATCCACTGTTTTGTGTGCAAAAAACAGAGTATGCGGGGAGTCCAGATCTGGTGCCTTAGACTTCAAATGAGCTCAAATGCTTTCAAAGGCATCAATAGCAATGAATCTAGTAGAGGATTAAGCCAAGAAACACAAGATTTGACCAAATATTGAAAGCTTAATCTCTGTTTTACCAAAGTCACCTGCAGATTTGATGAAGAGCTTGGATCTCACTGTAGACTTGATGAAACTGAATTCTGTCTTCACCAGCTTGTAGAGAATGCTTGAAAACACCTTGGGCTAAGAGGAATTAGAGACCTTTGATTTGTGGAAGTAGTAATGTCAAAAACTCCTCAGGAAAAAAGTGCTAGCAAAAATCACGAATTCTCCCTCGTTGCTTGGCGGTTTGCGCTTCTATTTGGATAGGCTTGAAGAGCTATGGGTTGACTACCATGTGCTAGAAGGGTTTGCCCTAATTTTATGTGTGCAAGGTGAATGAGATCCTCCATTGGCTGGGGGTACAGAGGTGAAGTGAAAAATAACTAAAATTTTGATTATTTTCTAATTATCTACTAATCCTAATTAATTAGATAATGGGCTCATAAACCTGATGGATTCTAGGCATGGCTCTGATACCATGTTGAAATTTGAGCATTGTGATGAGCTATGGTGGATCAAACACTAGAATCAACATCATTAACAAAGTGATTAATAAATAATTAAGATGTAATTAGTGGATAATTAGCAAATAGATTAATGTAGGCATGGATACTCAAAAACTAGCAAATTCTCATTAGGGCTATGCCTCAATTTATAGAGTTTACATCAAGCATCAAATCCCACTGATTTCTCCATGATTCACTCCACCTCGTTTCCCTGATTCTCTCCACCTCTTCACTTTTCCCAGAATATCTCCACACTTCCGAGAATATCTCCACACTTCCTAAATCTTCTCATGCGACCCTTTATTCTCTCCCAGTAGATTCTCCTCACCTTTTGACAGGTTCTTTCACATTTACATCTTCTCTTTTACAGCCTCTAACCAAGGGCTTGTTCCCGCACACACCCTATTCACTTGTATTTTCAACAATAGGTACGCTGAGGAAGGAATGATTGAAATTGGATCTTAGGGATGGAAAGTGGAAAAGTTGGAAATCGGATCTAGAAATGGAATACTGAGGATTAGGAAGGAAACACTATGGTTTTATTGCAAATCCATTTTGGAAATAGTTGAATCAGAGAAAAGGCAATTTCATATTGGGTGTGTAAGTGGTCTGTCTATTTAATTTTTGCATGAGAGCCAGCTAGGGGGCTTGGGAACTCTTTTCCCTAGTACCCGAGACAAAACACAACCAAATTTTCATAATGGATCCTATCAATATAGTGGTTGGGTGGTTGGCTAACCCATGGAACTAGGCTAGACTGATGGATTCTTATAATAAAATTCAATTCTGTTCAAGTTACGATAGTTGAAGTAAATCACAGATAATCCTTGTTCTATGGAAAAGAATCAACAGCTGTGCCTCTCTTGACGGGAAAAAAAGCGTTAGTCTCTATGATCCAAGTGCAAGCTCCTACCTTGATTTGGCCATGTGACCTACGGGTTCGGTCAGAATGCAAAAGGGTCATTAAGGCTCTTGACTACGTTAGAATAAATTTTCCTGGAGGAATCACCTATGCCTTCTGGGCGAGGGAAGTTATTTTTCCAAGTTCATTTTGGAAGAACCGAGGGATTAGTATCTTGTCTGGACATTCGTGGGGAGGCCCCGAGTGGGTTACTCTACCCTGCATGCAAGGTTGCTACTTCCGCTGCTGCTAGCACCCCATAATTCGATGCACCAAGGGGGTAGGGATTCTACAACTTTGTGCAATGCTAAAATTTTCCTTGGGCCCATCTAGACCATCGTAGAATGGTCGAGGGTCATTCATTCTATGCTCCTTGTGCCATTGTAGAATAGCCCTAAGGCCAATATAGACAATGGTAGATTGGCCGTAGGCCCAATCCTTATGCCATTCTATAATAGCCATGAGGCCAATATAGACCATGCTAGATTTTTCCTAAGACCAATCTAGACCACCTTGTTGCATGGTAGAAAGGCCTTAGGGCCAATCTAGACTACTTTGTGCCATTCTAGAATGTCCCTAGGGCCAATTTATGCCACTTTGTCCCGTAGCCCTAAGGCCAATCTACACAACTTTGTGCCATTCTAGAGTGGCCCTAGGGTCATTCTATACCTCTTATGCGTTGTAGAATGGCCGTAGGGACATTTTATGCTAATTTTGTGTATAGCAGAATGGCCCTAGGGCCAATCTAGACCACCTTGTGCCATGGTGGAATGGCCTTAGGGCTAACTAGACCACCTTGTGCCATGGTAGAATGGCCCTTGGGCCATTAGTACCCACTTTGTGCCATGCTATATTGCTACTAGGGTCAACCTCTACAACTTTGTGCCATGGTAGAATGGCCCTAGGGACAATCTAGACCACTTTGTGCCATGCTAGAATGGCCCTAGGGCCACTCTATACTTTTTGTGTATTGTAATATGGCCCTAGGTCCAATCTATGCTCCTTGTTCCATGGTTGAATTGCCCTAGGGACCTTCTATGCTACTTGTGCCATCAGAGAATGGCCTTGGGGCCAATTAAGACCACTTTGTGCCATGATACATTTGCCCTAGTGCCAAATTACACCATTTTCTACCTTGCAAGAAGTGTCGTAGGATAACTCTACACATTTTGTGATTTTAGATGCTCCTTGTGCCATGGTAGAATTCTCCTTAGGCCATTCTATGGTCCTCATGCAATGGCAGAATGGTCGTCGGGCCATTCTAGACCACTTTGAGCCATGGTAGATTAGCCTTACGACCAATCTCTACCAACTTTGTGCCATGGTAGAATGGCCTTAGGGCCAATCTAGACCACTTTGTGCCATGGTAGATTAGCCTTACGGCCAATCTCTACAACTTTGTGTCATGGTAGAATGGCCCTAGGGCCAATCTAAACCACTCTGTGCCATTCTAGAATCTCCCTAGGGCCACTCTATACTGTTGTACCACTAGGGCCATTCTATGCTCCTTGTGCCAAGGTAGAATGACATTTACCCTAGGGTTAATCTAGACCATGGTAGAATGACCTAGGGTCATTCTACCATGGCACAAAGTTGTAGAGATTAGCCTTTTTATGACCAATCTCTACAACTTTGTGCGATGGTAGAATGACCCTAGGGCTAATCTAGACCATGGTAGATTGGCCCTAGGGCTAATCCAAACCACCTTGTACCATGGTAGAATGGTCCTAGGGCCAATCTAGACCACTTTGTCCAATTCTAGAATGTCCCTAGGGTCACTCTATCCCGCTTTGTGCCATGGTTGATTGGCCCTAGGGCCAATCTCTACAACTTGCTGCCATGGTAGAATGGCTCTGTTAATCGCATTTCCAATGGTAGTTAACTTGGTGATTGGCTTAGGCGGGCCCACCAACATATTTTTCAAAGGCCATCTAAGCAAAGTAGTTGTCATTCATCAAGTTATTTCAAAAGGATCACTTGTAATTTTTGAATCACTCGAGTGGGTTTTTAGCACTTCTTGTAACATTTTACAGATTTTTCTCGCTCAAATAAGCTCATCATGATGTAAACAAGGGATGTCCAAGCTAAGTGTAATACTGGTATCACATAAACATGAACACATAGTTCTCATTTTTACACAATGGCCACCCAAGTTTGGGTTCCCACTGGGGCCACTTATAAGTTTTGTATAAATAACAATGTAAGGAATGAACACACACACTTCCCTTGTGCAATTTTAGAGCTCTTGTGTACATGTGATCTTGTCCTCTTGTTGCTAGTGTGTGTGAGAGAGAGTGTGTGTGTGTGAGTGTGTCTTACAGGTTATTGAGTTGCACTACCATGGCTATAGAGCTATGAGAGGAGTTATCCAAGAGAATTAACACAAACACTATTTGGTGATAAGTGGTGGAAGGAAAGATGACACGAGCCTCTTCTCAAAAGCGGTTGGAGAGCGTCCCCTGGGAAGCTCTAAACGGATTTGCTTTGCATTCCCAATGACAAGCAAGTGGTTTCATCTCTTTCTCTCTTGTTGAGTCTTCATTGTGTGTGCATAATGCCTTTGCTTGTGTTTTGTTAAGAGTGTGGTGATAGTAACTTAACATTGGCACCGCTCTGTTGTTGCCAGGGAGGCAAGAGCCAAATCTTAGTGCTTTCTTTCCTTTAGTTGTTTCTCTTACATTATCTTCCATTTTTGCCTGCACTGTGTGCATTAATGGTGTGTATAAAGTGAAGGAAGGAAGGGGAAAAGAAGAAGAAAAGGTTAGTTGGATTTGTGTTTTGTTTTAATGTTATTTTGTGTGTTGTTTTCTAGGATAAGGCTGGTTTAGCATGTTAGATTTATTGATTTTTTTGTGGATTTAGTAGATTAAGGCGTGGAGTGTGGTTTCTGTAAGGAAAAAAAGAATTCGTTTTTGCTTTTGCATGCCCATAGCAAAGGGCTTAATTAGTCCAAAATTGGGTTTTTAAGTTTAAATCTTGCTCCTTAATTAATATATTAGTGATTAGCTTTGTATTTGCATCATTACAGATGCATTTTAACCTACATTTGCATTAGTTTTGGGCAAGATAAGATTTTTGTTTTTTGGCCTCACAACCATTTACAGAGAGCTTAATCACCCAAAATTGAGGTTTAGAGATTAAAACTAACTAATTAAACCATATAATATCAAATAGCTTTGCATTTTTAGCATATTAGATGCATTAAAAACTTACATTTCATGCATTTTTGTGCATTTTTGAAGAGATTAATGCATTTACTAATTACTTTAAAAAGGAATTAGTGAGCTTAATCCATTTATAACTCAAATATTAGGCCTTTAATCTAAAATCTGAGCTTAAATTTAGAATGAGGATACCAAAATTGGATTAAAACAAGTCTTAAAATATTAAGACTAAATTAAATTTTAAGCATGTTTGAGGCTTGTGGATAGATGAATAAAGTGTGCTTCATTGCTTCTAATATTTAATTATATCATTACAAATGCATTTTAACCCGCATTTGTATTAGTTTTGGACAAGATATGATTTTTCATTTTTTAGCTTCACAACCATTTACAAAGAGCTTAATCAGTCCAAAATTGAGGTTTAGGGATTAAAACTAACTAATTAAACCATATACTATCAAATAGCTTTGTATTTTCATCTTTTTAGATGCATTAAAACTTGCATTTCATGCATTTTTGAAGAGATTAATGCATTTGCTAATTACTCTACAAAGAGGAATTAGTGAGCTTAATCCATTCATAACTTAAATTGTAAGATTCGGGGAGAGAGAGAGAAATGCTTAAAAACCATTAAAATTAAGCATAAATAGAAATTTATGTGTTTCTTTATTACAATACATTAAAACATTTCAATAATATTCAAAAGCCATTCAAATTAAAGCTTCTCAAGCTTGAGAGGGGTTGAGAAGAAAGAAACGTGTAGAAATTATAGAAAAAAGACCATAATCCACTCTTTACCTCCTAAAATGCTTGATTCTTTAGTCACTCTAGAGGCCCCCAACCAATCAATTGGTTTGGTATGTCGTAGGAGTCACCAAGGAAGATTGAAGAGAGAGAGAGAAGCTCCAATCTCTTCAATTTTGTAGAGGTTTTTAAAGGATAATAGAAATTAAGCTTAGTTTAGAGTAATACCGGCATAATTTAGTTCACAGACAAAGAAAGGTCATTCCTATGACCTATTCTCAATCCAAATGAAGCTTCTCATGAAGCATTTCTCTAATCCAAAAATAATTTTTATGCTTGTCTAATTGGAGGCTAAAATAATAGCTTTTTAATGCTTTTATGATATTTATTTCATAGAGAAATTATGAATCAATCCATAATTGGATAATGATTCAATTAGTGGTCATTCTAATCATACTAATAATATTAAACTTCATTCTCTCAATTAAATTGAGAATTATCAGTAATAGCAGAGCGGAGCTATGGTAAAATTTTTATAAAATAAACACATAAAACATTTTCATTAATAATATGAAAAGAGGACTTCCTACCATATTCTAGGAATTATCATCCTAGATTAATTGAATGATTCTCATTGTAATCATGAAGAAATTTATTTTTATGATTATGCATAATTAGTAAATTAGAAAAAAGAGAAAATTTTGGTAATTTATTTTTATGTTAAAAGAGTAATTCCCAAGACCATGTATTCCAATGATTTAGAGAATAAAATTGGAATGCTAAAATAATGTATAATTTATGAAAGATTTTAGTTAAATTTATCTTTTTGTATAGATAAACTTTTATGATGAAAGAGGAATTCCCACCATATTGAAATTCAAATATTTAAATAAGAAAAGTATAATTCCTAGTGCAAAGAAATTAATGAAGATTTTTATTTAATTTTTAAGAGAAAATATAGTTAAATTTATCTTTTTGTATAGATAATTTTTTATGTGAAAGAGGAACTCCCACCATATTGGAATCCAATTAATTAAATGAAGAAAGTGTAATTCCTAGTGCAAAGTAATTAATGGAGATTTTTATTTAAATTTTAAGAGAAAAATTTAATTAAATTTATCTTTTTGCATAGATAAGTTTAAATGATAAAAGAGGAATTCCTACTATATTGGAATTCAAATGTTTAGATGAGAAAAGTGGAATTTTTAGATTAAAGGAATTAATGGTTATTTTTGTAATTTTTAAGAAGAATTCTAATAGATTTAATTTAGGGAAAAGAGGAATTCCCATGATAATTGGATTGCACTCATTGAAATGAGAAAAAGAAGGATTTCAAGTTTATTAAAAAAATAGGTATTGATATTTTAGTTAAAAGATGAGTTTCCATGATAATTGAGAAAAGATGGATTTGAATTAAATTCTAATGTCAAAAGATGAATTTCCATCATAATTCTACCTAATGAATTAAGGTTGAGAATTTATGTGGGAAAAAGAAAATCTTGGATAATTGAATTGGTAAAATCACTAAATGGATATTTACCCAAAAACTAGATGTTTAGTTGAAAGTAATCCTAGTAGAACTAAACTGAATGAATTTAGTTAGACTACGTGAGGTCGGACAGTAAACCTAATTGTCCTTCTCTCGAACTAAATCAGACAAAAACTTCGTGACCAATTCTAGTTACTAAATCCAAAGAATAGACTACCAGAAATAATCTAGTTTTTCCCTGACCAATCTCACCAAGAATCTAGTTGGATAAATGGATAAAATGACGGGTAGATTACCCTCATGAGAGATCAAGGATCCTCATTATGAAACTGGGAATTATTGGAAAAAGGGTCTTTGGAGCCGATCTCAAACTAGAATCTCACTTGCATTGGAAACTCTGTTTTTCATTCAAAGGACTGTTTTATGCCAGAATGCTGGAGGAAGCATTTGGCTTATGTTTTTCTAAAGGAGGTTTGTTGGAACAGCTGGCGGTGGGGAGTCGTCAAGGGGCGTC
Source organism: Cibotium barometz (assembly GCF_041138505.1). NCBI lineage: Eukaryota > Viridiplantae > Streptophyta > Polypodiopsida > Cyatheales > Cibotiaceae > Cibotium > Cibotium barometz. The sequence goes on from NC_141057.1 coordinate 61,338,269, forward strand.
GCCCACGGCAAAGCCTGCCAAGGTCTTGACCAGCCTCATTACGGTTAAAATGGTGCACTTCCGGTATGATGGGTGAGGGTCGACGAAGTGGTCCCTGAGTGAAGTGCTAAGACACCTAAGGAGGATCCTAGAGGGTTCTGACCAGGCGATACACGGGCTCGCGGTTGCTAGGACACCCAGGCATACGTCGAGAAAGATATCTGATGGACAAAAAGGAAAGGTTTTGGGAACAAGAATTTGATACTGGATCTCGTTGGTTGGCCAGCTGGTCTTCAACGGAGAGTTCAGATGATGCATTTTTGTAATACAATGGACTTGGAATTTTAGAAAATGATGATCGGAAATATTATGATTTTATTCAAGGATTGTTCTAAAGCCAATCGAATCTATTATAAATGGCAATTTCATATTGGGTGTGTATGTGGTGTGCCTATTTGATTTTTGTATGAATCGCCGACTAGGGGCCCTGGGAACTCTTTTCCTCGGTACCCAGGCAAAAACCCAATCAAATCTTTATAAAGGAATCCCACCAATTCAGTGGTCGGGTGGTTGGCTAACCCATGGGCCAGATGGGGTTAGGCTGGATCGGAGGATTCTTGAGAAACAACTAGATACGATCAGTTACGTTAATCAGTTTAAATCCTGAGAAGACCTTGTTCTGTGGGAAGGGGTCATTGGCTATGCCTCGAAAATGAGAAAAAAAGCGGTGATTCCATGGAACAAGTGCAAGTCTCTTCTTGATTTGACCATGTGACTTCAGGCTTGGTCAAATCAGTTTAATTTAGTCATGACTTGACTCGTTAGAGTAATCTCCTAGCTAAAAGATTTTTCACCTTCCTGACGGAATCGCCCGTGTCTTCCGGGCCCGGTCTCGGAGGGGCCGCCCCCCGGGCTAGCCTCTCGTCCCGGACATCCGCGGGCGAGACTCCAAGTGTGCAGGACCCCCGCCCCGCAGGAGGCCGATGCCGCTTGCAGGAGCCTCGGAGCGGGCGGGCGGGGACCTCACAGTTGGTATCAAAGCGTTGTTGAAAGCTAATAAGAATAAACAAATTCTTATCAGAAATTGATACTAAAAATTCAAAAAAACCATTTTTTTATAATGTATTTTCATTCCATAAGCTTCTTTAATGAAGAATTTTTAATCAAGAAATTATTTTTATAGATGGAAATTCCCTATTTATCTGGTATTCTCGACCTTACCCAGTCTCAAGATATGACTACGTTCGCCTTCGAGAGCATCTCATCTCTTCCGCTTCAACTCGAACAAGCCGAGCAAGACTCACACGCCATTTCGAGGATTTATATTTTCCTGACCCAACGGAGAGACAACAGCATAAGTGGTTTGCAGTAGGGCAGTATGTCCATGCCTCTTGCGACCGGCGTGCAATGCTGTGGCAGAACCTCTCATTGGCAATGATTCTGTTAAAGTTGAAAATGGTGCGTGGTGTCAGTCTATATCATTCGACGCCTCGAAATTTCAGACTTTCATGCCAAGTCTACAGACTCCTTAGTTGTTTTATTCCTAAGGAGAAGATAATAGCTCCCTTGTCAGTAAGTGAACGTTTGTATCAGGGCATGGCTATGGCCCAGTATCGTCGTCCTATGCATCTCTAGAGGAGATTTTGAATTCTGGAGCCGAACTGCTCTATGTACATATTGCAACTTTTATATAGATAAAGAAATGTTTTCTGGAGAAAAATTTCCTGTTGTATAAGTGATTGTTTATGGATGAACTGTTGAAGAAAAATCTGTTATCAGACATATGTCATAGATCTCCAATAAGATCATTGTCTTGTTTAAGAAATTATTTTTCGAACCTCTTAAGTCTTAGGATCTCGTGGACGATATCAAAATAAAAATTTAATGATATATAAATTTTGGCAGAATCATGAGACGAGGAAACTGTGGTTGTCAGCCAGACCCTCTCTCTGAAGATGATGAGCTTGACCTTGATGTTCGCAAGGCTCTTCATAGGACTCAGCCACCAGGACCCTTCAAAGGAGAAGGGGAGAACCTGGGCGAGGCTGTGGAGAAATGGGTGGAAGCCATGGAAGAATATTTTGATGTCACATGCTACAATGAGCGGAGCAAAATGGCTCTTGCCAGGCTGAAAATAGTGGAAACAGCCAAGGTGGCATGGAGGAACCACTGTGACACCAACCATCTGGACAGAAATACTCAGTCCTAGACCGACCTTAAAACCTATTTGAGAAAGAGATTTTGTCCCCCTGGATTTTTGGAAACCAAAATGAACGAATTCTTAGAGCTAAAGCAGGGGAGCAAAACCATCGAGGAATATCACCATGCCTTTGCTTTTCTACTCAAATATTCACCACCTCTGGATGAAGAGCAACTCATGGCCAGGTTCATTCGGGGAATGAACGAACCCTTGGATACACTGGTCAAAAATGCCAAGCCAGTGTCCATGGCAAAAGCTGTCAGAATGGCAAAGGACTTTGCCAAAGCCTTCATCGTAAAAGTCCCACCAAAGCCAGCTCCCTCATCCTTCAAGAGATTTGAGACACCGGGGAGTTCTTTTAACTTTCCACCCCCAAAGAGACACCAAGGTCCTAACCAAAATGTGGAGATGGGAAGCTTCATAAATGAAGGAAGACCTTTCCCCCGAAGTACATTCTCAGGAACTCCGGCTCTCTCCAGAATGCAAAGGGAAGACCTTTGAAGCGAGAACAGATGCTTCGGATATCAAGAACTTGGGCACCAGCTCAAGGATTGCCCATCTCCTTCTGTGGGCCAAGGAAGCCAGGGTCCTAGAATATCTATTTCAGGGAAAATCATTTTAAACACTAGGAGGATTTTTATATCCAAAAATATCTCAATTTTGAATTACCTCCCTCTAGACATTTTCTCTCTCTAGGCCCAAACAGGGTAAAAGAGGATCTTTCTTTTATTTTAGAGGGGAATAATTATAAGGTCAAAAGGGGAGGTTCTGACACATGTACACCTCAAAAACTGGAGGGAGGAATCTTACAAATTTGGCCTCCACTTTTCAAAAATATGAGAAAACTACTATGTTTTTCCCATACAGTCTGCACCGCCTACTCCTGAGGTGAATTGGTGAGTTTATAATGGTAATTGAAGATAGATATGGGTGCCCAACACTCCTAGGCATGTACACTATCCATCAATTGAGTGATTTTTGCAAAAAAACCAGCTTTAATTGCATCCACAATGGACCCTTTTTCTCTGTTTTTGTGAAGGCTTCAAACCAGTGATTTTCCACTCACATAAATGCATCAACTTTTCTCCAAATTCAATGTAGGGCTTGCACATGAGTTGCCAATGCATTCCCCTTTGCTAGATACACGATTCTTTGTTAGATTTGTAACTATTTGCATCATACATTCACCACACTCAAGCTTTAATGGAGAGCTTGCAAAACAGAAATTTCTCTTTGCTCAAATCTGGTGTTGTTTGTGTTTTTGCACCTGCAATCCTCTCAAGGATATTTAGTAGTCCTTACCCGGTAGGCCAAGCTCTCAGATTTGATGGAAATTGGTGTGCTCCAAGCTTCACAGCTTCAATGGCAAGTTTCACAACTTTTCTTCACGGCTTCTTCTCCCTACTCTCATAAACCCTAATAGAGAGCACCAAGCTCTGATACCATGATGAAAAATAGGTAGAGGGAGAGGAGACACACACACAGGAGCAAACCCTAACCATAGAGGGAAGCCATCTCCCTTCTCACACAATGCATAAAGCCATAATCCATAATCTACAACACACTACTTGTGTTGTGTCCACACACAGCTAACCCTAGCTAATGTCCACTCACTATGACTAGCTGGACGTGGTCATTTATGTCTCACACATGTTACTACCTAACATGCCAGCATATAGTGCAACTGGCACAAGCTAATATCGAGCTTGAATCTCAACATGCTTTGCATGGAGGCTGTAGGCTGAGTTGGCACTCTTCTGGGGTTGCCTTGATTCTAGAACGGGGGACCCTGATTGGACTGATACGAAGGTGTCTGTTTTTGAATTCTGGGACCTTGGTTTTCTTGTCCCATAGAAGAGATGGGCAATCCTTGAGCTGGTGCCCAAATCCGTGACATCCGAAGCATCTGTTCTCGCTTCGAATCTCTTCCCTTTGGATTCTTAAGAGAGCCAGAGTTTCTGAGAAAGTACTTCGAGGGAAAGGTCTTCCTTCATTTTTGAAACTTATTGTCTCCACATTCTGGTTAGGACCTTGGTGTCTCTTTGGAGGTGGAAGGTTGGAAGAACTTCCCAGTGTCTGAAATCTTTTGAAGGATGAGGGAGCTAGCTTTGGCAGGACTTTCACGAGATGAAGGCTCTGGCAAAGTCCTTCGCCATTCTGATAGCTTCTGCCATGGATACTGGCTTGGCATTCTTGACCAGTGTGTCTAAGGGTTCGTTCATTCCCCAAATGAACCTGGCCATGAGTTGCTCTTCATCTAGAGATGGTGAATATTTGAGTAGAAGAGTGAATGCATGGTGATATTCTTTGATGGTTTTGCTCCCCTATTTTAGTTCTAAAAATTCGTTCATTTTGGTTTCTAAAAACCCGAGGGGACAAAATCTCTTCCTCAAATAGGTTTTAAGGTCATTCCAGGACTGAGTATTTCTGTCTAGATGGTTGGTGAATGGTTCCTATATGCCACCCTGGCTGTTTCCACAATTTTTAGCCTAGAAAGAGTCATTTTGCTTCTCTCATTATAGCATGTGACGTCAAAATATTCTTTCATAACTTCCACCCATTTCTCCACAGCCTCGCCCAGGTTCGCCCCTTCTCCTTTGAAGGGTCCTCGCTGAGTTCTGTGAAGATCCTTTTTTTACAGACATTAGGGTCAAGATCTTCATCTTCAGAGAGAGGGTCTGGCTGACAGCCACGGTTTCCTCATCTCATGATTCTGCCAAAAATGATATATTATTAATTTTTTATTTTGATATTGTCCATGAGATCCTAAGACTTAAGAGGTTCAGAAAATAATTTCTTAAACAATATAAATGATCTTATTGGAGATCTATGACATATGTCTGGTAACAGATTTTTCTTTATTAATTCATCCATAAACAATCACTTATATAACAAGGAATTTTTCTCCAAAAAATATTTCTTTATTTATGTACATAGAGCAGCGCAGCTCCAGAAGTCAATATCTCCTTGGGAGACGCATAAGACGACGGTATTGGGCTATAGACATGCCAAGGGAGCTACTATCATCTCCTTAGGAATAAAGCGACTAAGGAGTCTGTAGATTTGGCAGGAAAGTCTGAAACTTTGAGGCCTGGAGTGATATAAAATGACACCATGTATCACTTTCAGCTTCATCAGAATCATGGCCAATGAGAGGTTATGCCTTAGCATCGCACGCTGGTCGCAAGAGGCGTGGACATACTGCCTTGCAAACCACTTGTGCTGCCGTATCTCTACTGGGTCAGGAAAATATAGATCCTTGAAATGGCGTGCAAGTCTTGCTCGTCTCGTTCGAGTTGTAGCAGAAGAGATGAGATGCTCCAAGGTGAACGCAGTCATGTCTTGTGACTGGGTGAGGCTCGAGAACACCAGATAAGTATGGAACTTCCATCTACAATTTCTTTGATTAAAATTTCTTCATTAATGAAGCTTACGGAATGAAAATACAATATGAAAATGCTTTTTCTGAGTTTTTACTATCAATTTCTGATAAGAATTTATTTGTCCTTATTAGCTTCTAAACAAAGCTCCGATACCAGCTGTGAGATCCCCCCTCTGGGGCTCTGGCGGCGGAAGCGGCATTGGCCTCCCGCGTGGGCTGTGGGGATCCACACTCGGGACCTCGCCTACGGATGTTCAAAAGAGAGGCTAGCCCAAGCGGTTCCTCCAAAACCGGTCCTGGGCCCGAAAGGCACGGGCGATTCCGCCATGGGAAAATCTTCTAATTACTCTAACAAGTCAAAGTCTTAACTTAAATTGATCTGACCGAACCTGAAGTCACATAGTCAAATCAAGAAGAGACTTGCACTTGGTCCATGGAATCACCATTTTTTTCCCATTTACGAGGCACAGCCGTTGATTCCCTCCCACACAGAACAAGGTCTTCTCAGGATTTAATAACGTAACTAATCGTATCTAGTTGTTTCACAGGAATCCTCTGATCCAACCTAACCCCATCGGCCCATGGGTTAGCCAACCACCCGACCACTGTATTGGTGGGATTCCTTTATAAAGATTTGATTGTGTTTTTCCTGAGTATCGAGGAAAAGAGTTCCCAGGCCCCCTAGCCGGTGATTCATGCAAAAATTAAGGTAGGCATACCACATACACACCCAATATGAAATTGCCATTTATAACAGATTCGACTGGCTTTAAATAATCCTTCAATAAAAATCATAATATTTATGATCATCCGAAATCTTCCTCGACATACGCATGGGTGTCCTAGCAATCGCGTGCCCGTGCATCGCCTGTTTAGAACCCTCTAGAATCCTCCTTAGGTGTCCTAACACTTCACTCAGGGACCGCTTTGTCGGTCCTCGCCCATCGTACCGAAAGCGCACCATTTTAACCGTACCGAGGCTAGTCAAGACCTCGACAGGCTTTGCCGTGAGTGACATCTCTTGAACGACTCCCCGCCATCTGTTCCAATGATCCTCCTCTTAGTAAAACACATGCCAAATGCTTCCTCCAGCATTCTGGCGTAAAACAGTCCTTTAAATGAAAAATAGAGGTTACAATGCAAGTAAATTCCAGTTTGAGATTGGTTCCAAAAATCCCTTTTTCCATAATTCCCAGTTTCATAAATGAGGATCCTTGATCTCTCATAAGGGTAATCTACCTACCATTTTGTCTGTTTGTCCAACTAGATTCTTGGTGAGTTTGGTCAAAGGAAAAACTAGTTTAGTTCCGGTAGTCCTTACGCCACATAATTTCTCGACCTTAATTCATTAGGTAGAATTATGGTGGAAATTCATCTTTTGACACTAAGATTTAATTCAAATCCATCTTTTCTTAAATATCATAAAAGTTCTTCTTTTAACTAAATACCAATACCTATTTTTTTGAATAAACTTAAAATCCCTCTTTTTCTCATATAATGAGTGCAATCCAATTATCATGGGAATTCCTCTTTTACCATAAATTAAATCTATCTAAAATTCTTCTTAAAAATTACATAAAAATATCCATTAAGCCAGAAATTCCACTTTTCTCATTCAGATACTAAATTTTCTCTTAAAAATTAAATAAAAATCTCCATTAATTTCTTTACACTAGAAATTCCATTGTTCTCATTTAAATGGTTGAATTTCAATTATGGTGGGAATTCCTCTTTCATCATTTAAATTTATCTATGCGAAAAGATAAATTTAACTAAATTTTTTCTTTAATTTTTAAATAAAATATCCATTATTTTGGTATTCCAAATTTTTCTCTTTCCTCATTGGAATACATGGATTTCTATTGTCATGGGAATTTCTCTTTTATCATAAAAAAATAAATTACTAGAAATTCTCTTTTTTCTTAATTAACTATTTATGTATAAACATAAAACTCAAATTTTCCATGGTTATGATGAGAATTATTCAATTAATCTAGGATGATTAATCCTAGAATATGGTAGGAAGTCCTCTTTTCATATTATGTACGAGAATGATTTATGTGTTAATTTTTCAAAAATTTTACCATAGCTCTGCTGCTATTACTAAATAATTTTTCAATAATTTTGAAAGCATAAAGTTTTAGTAATACAATATGATAGAATAACTATCATTAGGATCAATATCCAATTATGGACTTGATTCCTAAGTTTTTCATAATTTAAATAGCATAAAAGCATTAAAAAGCCACTTCTTTGGCCTCTAATTTGACAAGCATAGAAATTACTTTAATATTTGAGAATTGCTTCATGAGAAGTATCATTTGAATATAGAATAGGTCATAGGAATGGCCATTCTTTGGGGGGGAGAGAGAGATATGCTTTAAAAATATTTTAATTTAAGCATAAATGGAAACTTTATAAGATTTATCACACTAAAATTCATTAGAGAGTTCCAATTGCATTAAAGAGCCATTCAATTGAATGCTTCTCAAGCTTAAGAGGGCTTGAGAAGTGAGAAACATTTTGAGATTAAGAAAAAAGACCATAAACAACACTTTACCTCTTAATTTGCTTGATTCTTTAGTCTATGGAGAGGCCCCCAACCAATCAATTGGTTTAGTATGTTGATGAAGACTCCAAGGAAGGTTGAAGAGGGAGAGAAGCTCCAATCTCTTCAATTTGTAGAGGATTATTAGAGGATAATAGAAAATATGCTTATTTTAGAGTAATACCAGCATAGTTTAGTTCACAGATGAGAATACAAAAGAATGAGGGTCTATTTATAGGTGAGGGAGGCCACTAACTGAGTCCAACTAAGTTCTAGAATTTTATAGCTTCAGTTTGGCTGAATTTGGACAAGATTTAGACCAGTTTGGCTCCCTTTTTGATTTGGTTTGATCCAGGAGAGAGGAGAGATAAAAATATCCTATTATTTTTGAGTTTAAAACTCCTCCACACATGTGAATTAGGCGTCTCCTTGAAGGCTCCCCCTTTCCTTACTAAGGTGTCAAAAATGAATGATTACTCTAAAATATCTCATTTTTTTAGTAATATTTCATAATTTTTAACTAATAAATCTTGTACTCGGTCAACTCTTCATCTTATGTGGAAATTTACTCATTTTTTGGTATTTTCTTTTATTCATTGGATTATCTCATTCCAACACTTGGATTAATCTTATTGGTCCATAGGAACCTTAATTAAACCATAATCCAAAATTTTCAGAAAATCTTGATCCTTAGGCTAAGGTCTTTTTAATCATTTTTAATTAATTCCAATTGCACCTTGGAAAATTTATTTTGATTTTTTGTTTCATGAAAACATATTTTTGATATTTGTAGAATTTATATATCCAAAAATATCTCAATATTGATTTACCACTCTCTAGAAATTTTTATCTCACTAAGCAAAAACAAGGAAAAATAATATTTTTTTGTATTAAGAAACAAGGAATGATTACAGGGTAAAGAAGTAAAGGCTTAATCATTATTGAGGCCGAGGAGGAATCTTACAAATTTTGACCCATTTTGAGCATTCTACCCAAGTCAAAACACCTCTGAAATGTTTCAAGTACACACGGGAGCATTGTTTCCACTAGTTGATGTCCTCCCCTAAAGGGGGTCAACATTTGCTTCTATCGGGCCCTTATTGACCTATATTTGCTCTACAAGCTCTCATATATAGGTAATCAATTGCCCGTGGCTATAAGCATGTCAAACCACATACTGTTCTGGGCAAGTTTGCCACCAAAAGTATCTTGTCTATAATGCTCTTCTCGGGCAAAGATTTAACTTGATGCCAAATATAGGCATATAGGGGTCCACATTTTGGAAAAACATCACCTTAGAACTGACCAAATGCCAAGGGCTCATGAATAGAGCTTCATCACATACCAAATCATTAGGCATATCAAACTCTGACCTCATCAGACATTGTTTGTGCATCCAATAGACATCAAACCTACTTCAAACAGGAGATCTGGCGACTGTAGCACTACTGGCCTAGGGGGGTCCACATTTGAAAAAAAAAGGGATCTACTGACCTCATATGCAGATAAGACCTCAGTATATGCTTAGTTAGTATACTGATCTATAGGCATATCAAATCTTGTTCCCTTCCGACACATGCACCCATGTTTTTGAATCAGAGCGTGCTATATACCAAGCAGGGGTCCACGTTTGCTACATACCAAGCAGGGGTCCATGCAGTCAAAATTGGACATGGTCTTGCACATGCAAGAATTGTATTGTGGACTCACCATGTGTCAAACCCCAGCTGTTCTGACTCTGTTTACATACTTAAAATAGTATTACAGTGCCTGGCAGGCAACTCGGGTGCTGTGATGTAAATATGAGCCAGACCCCAAATTCAGCATACCTCAAAAAGGCTTATATGTTCTTAAAAGTGAATATAATCTTGTCCAGTACATATTTGATGTACACTTTGTTGCTATACCAAATCTTGGACCCATAGAGAATAATTAACCATGGTTTCAGACCATGTCAAAAGCCCATCAGACTCATCTTTCACTATTGGTCCTCCATAGTAGTTACCAGATGAGGAAACTTCTATTTTGGGCTAGCTATAGATCTCCAATGGCTGCAAGATTTCACATCTAGAGTCTACTCATCAAGGGCTAAATTTCATTAGTATCCAACAACCCGACACTCTTAGCTAAATTTAGAAATTTAGCATAATTTCTAGGAATAATTAAGATAATTAATTATTTCTTGAGCTTAATTAGTGGACAAATATAATTTCTAGATTTTGGGTTACTTTTGATGATTTTCCAACTATTTTTGGTAAATTTTCATGCTTTTTTGACATTTTTGCTTATTTTTAAACATAAAAAGCTATTTATGTATGTAAGTGAGAATTTATTTGCTAAAACTCGCTTACCTCTAGCCAAAACAAAAATTTCTTCTTGAGCCCCTTCATCTCCTTTGTTGCTATGGGTTTTCCATTGCATGTGAGCCCATACTAGTCAGCAACAAGCCCTGCTCGTAGACACCCTCTCTACATAGCCTACAAGAAAGCAATTTTTGTGCAAATAAAAGCAAAGGGGGCTGAGGAGCAACACAATTTGCTTCTAAGGGATTATCTCACCATTTCACCAAGTTGAATCACTTGGTACTCTCAAATCTCTCTCGGTTAATCTGAAACCCTGAAAAACTATGCTTTTATGTGGCTTTTTGTCGATTTTTCTTATTTCTTCACCAAGAGATGCATAGATATTGGGATGAAATGAATCTAAGATGTAATTGAGTCATTATTAGTCTCTTTTGATTGGAAATAGGGCTTGCATAATGCATTTACCATGCTTTTTATTGAATTTCTTACTTTTTTATGTAATATGCATGCTTTTCGGGCATTAATTGAGTTTATTTTAGAGTTAATTGATTAGTCTGATTCCAATTGGGTAAGTTATTCCTTCCATTTTTGTCATCAATTACACAATTATTCTTCTTTGGACAAGTCAAAATTAAAATTTCTTCCAAAATGCAAGGGAGACTATATCAAAATTTATTTCCCGCAATATGCAAAACTTATATTTTGTTAAAATATCCTGACTTAGGGACTGCCTTGGCATGAAATTCAATACAATTGTGCCTCATGCAATGCTCTTGAGGGCTGCACCTTCTTGTTTGAATCCGACGTAGGTAAGTATTTACTTTTGACAAAAGGCAAGTTCATGCGCATATGGCTGAGCGACTTAAATTATGACCTCGTTTAGGTTGTATTTACCCAAATCTTGTCCGGATTGTTGCTAATAGCTCCTTTCCATGTCCTGGGGATAGGGGGTAGGTCCTTGAGCCACTCTGACAAGTCCTTCTATGGGCTACAGACTAGGTAGCTAGGCCAAGTGAGTCATTTTTGACCCTTTTTTTAACCTTAAAGAATGATTTTGGCCTAAATGGACTATCTCCACTCCTAATTTCACAATTCTTCCTCTCATCATAGTTGACTGATTATTTATCTTCTATTCACCTAACAATTCAAAATCTGCATTACTACTGGCCATTTTTAAGAACTTCCCTATTTTTAAATGAGATTTGACCCTTCTTATGCTTAATTCTGCCCCCTCGAGTCTGATACCTTTAAAAACCAGACTATTCTTGTCCATGGAAACCATGTCTAATTTAGTATGGTAATTACTACTGGTACCCACCCTCTCTGGCTGTAATGCTCGCATTCACTTGGGTATCCTCTCGTCTCGAAGAGTGTACTGGCAGGGGGAGGGACATCTTGTGGGTCTTTAGCCTCCACGATTTTGACCATCACTTTCAAAAGCAAGGAAGTGAGAAAAGGGCCATTGGAACCCACCTTGGTTGGGGGATATTATTATTTTTTCAATCGAAAGTTTATGTCCTATTCCGGAAGGGTATAGCGTAGTTCACCGAGACACTTGGGTACTACATTGCATGTAGATAGTTGTATATTGATAGTCTAAAATTATGAAAAGAAGGGAGAGAAAACAAAACCCAAAAAAAAATTCATCACTAATATGTGGTTTTGTTTGTAGAAAGAATGTCCCAGAGAACCCAAGTGAGCATAAAGTTGAGTGCAAAGATGACAAGGAAATGAGGTGCGTCTTCCAAGGAGTCAAGGCAACATGAAGAGCCCAAGGAGCTCAAAAGAATATTGAAGATCCCTAATAGGTTGCTACTACAAGATGCTGAGGACGGATGGGTCACCAAGCATAATTATTTATCTAGCTAGATTGGTGGTGCTAGGAAAAATGGAGAGCGCATATCCATTAGGGTATTTCAAAGGAACTCTGACAAAGAACCTTGGCTATTCGCTTACCATGCACCAGAGACTGAAGGCGACTGAGATGGCAGTCTCATGGTATCCTTATTACGACCCTATCCTCATTACTGAATTCCTCAACTCACATGATGCTATGATAGGGGGTGGGTATTGTCACCACTATGAAATAGAGGTTAAGTTGCAGAGGAAACTAATTTTTGAAGCTTTTAGCCTGCCATCTGGAAAACACATAATAAGTGGAGTAAGTCACCACATGGGGAGTTCTTAACCAGATCTCAGATCCTATAATGGGAGATGGCTTCCAAGGCAGTTTGTCTCCTTAATCAGGTCATGCATAATAGGATGAACTCTAGAGCCATCCTAATAGTGGCAGAAGGTCTTAAAGAAGATTGAGCTCATATAATCTTCAACAACCTCAGTTCTTATTGTGTAGATCATAAATACACGATCATAAATACACGGTAGGTAACCCCTACCTATTGCAACAAGTTTTGGAGTATGGGGGCCATGCAAATCCTTAGGGAAAAAGGTATCAACACTCCCACTCTCCTAGGACAAGAGGATCGAAGGCATGACAAGGGAGCCCAGGGGTCAAAAGGAGAAAGTAGCCATCAAGGAGTCCTCTTCCATACACACAGAAACACCGGTCATAATGCCACCACTTGATCCAAAAGGAAAAAGCGAGGTAGATTCTGACATAACCACTACAATATCATAAGCGACGTTAGAACCTCATGAACCTCTCACAAAAAGGCAGAGGCTCGAAAAGGACACTCTAAACCCTAAGGTGCAACATGTATAAGAGCATGTAGTTACTCTGTTTGGGTTAGACAAGGAATAGGCAGAAGATTAAACAGGGTTGCAGCTTTTGGAGAGCTAACAAGGGTTCTTAATAAGCAGTAGTAGAGTTTTATAAGCAAAGGGATTTAAACAAATAGTGAGTTATAGACCAGTAGACACTCCTAATAGAACAGCTCCAAGGCTAGCTACACGAGTCAACTAATCAAGCAGAGAAGATCAACAAGATTTGGTGGCTAATCTTTAGGAAGAAAAGCTAACATCACTAAAATGGGCTGCCGATGCTAATATGTTTAAAAGTCGTTATGATAAGGTGAAGGAACAAAACCTAAGTCTGCTAAAAGAGAAGGAAGGATCAAAGAAAGAACTTGCCTTGGTGGTAGCTGATAAGAGCCAGGTGCAAAAAAGCAAAGTTGCTGAGAAGAGATGGTTAAAGTTAAGGACCTAGCTAATCAATGCAGTGACTTGGAATGTAGGTTAACATAACCTTAGTCTTTTAATATACCTCACTACTCAAAGGAGCTTCAAAGTTATATTCTTTACAGTCATAGACAATAAAAGTGTGGAGGTGTAAAAGGTTGGGGTTTTAGGAGGTGTTCTCAGGGAAATAGCTAGAGTCGCTAGTGTAGAGGCATTATGAGAGATTGTGTCTAGCAATGTACCTACTCCCTGCTCCACTGGAGAAGATACTTCCTCTTTGTACCTGATTCTGATTTTGAAGTGCAAATTCCAACTCCTTTTTCTTGTCTAGAGCATTAGTTGTGTGCCTATTACATTCTTCCTAGGTTTTCTTAAGCTGCTAGTACAAAGCATCCTTTTGCTCCTTGTGCTTGAGGTGAAGATTTTTTTTCTTTCTCATTGTGCTTTTGGAGTTGTAGCACAAGGCTCTCTCTAGCTTCATGGGTGTGTGTGTGAATGGACTTATGGTCCACTAGCTCACCTATTTAAAGGTGGAGCTAGAAGGCATTTTGACATGAGCAAAGGCCAAGTTGTATCCATAAGCAACTTAATAAACAAGATATGTTCTTGTATTTTGAGTCTCTCTCCACGTCTTTTAATACATGTGTATGAAGCCATATAGTACACTCAACTAGTGCTAGGGATATCTTCATCCCCTTTCCCAATATTGTACCCATCCTCAATGGAAAATCCTTGTACATATGGTCTATCCCATAGCTGGTGCATAAAAGATTTAAGGCAGGAGTACTCATAGGAGTACTAGCTATCCCTTTCTTGATTAGACACTTAGCTATTTGATGAGGTCTAGCATAATGATCGCATTACATAGGTGGTCATTTAGCCGTGCAATTCAAGTCTCATCCCCGCGGGGTTACTAGATACATGGGGCACATGCCCTCACCCTTGATCACATAATGACTTACGATTTGCAAGGGCGGTGGGCTGCCTAACTTAGTGGGTGGTGCTGAACGGCCTTCGCCTATTCTCTAGTGTTGGGTCATTGCATTAATGCACTTGCTAGCTACTCCACTTGTTTTCCTGAAGAGGACTCTTGTCTCTTCCCTTCAAATTTCGTGTAATAGTTTTGAAGGAAGCTTCAAAAGTTCCCCCGTACAATTCTTTTGGTGGGAACAAGTTCTTTGTCTTCAAAATCCATGGCACTTTGTTAATCCCATTTTGGATTAACAAGTATGCTCCTCCAATTGAGGACATTAATAAGTGTCATGAAAAGGCACTATAAAAGTTGTACATTATGAGATATTGGCCACCCAAGGCCTAGTTAAGTAAGTTTTGGGCGCCTAAGTGTGAATAAGGGCCAAATGTATATAAGGCATTTTCTCATAAGGCGCAATCCCCCTTTGTGCTATATTGAGAGCTCTTCTTTGTGTCTTGAGAGAGATTGAGAGAGAGAATTCTAGCATTTTGTGCTTCTTCTATGCTTGTATGATTCATGCTTGTGTGGGAGAGTGAGTGAGAGTGATTGCCTTATGCAATGGTGTGAGCGACTCTATGGTGACAACGTGGAGGTGGAGCTTAACAATTGAGCTTGGAAGCCTCAAGGGACTCAAGTTCAAAACATTGGTAAGTGCCCTATGATAGTTGTATTCTATTGCTCATCCTTTAGGTGAATGCATTGAGTTCCCTCTTGGAGGTGTGGTAGCCCATAACATTTTTAGCGCCGCTGCGAGGGAAACACCTTTGTTTCTTCCTTCCTCTTGGAGTTTCAGCTCCCATTGCATAAGATTCATGAATGTCTTTGCATTATAGTAGTGCATTGTGTAGGAAATGAATAGTAAGATTTGTGTGGAAGTAAAAAATTGTGAGAAATTGGTTGTGTTTGTTGTGTATATATGTGGTGGAGTGGTCTTAGAATAGAGCTTCAATGGTTTTTCTAGTTAATTTTGATATTTTCATCACTAGAAGCATCAACGCGAACAAGTAGGTTGGTGTTCTGTTTTTCTTATTTTCTAAAAATTCATAAAAATTAAAAAAATAAGGAGCCATTGACTATGCCTTGAACTTGTATTCCACTCATTAGATGTGGAACAATAATTTTGGAAACTGTTGATAAGTATTTTGCACCCGAAATCACATTAGTCGACGGGAAGTTCCCACATGAAACTGTAAGAAAATGTTCACATCGTGAATCGTTTTCTGCAACTTCATGCCGTGAATCATTTTCTGCAACTTCATGCTGTGAACCACTCCCAACATCAGCGCCTGATTAACGCCGCAATTACCTTGCTAAAAATAAGTAGCCTTATCCTAACACCTCTGACGCCATGAGGTCTAACAAAAATTAATAATCGTGAAAGTGCAAAAAATTGTTCACGATGTGACACTTCTCACCTCAACTAACCATTTTACCAAAAAAAGAAAAAAAAACAAGAAAAGAAGAAGGAAAGAAGAAGAAGAAGAAGGAGAAAAGAAAAGACAAGAAAAGGAGTGGTACCTACCCCACCACTCTGGAGATTGATTTTATTTTCATGTATAGATGTTGACCTCAAAGATCGAAGCAGTAGAGACCCCCACAGTCACCCAAGCCAGCACTACAAGCTCCCTGGTGAGTCAGAAGAAGAAACCAGTGCGGGGACCAAAGATGAACTACTTGGGCCCATATGCCCAAGCCTTCCATGGGGCCATTATCAGCAACAACAAAGAGATCCATATGGCCCATGGAAAGGTAGCACGGCAATATCACAGCCTGGAGTGCCTCCAAATCCTGGAAGAGGAAAAGGTAAAAGAAAAGCTGGAGAAAGTGGGCCTACGAAGAATGGCATAGATTCTCCCAAAGAACATTGACACAGAGCTCTGTGTGGAGTACATAAAGACTTATGACAAAGACACCAAGCGTGGCACTGTCTCATGAAGGCCGACAGCACAACAGATCAGGTCTTAATCACAAAAGAACTCATTCGTGAAGCTTTGCAGCTCCCACCAGCATGCCCATGCTTTTGACAAAATGCCTTTGGACGCTATGCTGAAGAAGAGTTCGTATAACTCCAATGGGGTAGAGCATGAGAATATCTGGGATGAGGTCATAGAGAAAGCATGCAAAGCTATGTCGTTGATCATGCAGGTGAAGCCAGTGGACCGCTCTACAACAAGGTCCCATTGAATAGGATTGCTAAAGTCCATGAAGAGAAGGAAGAGGACTGGGCATATTACATACATAGGGAAATGGAAAACTATCTGAAGGCCCATCAGTCCAAAATATGAAACCCTTACATGTTGACATAGGTCTTCAACCAGTGGAAAAAAGGCCTCTTCCAGAACCCAAACCAGTAGAGCAGATGCAGCTAGCATTACTACCAGAGCTACCAGCACTGAGACAGCTAAAGAGATGCAAGAGGTCCAAGCTATCCTAGTGGAAACACAAGCCATAATGAAAGAGATAAAGAAAGGGAGGAAGCAAAATATGAAAAAGAATATGAGAGGCATCATCCTAGACATGGCTGCAGAATCACAAAGGCTAGAGGCTGAGTTAGCACAGAAAATAAGATCATACCAGGAAGTACTGACACTGTAAGATGCCATAGTCAATCATGCCACTCAAGAGAGAAAACACAACAGATTACTCCTGCACGGCGAGCCCAACACGACTTATCTTCATGAACCTATCCCCACTCAAGAATTCAACCTTGGTAGACACACCAGTAGAGAGAACCAAAACCACCAGCATCAATTCCAGTGTTAGCTGAGGAATCACGAAATTGAGACAATGGCCCCAGTGCAATATCCAGCAGACCAAATGGATACAGGTAAAAGACCAGGGAGTGAAGAGCCATCAAGCTTGAGAAAAAGATGGTGTTTGGAGGATGAAGAAAGACTACCCCAGCTGTCCTTCCTACAGAATGTCGATTATGAATAGTTCATGATGCAGGAAACTATGGAAGGGTTGAATGAACTATTAAAACTACCACATGCTAGACTAGAAGGGGCCGCAAGCACAAGTGCACCACTATGGAAGCAGGTTAATGAGTCAAACACACAAGTACAGACTTTAAAGGATCACTTGGCAGAGGAGTAGAGTTGATGGCATGGAATCATCTTCATCACAACATATTTCAAGGATAGAATGTGCATAAGGAAGGGGAGTATGTTAAGCCTCATTGGACACCTCTTCAGCATCGATGCCATCCATTGGAAAAACCGTGACTTCATTTGGACATTAGCATAAGAAATGCTAATCTTATATATTTTATGTCTGCAATCACCATTTGTCTATGAAAGGCATGCCATAGGATTTATTATTGAGATTGCATGCTTAGATTAAGTGCTTGCACAAGCCTAAGTGACCTTGGATAGCCAGGGAGACCATGATATTTTAAGTATGGCCCCGGCCAAGGTGTAAATGCTTTGGGGCCAAGATAAGGGTCAATTTGCAATTCTCACCATTCATTTTCTTATGTAGCTAATAGAGTGCTCTTCTTCTCCATTCTCTGTCTTCTTGTCTAATCTCTTACCTAATCCAATTAGATATGTTATATGCTCATTGTGCATGTGTGAGTGTATGTGTGAGAGAGAGATTGAGTGAGAGGAGGGTTGAGCTTCCATTGGAGTGCGGTGGTGGAAGTGGAGTGGAGTTCTTAAGTGCTCTTACACAGAGTGGCCATAGCCACAAGAATCCTAGTAACTA
The DNA here is from genome assembly GCF_041138505.1 of Cibotium barometz. Classification (NCBI taxonomy): domain Eukaryota; kingdom Viridiplantae; phylum Streptophyta; class Polypodiopsida; order Cyatheales; family Cibotiaceae; genus Cibotium; species Cibotium barometz. Next base: position 61,356,497 of record NC_141057.1, read on the forward strand.
GCATTCAACGAGGTGAATGACACACCCTTGTTTATATTTTGTGTGTTAGGACATGGTAAATTGGCTTCTTGGTTGAGCTATTTGTGCTCTTGAGTGCGATTGGGAGAATCCCCACCACATTTGGTCATTCCCCTACACCTTTATTGTGGCATAAGGGCCCTCCAATTGGCTATGATCTATACAGTCAAAAAGTTTTTTCATTTTCTTCTAGCGAATAAATTCATTTTGTTTAATAGACCACTAAGCTCTTCTTTTTACCTTGTAAATAAGCATTGCAGCATGGGCATAATGACAAGATGGCTCCTAATTTAATTGGATTTCTATTTTAATTTCACAGTGTGGAAAGGTTCTCAACATGTGTAGGTTGATTACATGTCATGCATTCCCAGTGGGGATTGATAATGACTTACCAGATGCTTCTCTATTCTAACTATGCTTGATTTTAGAATGGGGAGAGGAAGTTGCACATTTCTTGGGCGAATGGCCTACCCACCAAAATGCTAATCTCAATAGAGATCAAGAAAGACATCTTATTAATAAGAAGACATGACCCTATCAATTGAAAGTGGGTAAATTGTACAAAGAATGAAAAGATGAATTGATGAGAAAAGGAGTTTGTGAGAATAAGAATGGGTAAGTCTCTATTTTGGAACAAGCCCACTCTGGGGCTGTAGGTGGACACTTCGTAATAGCAAATATACCATTTCTTGAAAGGTTCTCCTAGTAGGCTTATGGTGCCCTGAAAAGATGCAAGAGAGAAGAGAGCTTGAGCTCTTGCAAGCACACAAGGGAGAAGAGCTTGAGCTCTTGCAAGCACACACACACACTCACAAAACCCTAAAAGAGAGCACACAAGGTGAGAGGCTAAAAATCTTCTTCTTCTTCTTCACAACACTCAACACACTATATATGAAGATAAGAGTACACACAATATGAAAAGGTACTCAACCAAATACATACTAGGGTTCTCTATAGTGTGAACCCAACTAAATGAGCTGGTGCTAGAACTATGCCAGTCTCTAGAATGGCTATCACATAGCCTGTCATCCCATTGGCCACATATCACCCATGATCTCACCAAACATGCCAGTGGTGTAAGTGTGGGGCCTATCCCCCAAGCGGGTCATCAGTGTCCACCGCCTCAGTAGATGAGCTCGATATCTCAACACTCCCCCTCGAGCTCAACTCCATCTCATGTACACCAAGCGAAGCCCTGAATCTACGGAGCTTCTCTGTACCCAATGCTTTGGTGAAGATGTCAGCGACCTGATCCTGTGTGCTGACATAACAAGGTCAATGTCCTGCCAAAACCTTCTCTCTGACAAAATGGTAGTGGACCTCTATATGCTTCATGATGCGAGCATGAAAAACTGATCCTGTGTGGGTGCTGACATAAACAAGGTCAATGTCTCCTGCCAAAACCTTCTCTCTGACAAAATGGTAGTGGACCTCTATATGCTTCGTGCGAGCATGAAAAACTTGGTTCTTGTATACTGCTAATGTTGTCACAGAAAATGACAACTTGTCTATCTCCACACTGATAGACCCAAATCTGCAAGTAGCTTTCTCAACCAAGCTACCTCACATGCTACCATAGCAGCACCTCTGTACTCGGCCTCTGTACTAGATAGAGCAATCCTAGGCTGCTTTTTGCTGCTCCAAGTCATAGCAGTACTCCCCAAAGAAAACATGAAGCCACTAGTAGATCTTCTAACTGAGATACTACCAGCCCAATCAGCATCTGTGTACCCATGTACACATATCTCTGTCCCAGTTTCATAAAATAGTACACAATGCAAAAGTAGACCTCACATACCTCAGTATGTGTCTCAATGTATCCAAATGTGGCTTCCGAGGAACCTACATAAACTAACTCACCAATCCAACAGCATAGCTCAAATCTGGCCTGGTGATCATCATGTAGATCAAGCTTCCTACTATGTGCCTATACATAGTAGGATCCTCCAAAATCTCTCCTGAATTTGCACTCAACTTGCCATTCTGATCCAATGGCACTGAGATAGGCTTACAGCCTGTCATACCATACTTGGACAACATGTCCAAGCCATACTGTCTCTGCAGTAATCCAATACCATGTGGTGACCTAATCACCTCAATGCCCAAGAAATATCTGAGCTCCCCCAGATCCTTCATCTCAAACTTCTGTCTAAGCAAGATCTTTACATCAAAGATCTCTGCATCATGGTCCCCTGTAATGATCAAGTCATCTACATAGATGACAACAAGCACAACCCCTCTATCACTGTGTCTCACATACAATGAGAAATCTGCATTGGCTACATGAAAGCCAATAGTGGCAAGATATTCAGAAATCTTGTCAGACCATGCTCTAGGTGCTTGTTTTAAGCTATACAAGGCTTTCTTCAACCTGCAAACATACTCGGGGTGACTCACATCCTCATAACCAGGTGGCTGCAACATATACACCTCTTCCTGCAAATCCCCATGCAAGAATGCATTCTTTACATCCATCTAATGTAAAGACCATTGCTTTGACGCAGCCACTGCTATCACAACTCTCATTGTTGCCATGTTGGCAACAGCTGGGCTGAAAGTTTCCTCATAATCAATGCCATATGTCTGTGCATATCCTTTGGCTACCAATCTAGCCTTGTACTTGCTTATGCTTCCATCACTGTTATGTTTTACTTTGTACACCCACTTGCATCCAATGGCTTTCTTGCCTTCAAGCAATTGCACTAAATCCCAAGTCTCATTTTCATATAGTGCATCCATCTCCTCATCCATACCTTTCTCCCAACACACATTTCCAATAGCCTCATCAATGCATGTGGGCTCCACAACCTGCACAACTTTTGCCATGTATGCATAGTGATGTGCCACATAACCATCATAGGTAAACCTCTGCAGCACATGATTCTTCACTCTCCTAAATCTTCGCAGCTTTGCATTCATGGCTTCCATATCCTTCTTTACACCAGGTGTTCTCATAGTTGGTATCCCAAGATCTCATCAAGGCTCAACTCTGAGCCACTAGACTCTCCATCAACATGAGAATGCCCGGCAAAAATGTCAGGCATACTAAGGGGCTCAACCACTTTCTCTTTGCCTTTATGTGATGTACTAATCACATTTGCAGGACTGGTATTATGACACAGCCTGCCACTCCATGGTCTATCAACTGAACCACTAGATGAGGACTCTCTTGGTCCACTCAAAGACTGTGATTACTGACTTGTATTCTGTGCAACCACATTTCCACTCACATCAGCCCCAACAGCTTCTTTTTCAGCAACATACTAGCTGCTTATCTCATCAAAAACAACATCCCTGCTTACCCTCAGCTTACGTCTAGCAGTGTTATAACACCTGTATCCCTTTTGCTCAAGGGAATACCCAATAAACACACATTTTTCAGCTTTTGGATCTAGCTTAGTTCTCAGCTCATCTGGCACATGCACATATGTAATGCATCCAAAGACTTTCAGATAAGACAAATCAGGTTTTCTGCCAGTAAACCTCTCCTCTGGAGTTACATCATGTATGGCTATAGTTGGAGTCCTATTCATGATGTAAACTATTGTAGAAACAACTTCAGCCCAATAGCTATGCAGCATATTCTTCTCTCCCATCAATGCTCACGTAATCTTAGCAATGTGCCTGTTTTTCCGCTCAACAACTCCATTTTGCTGCGGAGTGTATCTGCATGTAAACTATCTCCGAATACCATTCTTCTTCAAAAATTCAGAGAACTCATTGGAGAAGTACTCTCCCCCTCCATCTGACCTTAGGCACTTTACATATTTCCCTGTTTGCTTTTTAACCATAACTCTAAAATTTTGAAAATGAGTGAACACCTCACCCTTCTCCTTCATGAAGTATACCCACACTTTCCTTGTGTGGTCACATAATACCTGCAGCCTCCCATAGACATGATCTTCGTAGGACCCCATACATCTGAATGCACAACATCTAGTGCATTTCTACTCATATTTTTGTCATGTGGAAATACATGCTTTGTTTGCTTTCCAAATTGGCATGCTTCACATATTTTCTGTATACCTTCAACTTTAAACTTTGGCAGCCCTGTCACAATTCCTTTAGTCTACGCCGCATAGACTTCATTCTCCGCACATTCACATGTCCAATTCTTTTATGCCAAATATCTGTTTCTGCAACAATTCCTGAACCATTTGCAAACATCGCAGCACTCACTTCACGCATGTTTACATTCAATGTAAACATTTTGCCCGTGGACTCTGTTGCCTTTTGCAACCAACCTGCACTTGTCTTTAAAGTCTTCAACATAACAACCATCAGGGTTAAGCCGAACCTGGCAGACCCTGCTCAATCATTTGGCCAACTAAAACCAGATTCGATGTTATGTTCAGAACATGAAGTTTATCTGCAAAGGTACTTCACTTTGCCATCCTGCATAGACAATGGCACATCTCCAACATGGGCAATTGGATGAGCAGTGTCATCTGTTGGATAGGTGTCATCTCCAAATGGTGTCATGCTAGTGGCACACTCTTTAGCCTCCTCTAGGCATTTTTAGGATTTATAGTATTCATTTCTATTTTTTTCTATTTACACATTTTTGGGTGGAGGAAAGGGTGGAGGAACTTTTCTAGAGATCCGTTCATCTTATGCCCATATATATGAGGCATTGTAGTTCATTTCTAATAAAGTTGGCTAGTGGTTCATTGATGAGTTCTTGAGTACATTGTCTCTTCTCTCATCTCTTCTTTCTCACATGGTATCAAAGCAAGGTGGTGGCGCACATAGAGCCTCCTTATCCTTCTTCCTCTCTACCTCTAGTCCTCTTCAACAACCCCGCTTTCAATGGCGTTTTTTCATTTTTTGATTTCCTACTAAACGAATGCATTTTTGAGGATTGTGCCCGCGAGACATATTGGAATCATCGTGGTCTACAACTTAGCAGAATAAAGTTTTTGCAAATGCACTCATTTAATGATGCAAAAGACTTCAAACCAGCCCCTTACCATCCTCTACAAGTGTGTTTTTAAAGCACTTCAATCCGAGTCCTGCAACTCTACTTGCGGTGAAAACATTGCCAACTAGTTTTCCCTACATGTAGTAGCATTTTTTTTTTTTGGAGGCTTCTTGTGGAGAGATTTGTAGCCATTTCTTGGCTGCGTTTTCATCATCAACTTCAGCCCTCTTCATGTTGTTTTGAGGTACATATTCATCCTCTTTTCTACACCTTTCTACTTTGCTACACACTTTGTGTTTGCATTTTTGTGGACAATCAACTCCTCCATAGTCCTTCTACCTAAGGCTACATTCTCAGCCCTCTTTTGGTGGTTTCTACGGAGTCTATTGGTTCATATATCGGCTGCGTTTTGTGGCTGCGTTTTTGCACTATCTTTGTGTATATTTTGGAGATACTTCCTTGGTGGACAGCCCATCTAATGGCTGCCTTTTTGGAGGCACGACACTTCTTCCCTTGTGTTTTCCCACCCTCCTCTCCCTATGGGATCTCGAAAGTCCTCTACTCCAAAAGACAAAGGCAAACTTGAAGATACTATGGATCCTACATCTCCTACGACGGTTGGGACTGGCAACTACTACAACGGAAGTTGGTGCAATTCCTTCTTCGGTAGGTGCTTCTACTTTCTCTTTTCCGTCATATCCATTACCTTCTATGGATCCTTTCTCTCTTTCTTCTTTGTCCTTTATGCCTTCCTATCCACATACTTATATGCCCTCTATGGTATATCCCCCCCTACATCATCTATGCCCTCTATGGTATATCCCCCCTACATCATCTATGCCTTTTATGGCAAATTCATCTACTATGATTCCTCCTTCTACTACTTCCACTCTACTACTCCACTCCCCACTCAATCATATCAGCCCTTTAACCCATTCACTCAATCTCTAGAGAGAGAAAATTCTCTAGAGAGTGATAATTCAGTTTTTAAATATTTTTGGATGGAAAAATATCTCTTTTTATTAAAATAAGTTCCCCCAAAACAGAATTTCAAAAAGATTTTTAGAAGGTGCAGGCCTTATCCTGAGGGTCAAGTTTTTTTTGAAATTTTAAATTAAGGTTCCTATGGGCCAATAAGATTCATCCAAATGTGTGGAGGAGAAAAATGGAAGAAATAAAGAAAATCCCCCCAAAAATGAGTAAATGCTCACATAAGATGATGAAGAGTTGACTATGTACAAGGTTTATTAGTAAAAAACTATGAGTATTACTAAAAAAATGAGATATTTTGGGTACAATGATTCCATTTTGACACATGTGTAAGGAAGGGGAGTCCCTTCAAGGAGGTGCCTACTTCACATGCTTGAATGAGTTTTAAACTCAAAAATAATGTGATATTTTTCTCTCTCCTCTCTTTTGGATCAAACCGAATCAAAAAGGAACCAAACTAGGTCCAAATCTGGTCCAAATTCAACCAAACTGAATCTAAAAAATTCTAGAAATCAGTTGGTCTTGGTTAGAGCCTCCCTCTCCTATAAATAGAACCTGAGCCCCTTGTAAAAAAATAGGAGAACTATACTATGCCAGAATTATGTTGAAATAATGATAATTTTTACTATTCTCTAAAATTCTCTCCAAATTGAAGAAATTGGAGCTTCCCTCCTTCTTCAATCTCCATTGGTGGCTCCATCAGCATACCAAACCAATTGATTGGTTGGGGGCCTCTACTGTGATCAAAGAATCGAGCAATTTGTAAGGCAAAGTGTGAATTTTGATCTTTTTTCATAATTTCTCAATGTTTCTCTCTTCTCAACCCCTCTCAAGCTTGAGAAGCTTAATTGGAATGGCTTTTTAATGCTATTGAAGTTCATTGATGAATGGAAGTAAGGAAATACATAAATTCCCATGTATGCTTAATTTTTATGGTTTTTTTTTATGATTTTTTTCTTCTCTAAATTGAATATGATGTTATGCCTCATTGAAAAAAGGCATTCCCCTCTCTTCTTTAGTAAATCCAATCATTCTTTATCCTAGATGAATGATTAATGGATAAAATCCAGTTTTTCATAATGTTTCACTTTGATGAGTAGAAAATCTTTACATTAGAATGATTTAAATACTCTTGGTGAACTTCCAATTAATTTTAGAGAATTAAAAGTTGAAAAATGGTCAGCCATAGAAAGGAGGTTATGGCAAAATTTTCTAAAATTGTGAAAAATAAGTTTTAATTTTTTTTATTCAAAAAGAGTAATTTCCTTCATATATGTATTCTTAAAGTGTTAATTTTCATCCTAGGTATAAGAAAATGCATACTAAACATATTTTATTAAAAAAGTGTTACTTTCTTTAGAATTAAATTCCATGCATAGAAGGAAGTATATTGAACTTGTTATTTTGATTATAAAAGTGTGATTTTCATCATAAATGATTTTTATGCACAAATAGATGCATAAAAGAAATTCTTTTATATTAAAAGAGTGATTTTCATCATAAATGATTTATATGCATAAATAGATGCATAAAGAAATTCTTTTATATTAAAAGAGTGATTTTCATCATAAATGATTTGTATGCATAAAAGATATTTTTTTATATTAAAAGTGTGATTTTCATCATAAATGATTTATATGCATAAATAGATGCATAAAAGAAATTCTTTTATATTAAAAGAGTGATTTTCATCATAAATTATTTGTATGCATAAACATATGCATAAAAGATATATATTTTTTATATTAAAAGTCTGATTTTCATCATAAATGGATTTTATGCATAAATTAGATGCATAAGAGAAATTCTTTTATTCTAAAAGTGTAATTCCTACTAAATTGGATTTATGCATGGAAAGATGCATACAGAATTTATATAATATCCAAAAGTATTATTCTCATCAATTTTGATTTTATGCATAAATAGATGCATAAAGAATTTATTTTTAATTCAAAAGAGTTATTCTCATCAATTTTGATTTTATGCCTAAATAGATGCATAAAGAATTTTATTTTTATTTTAAAAGAGTTATTTTCATCAATTTTGATTTTATGCATAGAAAGATACATAAAGAATTTTATTTTTTATTCAAAAGAGTTATTCTTATCAATATTGATTTTATGCATAGAAAGATGCATAAAAGATTTATTTTTATTTCGAAAGTATTATTTTCATTGAAATTAAATTTATGCATAGTTAGATGCATAAAAGATTTATTTTTATTTTGAAAGCATTATTCTTGTTAAAATGGAAATTATGCATAGTAAAATGCATAAAAGATTAATTTTTATTTTGAAAGTGTTATTCTCGTTAAAATGGAATTTATGCATAGTAAAATGCATAAAAGGTTTATTTTTAATTCGAAAGTGTTATTTTCCTTAAAATTGAACTCATGCCTAAATAGATGCATAAAAGGATTTTTATAAAAGTGTTATTCCTACTAAAGTTGTCTTTATGCCTAATTAGATGCGTAAAGAATCTTTATATAAAAAAAAAGAATTCTCTTACATTCAATAAATAGATGTGATGAGATGTGATAGGAATCAGATAGATGTAAATGGATGGATGAAAGTGATATGAATCAGATAAATGTAAATGGATGAATGGATGAGGATGTTTGTGAATGTGAATGTGGAATGTGGATATGGATGTTATGAATGAGGATGTGGATGTGGATGTATGAATGTGGAAGTGAAAATGGATGTGTGGATGTATGAATGTGGAATGTGGATATGGATGTATGAATGTGGAATGTGGATATGGATATATAAATGTGGAATGTGGATATGGATGTATGGATGTAGATGTGGATGTATGAATGTGGATATGGATGTGAATGTATGAATGTGGAATGTGGATATGGATGTATGGATGTGGATATGGATGTATGGATGTGAATGTGGAAGTGGATGTATGAATGTGGAATGTGGATATGGATGTATGAATGTGGAAGGTGGATATGGATGTATGGATGTGGATGTAGATGTGGATGTAGATATGGATGTATGGATGTGGATGTAGATGTGGATGTATGGATGTAAATATGGAATGTGGATGTGGATGTATGAATGTGGATGTGGATATGGATGTATGAATGTGGATGTGGAAATGGATGTATGGATGTGGATGTAGATGTGGAAATGAATGTATGGATGTGGATGTGGATATGGATGTATGAATGTGGATGTGGATATGGATGTATATGTATGAATGCGGATGTGGAATTGGATGTATGGATGTGGATGTACGAATGTGGATGTGTATGTGGAATAATGAATGCGAATGTGTATGTGAAATGATGAGACATCGATATGAGTGAATGGATGAGATGTGATGACATGTGAATTGGGATGTGAATAAATGATATGTGATGTGAATGAATCTGATGTGATGAGATGGAAAATGATGTGATTGGATGAGAATGAGTACACATATGAATGGAATGTGGAATAAGTAATGTGGACTGATGAGGGATAATGTGGAAAGACGAGAGTTCATTATAGAAACTGTATTTGTGACCTGTTTGTAAATGACTATTTTATGTCAAGAATGTTGGGGAAGCATTTTGACCGTCTTGTGATTAAGGTCGTGGAGACCTAACTGATAAAGTTGCAACAGCTGACGGAGAGTCAACGGAGGGCGTCTCGCGTAGCATGGTCAGCCGTGGTCTTGACCAGCCTCGGTTCGATTTAAATGGTGAGCTTCGATACAGTGGATGAGAGACCAAGGAAGCGGCCTATGAGTGAAGCGCTAGGTGACCTGCGAGGGATCCTAGAGGGTGCTGACCATTTGGTGCTCGGGATTTGGGTCGTCGAAGATACCCACACGTGTGTCGTGGAAGATATTGAATCAAGGAGTAAGAGTTGTTTTCTGAAATCGGGCATGGATCTGGTTGATTGACCTTGCTAGTCCTCAACGGATGAGTCCATGGCTCTTTTATATGGATCTGTTGGTTGATCTTGCTGATCTTCAATGGAGATTCTATCTTGATTTTTATAAGTGATCATATTGTCGGGTACTATGAGCTAGGAACTTTTGAAAAGGCCCCTGAGTGGATAGGTGGTGAGCGTTCTGGTTTTGCCAATGATGCCATAGATACTCTGATGAAGGAATGATTGGAAATTAAGATTCAACCGGATATTTTGGAAGATTGTGATCAGTGATACAATGGTTTCATTAAAGGATTGTTTTAAAGATAGTTGATGCTGAGAAAAAAAAGGCAATTTCATATTGGATGTGTAAGTGGTGTGACTAGTTTTATGTTTGCATGAACATCCGGCTAGGGGGCTTGGGAACTCTTTTCCCTGGTACCCGAGACAAAACCTAACCAAATTCCTAATTGGATCCCATCACTACAGTGGTTGGGCAGTTGGCTAACCCATGGGATGGGATGGGGTTAGGCTAGACTGATGGACCCGTAAATCGAGACTCAATTTTTGTTTAGTTCGATAGATGAAGTAAATCCCGGACAAAAATTGTTCTATGGAAAAGAATCAACGGCTGTGCCTCTCAATGAGGAAAAAAGCGTTGGTCTCTATGATCCAAGTACAGTCTTTTTCCCTGATCTGACTATGGGACTTACGGGTTCGGTCAGATGAGCTCAGTTAGTTAAGGCTTTTGACTACGTTAGGAAAAAGTTATCCTGGTGGAATCACCCGTGCTTTCCGGGCAAAGGAAGTTTTTCGGGGTTAGTTTTGAAAAAACCGATGGATTAGTCTCTTGTCCAGATATCCGTGGTGAAAAAACCGATGGATTAGTCTCTTGTCCAGATATCCGTGGTTGGTGGGCGAGGCCCCGAGTGTGGGACCCTACCCCACACAAGAAGTGCTACTTCCGTTGCCAGCACCCCTAAAATTGTTGTATGGTGGGAACAGGGATCTCACATCCTTTCCCTTCCTTTGAAGAGACTATGGGTCTTCTTCATGATAAGTGCCTTACTCGCAAGCAAAACAAAAAGGACTCGGCTTTTGTAAGCCAAGGCAAGGGCAAAGGCAAAGGCAAGGGGAATGATCAACGCAAAGGCTCTAATTCTAATGCTAAAGATTCTTCAACCAAAGGCGACAAGGACAAATCAAAGGATTCTTCTAAGGAGTGCAATTTCTGTGGTCGTAGTGGCCATACGGAGGATCATTGTTTTGCTAAGAAGGCGGCATCCAAGAAGGTAAAAGCTGAACTTGAATCCAAATCTAAGGGTTCTTCTACATCAACATCTTCTCATGACAAATACAAAGACAAAGACAAGAAGGAAGACGGTAACGCCAAGGTTGCATATGTTGCTATGTCTTCTACTTCTTCATGTGACACATCACTTGTGGTAATCAAAGATCTTGATACGCATACTGTGGATGAGTGGATTGCTGACAGTGGTGCTACCTCTCACATGACGAATAGTTCTTCCTTATTGGAAAAACATAAGTCTATCTCTTCATCAGTACACATTGGTGATGCTTCGTCTCTCCCTGTGATTGGTATTGGTGATGTTTCTTTTGGAGATGCTATCTTACATGATGTTTTGCATGTGCCTAAGATGTCTGCCAACTTATTTTCTATCTCTAAGGCTACTTCTAAAGGTCTTGGGGTTTACTTTGATGATGAAGTGATTGAAATCATTGATAGACAGTCACTTTCTTGTGTGGCACATGGTTATCAAAATGCTGGGCTTTATCATATAAGCTCTTTTACAGCACAGTTGCCACCACATGAGTCTCATCTTCATCAATTATTTGCTTCTCCTAAAACACTTGTTTCTAATGAAGATAGTGATCTATGGCATTTCCGCTTTGGCCATGTTCCTCTTGCTACTTTGCAACATCTTGTCTCGCATGACATGGTTACAGGTCTACCAAAGCTTCAGAAACCTCGCCATCACATTTGTTCTTCTTGTGCTCAAGGAAAGCAACATCGGGCTTCTTTTCCAGAGGAGGCTACTCATAGGGCCACACGCATACTTGAGCTTATTCATGCTGATCTTGCAGGACCTATGGAAGTACAATCGCTTGGTGGATCCAAGTATTATATGCTTCTTGTGGATGACTTCTCTCGTAAATCAGGGGTTTATTTCTTACCTAAGAAGTCTGATGCTCTTTCTCATTTCAAGGTTTGGCTTGCCCAAATGGAGAATCAAGCAAGTCAAAAGGTATCTTTTCTCAGGACTGACAATGGAGGTGAGTTTATAGCATTTGAGGATTTTCTAGCTTCAAAAGGCATACAACGACAAACCACCATACCCTACACTCCTCAGCAGAATGGCATGGTTGAAAGAAAGAATAGAACGGTGAAGGAAATGGCCCGCTCCCTCTTACATCATGCGACGCTACCTTCCTCCTTTTTAGGGTGAGGCTATGGCTGCTTCAGTTTATCTTCTCAATTGCTCTCTTATGAAAGCAGTGGTGGACGGCATGACTCCAGAGGAGGCTTTCACAGGCCACAAGCCTATTGTTTCTCATTTTCATGTCTTTGGTTGTGTTTCTCATGTGCATGTGCCTTCTTCTAAGAGGAGGACTCTTGATGCTAAGTCCAAACCTATGATATTCACAGGATATGCTTCTCACGTTCCGTTTTTGGGATCCTTCTCATGAGGATATTGTTCTTTCACGTGGTGCCATCTTTGATGAGCATGTTTGTGGTCTTGATGAGTTACCACCTTCTACATCTCTCTCAGATCCCTTTCCATCTCTTGAGCTTGAGCCTCTCTCATTCTCTACTATAGTCTCATCCTCATCTACACCATCAGTTCCTACTTCATCCCCTCCATCCATTTCGATTGCGACACCTACTACTTCATTGGATTCTACACGGACTTCTGGTCCTCCAAAATGGGTTCGCTCTCTACTTTAGGATTCAGGTATATCACTTTCAGATGCTCAATAATCTACTACACGTGTCTTACGTACATGCCCTTTAGTAAATATTGCCTTGATGTCTCATATTGGTGATGTGTTTGAGCCTGAAACGATTAAGGAAGCTCTTTCCTTACCACATTGGTGTGAAGCAATGCAAGTAGAGATTTCTTCTATTGAATCTAATAACACATGGCAGTTAGTTCCATGACCTTCACATAAAAAGGTCATTGGTGTTAAGTGGATTTTCAAAGTCAAGTTTCATTCTGATGGTACTCTTGATAAGTACAAGGCACGACTTGTTGCTAAAGGTTATGCTCAAAAAGAAGGTGAAGACTTTGATGAAAATTTTGCTCATACTGCCAGATATTCTACCATTCGTGTTGTTTTTTCTCTTGCTTCTCACTATGCCTCGCCTATATATCAAATGGATGTTAAATCTGCCTTCTTGAATGGAGATTTAGAGGAGGAAGTTTATGTGGCACAACTTGAAGGTTTTATTGCACAAGGTCATGAACATGATGTGTATTTATTACAGAAAGCTCTTTATGGCCTTAAGCAAGCTCCTCGAGCTTGGTATCAGAAGATTGACAGTTTTCTCCTTTCTCTACATTTTGAGAGGACTCATGCAGATCCTAATCTTCATGTGCTTATTGTGGATGATGATATATGCATTCTTGTGCTTTATGTGGATGATTTGACACTCACTGGCTCTAATTTGGACCTACTCAAATGGGTTCAAACTCAACTCACAACATCATTTGCCATGACTGATCTTGGACTACTCCACTATTTTCTTGGTTTAGAAGTGTGGCAATTTGCTTCTGGCATCTTTCTTTGTCAAAAGAAGTATACTTTAAGGTTGCTTGAGAAATATGTCAAAAGAAGTATACCTTAAGGTTGCTTGAGAAAGAAGTATACTTTAAGGTTGCTTGAGAAATATGGCATGCATGATTGTGCATCACTCACTTGTCCTATGGATCCTAATTCAAAATTATCCAAAGATGATGATTCCCTTGAGGTCGATTCTACAGAGTATCACCAACTTATTGGTTCTCTACTTTATTTGGTTAACACTCGGCCAGATCTCTCCTATGCTATGAGTATTCTCAGCTAATTCTCTTCATAGCCTCGTCGATCTCATTGGCAGGCCACTTTGAGGGTTCTTTGATATCTTCATGGAACTCTTGAGTATGGCATTTCTTATGCAGGTGGAGATACACTTATTGGTTACTCAGATTCTAATTGGGCAGGGTGTATTGATACTAGGCGTTCCATGTCCCGCTATTGTTTTATGCTTGGTAAAGGACTTGTTTCTTGGAAATGTCAAAAGCAGCGAATTACTTCTTCTTCATCGATAGAAGCAGAGTACAAGTCATATCTTGATGCCACTTCTGAAGCACTTTGGCTTCAGCAAATTTTGAATCACCTTGGATGTTCATCTACTCCGACGCTCATCTACTCAGATTCACATAGTGCTATTGCTTTAGCCAAAAATCCAGTTATTCGAGGACGATCCAAACACATTGATGTTCATTTTCATTTTGTTTGTGATTGGATTCTGAAGGTCGCATTCAGCTTGAGTATTATCCTATTAAAGATAATGTTGCTGATTTGTTTACTAAGCCTCTTCCTTGACGTACCTTGGATTATCTTCTTCAGCGCATTGGCATTGGTCCTCCCATCTGGACCTGAAGAGGAGGTGTTGGATAGGTGTCATCTCCAGATGGTGTCATGCTAGTGGCACACTCTTTAGCCTCTAGGCATTTTTGGGATTTATAGCATTCATTTCCATTTTTTCCTATTTACACATTTTTGGGTGGAGGAAAGGGTGGAGGAACTTTTCTAAAGATCCGTTCATCTTGTGCCTATATATATGAGGCATTGTAGTTCATTTCTAATAAAGTTGGCTAGTGGTTCATTGATGAGTTCTTGAGTACATTGTCTCTTCTCTCATCTCTTCTTTCTCACATCATCCCCTGTTTCCACAAAACCTGGTCTTTCAAGGTTTTTCATCTCCTTGAACCACTCCCATGACTTGTCATGTGGTTCAAAGCACTTGAATCAATGTACCATACATCATCTTTATATGTGCTGCTTCAACATTTTTAGACATGGCATTAACGACATGCTGCATAACAAACAACCTTTCATTATCCTCATTGTTTCTGCTCGAGGATGCATAGTTGTTTTGCTGCAATTTCCCATTTTGCATGTCAGCCTGCTTCTTATAACAATCTGCCTGCACATGTCTAGGCTTACCACAATAAAAGCATCCACGTGTATCATTATACTGCCTTTGCCAATTTTCACGACCTCTTTGACTCCCCTTGCCTCTGAATTGGCCTCTTCCACCTGCATGTTATTGTTGTTGTGAATTACTATTGCTGTTGTTGCTGTTGTCTATAATTCTGATTACCTGTTCGGCACCTCTTTGGCCGCATCCATGGCCTCCTCTACCTCGTCCTCTTCCCGAACTTATGTAGAAGGCATGTTGCTCTGAACTGTTTTTGTTTTGTGAAGACTGTTGGTCTTCACCCAAGCTCTTCTCTTCTATAATCAACATAGACACCAAATCTATGAAATTGGGAATGTTTTTCTGAGTCTGAATAGACGTCTTGAATGCCTTGTATTGTTCCCGGAGACCACGTGATAGACTTCCACCTTATCATTATCATCTACTGAAATGCCAATAGATGCAAGGGATTCCACAATACCCTTGATCTTCAATGTATAGTCATTCACAGACATACTCTTTTTCTCCATAGTATGAAGTTCATTCTTCAATTGTATCTTTCATGCCTTGGTATTGGTTTCATAGAGTTTTGCCAAGGTGTCCCACGCCTCCTTGGGGGACTTCGCATCCTGTTTGTGCTTAATCATAGTGTTCTGTATACTGATAAAGAGCCAATACATAACTTTTTTGGCTCCTTGGTTCCAATCCTTGAACTCTTTCACATTTGCAGTAGTCGGATTGATTTTCGATATCTCCGGTGCCTCTTTATGCTTACCTTCTATGTAGTCCGAGTAACCCTTTCCCATTAGGAAATTTGTCAACCTAAACCTCCAAGCATGGAAGTTGTTCTTGTCAAGCTTCTCAGCAACAATCTGGTTTATGCCATCATTTGACATCTTGCCAGACACACAAATTTACCAAAAATAGCACTCTGGTTTGTCCTGCACAAACTGCTGTATTTTTTGCAGCGGTACTGTACTACACTCAAATGTCACAACCAGTGACTCAATGTGCATACGTACACCCAATGGCAGCTGTTTGACCTCCTTGCATCACACACAATGTCTACACAACCAATCTGTCTTCATGTAGTTCTTAAACAGAGTTCTGCATAGAATCGATGACTTACCTCGCAGTGCTCAAAATCGCCTGCTTTTTGAAAAACGGAGGTCCTAACGCGCCTGAAATACGTTTTTGACCCGGAAAATTATGTCCAATAGGACCCAATAGTTTCCTTATAGCTTTACTCCCATGAAGAAAGCTCCTCAATCACAGATCATTTGCGGGTGCCTCCCGTAGAGCTCCCGACAAGAGTGTAGTCGCCAACACAAATAGGGAAGAGTAAATGAAGCTCTTACCCTCGTACCGCTTCCTGTGCTTCTCTTGCTTGCAGCTTAACCCTTAGCATGAACGAGGCTCTGATACCATGAAAAGATGCAGTGGATAAGAGAACTTGAGCTCTTGCAAGCACACACACACTCACAAAACCCTAAAAGAGAGCACACAAGGTGAGAGGCTGAAAATCTTCTTCTTATTCTTCACAACACAACTCAACATGCCATATACGAAGATAAGAGTACACACAGTATGAAAAGGTACTCAACCAAATACATACTAGGGTTCTCTAGTGTGAACCCAACTAAATGAGCTGGCGCTATAACTATGCCAGTCTCTAGAATGGCTGTCACACACAGCCTGTCCTCCCACTGGCCCCGCATATCACCCAGATCTCACCAACCATGCCAGTGGTGTAAGTGTGGGGCCTATCACCCAGGCGGGTCATCACAGTGTCCACCGCCTCACTAGATGAGCTTGAAATCTCAACATGCCCAAACTTGTTTGGAGACATGATCGAATATGTCAACCCAATGTGATGAATGTTAATGGTCTATAATTCCACATGATAAGGAAAGAATTCCCCTCTTTTCTATAATGTCCTTGCAACCACAATTCAAGAAATGGGGCATTTATTTTGTTGGTCCCATTACTCTGGCTACTTGAAACACCCAAGCAAGGTATTTCGTAGCAATAACGGATTACTACTATACTAAATTCATGGAAGCTAAAGCCGCAAAGAAAGGCTGATGCAAGATCCATCGTCAAATTCCTTTACCAGTGTGTGATCACTAGATTCAGATGTCCTCTTATGCTTGTTAGTGATGACAAAGGCGCCCACTTCATCAATGAAGTAGCACAATTCGTTACAAGAATTCGTGGTCACATACCATAAATATTTACATTATTATCCCAAAGCTAATGACCAAGCACAAAGTATTAATAAGACGATATGTGCCATCCTAGCCAAGATTGTTGGGGCAAGTCATAAACAACGATTGGTAAAAAAAGTTTCTAGCTGCACTCTGGGCTTATAGGATGGCATACAAAGTGGTGATTTAACACAACACCCTTCATCTTGACGTATGAAACTGAAGCAGTCATATGACGCCCATGGAGTCCTTGATGCTAAGCCTAAGGGTTGTAGTGCAAGAAAGGTTCACTGTGACCATCTTAGGTGATGAATCTTTGAGCTAGAGAAACTAGATGAAATGCCCCTAAGAGGTGTGCATGGCATGATTGTAGAAAAACTAGGCATAAACAATGGTTTGACAACAACCAAATCAAGGAAAGGAGATGAGTGAGGGAGATATGATCCTTCTTTATAGCATGAAAAATCACAAAAAGAAGCTTAAATACAAAGGACAAGGACCCTTCCTAGTAATTAAAATAACTCCATAGGGAGTTGTACGCATTGAAACACTCGATGGCATGGAAATGGCAGATTATTTCAATGGTAATAATAAATTACAATGCTACTATAGGCCACTCATGCAAAACGCCTTAAAGGCAATTCACCTCAAGAAGGATGAAAAATAAAAACAAAATGAAATGAAGAAGGAAGTACAAAAAGAAGCCAAGGAAAGATAAGAGAAACTTAGAGAGAAACAAATCTCTATGAACATGTCTCAAGTAGTTGACTTTAAGGAAGATGACTAGAAGCCAAACCTGCTCGTCACGCTTATGGTTGGGAATGACTACACTTGTAGGATTGATCCAAAATTTAGCACTTTTAGACACAATTGCTAATCATAACCTGATGTCCTATGACACGTGGGACTCTCTAGGCTAACCTAATTTTCTCCACACCTAGGTCACAGTCACCCCACAACTGCTTTAAATTGTGTTAAATGCCTAGGTGTTATTATAGTTCTATTTCACATTGGGAATAACCCCTTGGAAGGGAGGTTCTATGTCATGCCTATAAGGACGATGCAAGAAGAAATCCTCCTTGGAAGATGATATATAGCCACAACAGGTATCACATAGAGTGGGATGCAAGGATGACCACACTACAACTTGCCTTATGATAGATTACCATCCTTATGGATAAATTATTGTCCTTATGGAGGATAGGCAAAGATCTGGAACTTTGAAATCTGCAATAGAAAGGCATATCATCATCCTCATCATCTGTGGTCTCAGGTCCCAAAGTAAAAAGAACAAGATAAGGTTGTACAACCAAAAAAGGTTCTTATACTCTATCTTAAACCTTGTAAAGCCAAGCCCCTTTCTAATAAAGCCTCTTTAAAGCGACTAACTCCACTGAATATCAAGCTTCACATGAACCTTGCAAAGCCAAGCCCTGATAGGGCTTATACTTTGCCATAAACCTTGAAAAGCCAAGCCCCTTTCCAATAAAGACTCATTAGAGTAACTAACTCCACTAAACATCAAGCTTCATTAATGTCGCTCACCTGCTAACCAAGCTAGCTCTATAAACACTACTGATGACTGTCAACAAGTACAACCCCAAAAGGCTCGACAAGGACCCCAAAATCGAAGCCAGACACCCAGCACAATAACCAATGGTGGTGGGTACCAAAGGAGGTTCCCTCATAGCATATGGATCCCCAAAAGATCCCAATCCACCTCTCAAGCCTCAGTGACTTGAGCCACAACCACTTAAAGATGGGTACTCCTGAAATCCTAAAAGTTCTATGAAGGCAACATGCAAATATGGCCAAAGCTACAGACACCCGCTGATGTACGCTATCACAAGTCCACTACACCACACAAATTACAATCGATGCAAAAGATGGAAACACGCATTACCACTCAGCATTGCCAGACAAGTGCAAGGTAAAAGTGTAAGAGAAAGCTAAGGAGTACCACAACCACAATGATTTCATCAACAGAGCGATATATCCTCAACCTTGGTAGCCCCACCTGCACTCATAACACGACTACCAAGCTCCACCTCTATATTAAGAAACCCATCTCTGCAACACTAAACTATAAGCCATCCCCAACCAAGTTGTTTCAAGATGGCCAAAGGAAGATTTCAAAGCCTCACCAAAGCCCAATTGGAGCCCAATTGTAGCAATTGTAAATTGGGCAAGAGGTTTGTACAAAACCTGCAGTGGGGTGCTAACCACCTAATGAAGCACAAAACCTATAAATAGGATTCTCCAAAAAGTGAGAGAGAAAAAAGAAAACAAAAGAAAAGAGAAGAAGAGGAAGAAGCTGTCATGTCATAAAACTCATAAAGAAATGCCTAGGCCAAGAGTATAGAGGACCACAGCCTCCACGCCAACACAATGACTAAACCTAAAGGTTGTTCCATTTTGAAGGATCAGCCAAAATTTCTCTAAGGGCTAAGGAATTGTCGTTCACTCATGCCTATCCAGGACCATTCACTCATGCCTACCCATGGCTATCCACTCTTGCTTACCCATGGTTGTACGACTATATAGCCACGGCCATTCCTCCTACCTTCTGCATAGCCACCATAGTTGTACCACTTCAGAACCATGGACATGCCCCTTTGAAGCCACGACTATGCCTCCCCGGGAAATCTATAAACGGCAGAGATCCTCTTATTTTTCTCACTTTCTCTCTTTCTCTCTAGCCAAACTCGTCATTTTTTCTCTCAAACTTTACCAAAATTTCACCTTAACCTCACTTTCTACTTACCCTTTACCATGGCCACTAGTGTAGAGAATTCAAACTCTTCTCTTGAGGTGGTAACCCACACCCCCTATATGAAGAAGAGAAAGTTTTTCATCATTTTGCATAATATGGCATGCACCCCACCCAGATCTCCTATTTAGGTGAAGACCTCATAAAGCAAGTGGATGACTATGCGATCCATAGCCTTATGAAGAACATCCACAAATTTATTAAAAGTCCTACTATATAATTGATCATGGTGTTGTGCACCATAGATTAAGCATAAACTATGGTGGGTTATACCACACCAAGAACTCCATGACTAGAGAGAGAGAGAGAGTAGCACACTGAACAACAATACTATATTGCATATGATATGAACCATAAAAATGAGAGGCTTCTAATATAGATAGTCTCAAGCCCAAATATCCATACATGTGTCCACCTATTTGGCACTCTTATCTAACCACACTCAAGATAATATCTAGCACCTCTAGGTTGCATTCACATAAGCAAATTACCAAAGCTTTAGTTTACCTTGTACATTTCAACACCCCTCCTCAATGTAAACTTGGGTGTGTGCATACAATCTCTCTAACCAAATTACCATTCAACTTTCATCCCCCATACGTTTGCCATAGCGATGTCATGCGTCTAATCTATCTACACCAACCCTTAAGGCAAAATAGTAGTCTCCTCTCTCCTCACAAAGGTCTTGTATCATGTTGCAAGGTGGGACACATTACCTAATCCAATCCGTTTACAAGTGGAGGTCACAGTCCCTCGCCCGCCCGAGCCTCAAGCTTGCCCCAACACTCCCCCTTCCAAGTGCCAACACATCGAAATGCAAGAAGAAGAAGACCAACATAGGGCTGAGAGAAGGAGGAGCTCCGGAAGATGTCCTAGTTCCTTAAAGAAACTCTTTTACAATTGTCATCCAACACTCTTGGAGGCCAGACACTACCCTTTCCCTCGCCCCAACATGACACAATGAAGGACCTTTTGCATCGCTCTCCCAAACTGCCACCAACAAGCATACTAAGGACATGCCAAGAAGTCTGCCTAGCCAAAACTGTAAATGCAATTGTGATAAACTATGAGTTGAATTGTTAGAAGCTAAGAAAGACTATAGGTCATGAAAGATCTCTTCCCCCTCTGCACGCAACAAATTCGGGGGTGCTAGCAACAGCGGAAGTAGCACTTCTTGCACGGGGCAGAGCCTCTCACTCGAGGCCTCGCCCACCACAAATATCCGGACAAGAGACCAGTCCCTCGATTCTTCCAAAACCGAACCCAGAAAAACTTCCCTCGCCTAAAAAGCACGGGCGATTCCTCCACGGATATTTTTATTCTAATGTAGTCAAGAGCCTTAACTAACACCAAACTAATTTGATCGAACTCGTAAGTCACATGGTCAGATCAAGGAAAAGACTTGCACTTGGCCAACACTTTTTTCCTCATCGAGAGGCACAGCCGTTGATTTTTTTCCATAGAACAAGGAACTGTCCGAGATTTACTTCATCTATTGTACCATAACAGAATTGAGTCTCATTTTAGGGATCCATCAGTCTAGCCTAACCCCATCCAATCCCATGGGTTAGCCAACCGTACAACCACTGTAGTGATAGGATCCATTTAAGAATTTGTTTATGTTTTGTCCCGGGTACCAGGGAAAAGATTTCTCGGGCCCCCTAGCCGATGCTTCATGCAAACTTCAAGATAGTCACACCACTTACACACCCAATATGAAACTACCTTTTTCCCAGATTCAACTGTCTTTAAAACAATCTTTTAATGAAACCATAGTATCATTGATCATAATCCTCCAAAATATCTGGTTGAATTCTAATTTCCAATCATTCCTTCATCGGTGTACCTATGGCATCATTGGCAACTAGAACGCTCACCACCTATTCACTCAGGGGCCTTTTCAATAGTTCCTAGCTCATAGTACCTTACAATATAATCACATAAGAAAATCTAGATTGACTCTCCGTTGAAGATCAGTAAGATCAACCAACAGATCCATATAAAAGAGCCATGGACTCATCTGTTGAAGACCAGCAAGGTCAATCAACCAGATCCATGCCCGAGTTCAAAAACAACTCTAACACCTTATTCCATTTCCTTCCTCGACGCACGCGTGGGTATCTTTGGCGAGAGCCCGAGCACCGTATGGTCAGCACCCTCTAGGATTCTTCGCAGGTCACCTAGCGCTTCACTCATAGGCTGCTTCCTTGGTCCCTCATCCACCGTACCGGAAGCTCACCATTTAAATTGAACCGAGGCTGGTCAAGACCTCGGTGGATGACCTTACTACTACGCAAGACGTCCTCCATTGACTCTTCGTCAGATGTTGTAACTTTATCACTTAGGTCTCCACGACCTCATTCACAAGACTGTCAAAATGCTTCCCTAACATTCTTGACATAAAACAATCATTTAAAAACAGGTCATAAATACAGTTTATATAACAAACTCTTGTCTTTCCACATTATTTCACATCAATGTACATTTCTTAATCCACATCCAATCATATATATTCCCATCGTCCTTCATCCATTCTCATCCAATCACATCATATTCCATCTCATCACATCTATCCACATTTATCCTTATCACACCTCATCCATTCGCATCTACCCATGTCCACATCTCATCACATTACATTCATTCACATCTCATCCTTTCATATCTACCCATATCCACATCACATTACATCACATCTATTCATATCTACCCATATCCACATCACATTACATCACATTTATTCATATCACATCTCATCCATTCACGCCTATCCCCATTCACATCACATCTCACCCAGTCACATCTATCCCGATTCATATCACATCACATCACATCCATTCACATCTATTTATGTCACGTCGCATTCACATCCATTCACATCTCATCGCATTTATTCACATCCATCACATTCATTGCATTCCCATCCCATTACATACATTCTATCCACATCCATATCCATCCATATCTCCTCACATCCATACACATTCTATCTCATTCATCCACATCCATCCAATCATTCACATCCACATATATTCACATCACATCACATTTCATCCACATCTCATCCACATTCACATCCACATCTCATCTACATTCACATCCACATCCCTTTACACCACATCACATCTCATCTACATCCATATCCACATCCATTTACATCACATCCTTTCACGTATTCTCACATCTCATTCTCATCTCTTCATTCATATCCACATCCATTTATATCACATTTTTTCACATATCCTCACATCTCATTCTCATCTCTTCATTCACATCCACATTTATTTATATCACATCCTTTAAAATATCCTCACATCTCATTTTCATCTCTTTATTCATATCCACATCCATTTATATCACATCCTTTCACATATCCTCACATCTCATTCTCATCTCTTCATTCACATCCACATTTATTTATATCACATCACATCCTTTCACATCCACATCCACCATTTACATCACATCACATCCTTTCACATCCACATCCACATCCATTTACATCACATCACATCCTATCACATCCACAGCCACATTCATTTACATCACATCACATCCTATCACATCCACATCCACATCCACATCCATTTCACATTTAGTAACATTTTCTTTTTTTGATACCGATGGGTATTTCTCTAATATTTCTACCAATTGCTTGGCCTAGGTAAAGGTTCTTTTTCTCAACGAATATTTTCATATTCTTTCTTAATTTTTTCAAGTGAAATATATTCAATATTCTTCTTTTTGAGTAAAAGATTCATGGGATTTACAAAAATCAATTCTACCCATATTTCCCAATAATACTCAAAATTCCACTTTTGATAAATACTCATAATTTGAATTATGCTAAAAATTTATCTTTTTTCCATTTAATTTCTTGGATCTCAAATATCATGGGGATTCCTCTTTTTACATTTAATTGATTAAATTCTAAATGTCATGGGAAATCCTCTTTTATCATCAAATAAATTTATCTAAAATTCCTCTTTTCTCTATAATATAAAAATATCCATTAATTCACAGGGAGGCTAGAGAAATGCAAAAAATTACTAAGGCCACCTAGGATAGTCAAGAGAATATATGTGCCACCTTCCAGACATACAAGCAAGTTATAGAAGAAACATTGGCATAGAAGGAGGAGAAACTAACAGGCCTTAGAAGAGAGAGGCAAGAGCAATCCTAGTAGCGTAGGGGCATACATCAGGCATCACCAAATGCAAGGTTGATACCTTGATGGATGCTACCACCAAGCTCCCTACCCTAACCTACCCTCCCCATAACCCTACCACCACTCTTGACCTCCATTATCACATTATCTAACTTAACCTCCTCCAACATAATATCTTTTTAGAAGAGCTCATCACCATCTCTTCTCCCTCATACATTATCAAAGTCTCATTGTGCTGGCTTGGCTGGAAGGGGAGGGGTGGAAGGAAATCCACATGGCCTACAAATCACTTCATTTTCAAGAAACATATCCCTACTCCCCCCTAGGGTTTATTAGTTTTGTACAACCATGTTTACCACCAATTGGAAATCCTCACCCCGCCATTGCTAGAAAGCCTCACCACCACTGCTGGGAAAGCCCTTGCGCCATAGAAAGAGTGTAGGAACAAACCAATGTCATGGAGATTTTCCCAACCACACTTGGGAGCATAAAATATCTCAACCAAGAAGTCAATATTCCATGACCTAGCTCACAAATGTAGAGGTATGGTGTGTCACTCACCTCGTGAATACTTGTGCTTAGGATCCTCGTAGGAGACGATGTTGTTGTGCAGCCACACTCCAAAGCTCTGCTCTGCCACCACCACCACCACTACCACACTCCAAAGGAAGTAGACCCTCCTCATAGCTTACTCTTTCACACTCACTCTTTCACATGCAAACAAGAAAGCACACATAAAAGCTCACACAAGCAAGAAAGAAATAGCATAAGATAGTAGATATAGAAGAAGAGCTCTATTGAATTAGCATAAAACAACAATGAGTCATGAGAGTTATATTTTAGGTTTTATAGGTGACCTCTAGTTGGGCAGCCAAAGTTGAAAGTCTGGTCCTCAGGCTTATTTGGCCACTCTAGATAGTGTAAACACCTATTCTAAAGCTAGCAATCTCCACCAAAAATCTTGTGGTGGTGCACCTTTAATATATGAGCAACAAGAACAACACACGTTACATATATAAAACATGGTTTTCAAGTGAATTTGACACATTTTGGCATTTCTAGCCTAAAGGTGAAGAAAATGATGTGGTGCTTGGTATATCGACACCATAGAGGTCTTTGGCAAAGGTTAACATACCCCCTTCCTGATATAAATTCCATCCTCAGACCATGTCAATGAAGATGGAAGAGATTGATGTTGGATGCATGTTGGCATTGGAAATGTTGGAGGTCTTGGAAGTTTTGCAAGGAAACAACGTACAATGAGTGAAAGATCCCTACCCCCTCTGTGCAACGGCCGGATTCTAGGGTGCTAGTAGCGGAAGTAGCACTTCTTGTGCAGGGCAGAGTCTCCCACTCGGGGCCTCACCCATGAATATCTGGACAAGAGACTAATCTCTCAGTTCTTTCAAAACCGAACCCAGAAAAACTTCCCTCACCTAGGAGGCATAAGCGATTCCTCTAGGAAAAATTATTCTAACGTAGTCAAGAGCCTTAAATTACCCTTTTTCATTCCGACCGAACCCACAAGTCACATGGCCGGGTCAAGGGAGGAACTTGCACTTGGATCATAGAGACCAATGCTTTTTTCCCTATTAAGAGGCACAACTGTTGATTCTTTTCCATAGAATAAGGATTATCCGTGATTTATATCAACTAACGTAGCTTAATAGAATTGAATTTTATTTTAGGAATCCATCAGCTCTTCTAGCCTAACCCCATCCAATCCCATGGGTTAGGTTAGAACCCTCTAGGATCCTCCTTAGTGTCCTAGCACTTCACTCAGGGACCGCTTTGTCGGTCCTTGCCCATCGTACTTACCGAAAGCACACTATTTTAACCGTACCGAGGCTGGTCAAGACCTTGGCAGGCTTTGCCGCGAGCGACGTCCCCTCAATGACTCCCCGCCAGCTATTGCAACAAACCTCCTCTTAGTAAAACACATGCCAAATGCTTCCTCCAGTATTTTGGCGTAATACAGTCCTTTAAATGAAAAACAGAGGTTCCAATGCAAGTAAAATTTCGAGTTTGAGATTGGTTCCACAAAACCCCTTTTTTCCATAATTCCCAGTTTCATAATGAGGATCCTTGATCTCTCATGAGGGTAATCTACCCATCATTTTTGACTAATTGTCCAACTAGATTGTTGGTGAGTTTGGTCGAAGAAAAACTAGTTTAGTCCAACGGTAGTCTATTCTTTGTATTTAGGAACTGGAATTGGTCACGAAGTTTTTTTGCTTGATTCAGATCGAGAGATGGACAAGTAGGTTTACTGACTATCCCTAACTAACCAAATTTATTCGGTTTAGTTCTAATGAGGATTCCCTTCAGATAAACATCTATTTTTGGGTAAATACCAAATGCTTTTTTTGAGTTTTTATTATCAATTTCTGATAAGAATTCATTTCTCCTTATTAGCTTTCAACAACAAAGCTCTGATACCAGCTGTGAGATCCCCCCTCTAGGATTCCGGTGGCGGAAGCAGCGTCGGCCTCCTGCGGGGGCGCGGATCCACACTCGGGGCCTCGCCCTCGGATGTCCGGACTTAAATGTGTCCACTGGACTCTCCGTTGAAGACCAGCTAGCCAGCCAACGAGATCCAATATCAAAATAAGATTCACAAAAATCTTTCCTTTTAGTCCATCCGAATCTTCCTCGACGCATGCATGGGTGTCCTAGCAACCACGAGCCCGTGCATCGCCTGGTCGCCTGGTCATAACCCTCTAGGATCCTCCTTAGGTGTCCTAGCACTTCACTCAGGGACCGCTTCATCGGTCCTCGCCCATCGTACTTACCAAAAGCGCACCATTTTAACCGTATCGAGGCTTGTCAAGACCTCGGTAGGCTTTGCTGCAAGCGACGTCCCTCGAGGACTCCCCGCCAGCTATTGCAACAAACCTCCTCTTAGTCAATTTTCAATCATTTCTTCATCTGTGTACCTATGGCATCATTGGCCAACCAGAATGCTCACCACCTGCACTTTTCGATAGTTCGTGGCTCATAGTACCCGGGAATATAATCACATAATAATCCAGATGGACTCTCTGTTGTTGAAGATCAGCTAGATCAATCAACAAGATGCATGTAAAAGGGTCATGAACTCATCCGTTGAAGACCAACAAGGCCAATCAACCAGATCCATGTCCGTGTTCACAAAACAACTTTAACTCATTTTCTTCCCTGACGCACGCGTGGGTATCTTCGACAACCCAGAGCCCAAGAACCATATGGTCAGCACCCTTTAGGCTCCTTCGTAGGCCACCTAGCGTTTCACTCATAGGCCGCTTCCTTGGTTCCTCATCCACTGTACTGGAAACTCACCGTTTTAATCAAACCGTGGTGGTTGGTCAAGACCTCGGCCGACCTTGCCACGCAAGACGTCCTTCCTTGACTCTCCGTCAACTGTTGCAACCTTTTCACTTAGGTCCTCAATGACCTTAGTCGACAAGATAGTCAAAATGCTTCCCCAACATTCTTGACATAAAACAGTCTTTTAAAAACAGATTTCATATACAAATATAGTTTCCAACGAACTCCCATCTTTCCACATCATTCTATGTCATTTCTCATTATTCCACATTCTTCTACATTAATTTCCATTGCATCATTCCTCATCCATTCATTATCAAAAATTTATAGTAAAACTCAGAAAGAGCATTTACGTATTGTGTTTTCATTCCTTATGCTTCATTAATGAAGACTTTTAATTGACATCCCGTGTTTAAATCTAAATTTTTGTTCACTTTTTGGATCCTTGATCCTCTAAGGGATTCCAGATTCTTTTTTTGGGGAAACTATGAATAAATCGGTCATACGTTCATTCAACTAAGCATGTTTCTGGTCTTTTTCTGGGAAGTCCTTTTTCCCATTCAGAAAGTACTCCAAGATTTTACCTTCCAAGAATCTAGACGTATACTTCGATTTTCGAAAGATATACTTTGATTTTCCAAAGGTTAAATGTATTCAAATTCCTTTTCTGATTTAAGATTTATCCTAGTTTTCTCGATGAATATTTTCACATTCTTTCTCAAATTTCTCAAAATAAGATATAGTCAATATTCTTCTTTTTGAATAAAAGATTCATGGGATTTACAAAATCAATTATACCCATATTTCTTCTTTCAGTATGAACACTAATTTAAATGAATCATTTCCAAAATTCTCGTAAATTGAATTATTCCAGAAAAAATGTTCATAACCTTCTTTATTTTTTTACAATTGAATAATGCTCTAAACTTCTCTTTTTGCATAAAATTTATTTCGCATAATTTTATTCCCATAAAATGATAATACTCAAAATTCCACTTTTGATAAATAAATAAAAATACTTATATTTTGAAATATGTCAAAAATTCCTCTTTTAACATTAAAATGTTTGAATCTAGAATATCATGGGAATTCCTCTTTTTACATCTAAATTCTATGCATGAAAAATAAATTTATCAAAAATTTCTATTTTCTCTTAATTAAATAAATATGCATAAATACTAAAAAATATTTTCCATAAATATGATGAAAATCATTCTTTTAATGTAAAAATATCTAAACCTAGAATATGATAGGAATTCCTCTTTTTGCATTATTTAAAATCATGCATAAAAATAAGATATATAATTTTTTTCTAGAAAATTTGCCATAGCTTCACTGAGAATATTCATTTTTTTATTTAAATGAAAACTTGTAATGAAAATATGATAGAAACTTCTCTTTTAAACTAAAATTAGATTTATGCATACATAGCATAATTATAATCACAATTATAAGCATAATTATGATTAATTCTCTAGATTAGACTAAAATAATCATTTCTCATTTCTAAAAATTTTAGCATAACCTCCTTTCAATTTAGGATGAATTTATATGATTTTTCCATACCATAAACAAGATTAAAAGAATTAATCTTTCTTTTTCCTGGATTAAAAATCATGAAAATAACTAATCTCTTTCTCTAGCTTGTCAAGCATAGATTTTGGCATAAGATAAAGAGATTATGAATAAGAATCATCCTTCTACCAAGGATTTAGCCATAGGAATGACTAATCTTTTCAAGAGAGATTTTCTTAAAGAAAAACATTAAGATTAAGCATAAAAATCAACATTAATCTAAATAGACATTATGAATCTTTGGAAAATCTTGATTTGAAGAAAAACCATTGCTTAGAAAGCTTCTAAAGCTTTAGAGGGGTTGAGAAGAAGAATATCATTGAGAGAATTGAAAATAAACCCCATTAAATTAGGTTTACCTTTGATTTGGGCTTCTTTCTTTGGCTAGAAGAGAAGCCCCCAAGCAAGTCATTGGCCACCAAGAGAGAGAGAGAGTAGTCTCCAAAAGAGGATGGAGGAGAGAGAAGCTCCAAAGCTCTCAAGAGAAGAGGCAAATTAGAGAGATAATAGAAATATGCTAATTTAGAGATAATACTAGCATGGTATTGCTCCAATATGAAAATACAAAGAAATGAGGGTCTATTTATAGGTGAGGGAGGCCATTAACCAAGTCCAATTGGGTTTTAGAGCCTTCCAGCTACAGTTTGACCCAATTCAAATAAGATTTAGATTAGTTTGGGCCCCCTTTTGATCCAGTTTGCACTAGGAGAGAGGAGAGATGAAATATCTTGATTTTTTTGAATTAAAAAAGCCAAACAATGATGATGAAGAAGGCACCCAGCTCAAGTGGGTTTCCCACCTTACTGAGGTGTCAAAAATGCATCATTTCACCTAAATATCTCATCTTTTTACTAATATACCTTAGTTTTTAACTAATAAACCTTGTACTCAGTCAACTCTTCATCTTATGTGAGTATTTACTCATTTTTGGGCTATTTTCTTTTATTCATTGTATTTATCTCATCCCAACACTTGGATTAATCCTATTGGCCCTCTGGAACTTTATTTGGACCTTAATCCAAGAATTTCTAAAAATGTGGACCCTTAGGCTAAGGACTCTTATACTCACAGTCAATTAATTCCTAATGCACATTGGAAAGTTCATTTTGAACTTCTGTTTTAGGGGAATTCATTTTGGAGATGAGGAGAATTTTTGTATCCAAAAATATCTCAATTTTGAATTACCTCTCTCTAGACATTTTCTCTCACTAGGCCAAAATAGAGTAAAACAAGATCTTTTTCCATTTATGAGGGGGGATGATTACAAGAGACAGAAGGAGAGATTCTTACACCTTTACATCTCAAAAGCTGGAGGGAGGAATCTTACAACAACGAGTAAGGTGCTCTTGTGGAAAATAATTGAAATTCAAGCATAACGCAAACACCTAATTAAGCACTGAGGAAAGATTTTTGCCGACTAGTGAAGTTTTTCTAGTTAGGACAAGGGCAATATTAAGGTTGGTCCAAATTCAATCTAAAATAATGGAGCAAAAATCATGCCTTGGGTTATGCCCCTATGAAAATATGTAAGGGGGAAGAGAGCTTGAGCTCTCGCAAGCACACACACACACTCACACAAACCCTAGAAGAGAACACACAAGATGAGAGGCTGAAAATTCTTCTTCTTCTTCACATAACAAAAGAGGTCTACAAAGAAGATAAAGTTACTAACACACATAATAGAGTATACACAAGCGGTCCATAATGTGAACATGCTAAGAGGAGTGGGTAGATGTGGACTAGTTGGTGTAGTCTAGCTGTAGAATTTTTAGCGAAGATATGTCAGTGCCAGCTACCAAACCCGCCAGTGATGTAAATGTCGAACGGTCATGCAGGTGCCTCATGAGTGTCAGCTCATGTTGAGCTTGACATCTCAACACTCCCCCCCTTAAGCTTAACTCCAGCTCATGAACTCCAAGCATATCTCAAAATCTGCAGAGCTTCTTAGCTCCCAAGGCCTTCATGAAGATGTCAACTTGATCCTGTGTGCTGACGTAGGCCAAGTCAATGTCACCTACCAAGACTCTCTCCCCAATGAAGTGGTAATGTACCTTAATGTGTTTCGTCCACGCATGGAAAATTGGGTTGCTGGGGCCAACTGTATATTTCTAAGATTTTCATAATATATGACAACCTTTCTCTCCACATGCAATCCCAAATCATCAAGTAGCTTGCATAACCAAGCTACCTCACATGCTGCCACTGCAGCTCCTCTGTACTCTACCTCTGTACTCAATAAGGCAGCTGTGGGCTGCTTCTTGCTGCTCCATGTGACAACAACACTCCCTAATGAAAACAAAAATCCACTGGTAGATCTCTTGTCGGGATGCTACCTGCCTAATCTGCATCTGTGTACCCATATAGCTCCAATGGTACACCTGCTGCATAAAACAATGCATAATCAACAGTGGCCTTCAAATACCAAAGTGTGCATCGCACACTGTCAAGATGTGGGTTGTGCAAAACCTGCATAAACTGGCTCTCTAAGCCAACAATGTAACTCAAATCTGGCCTGCTGATCATGACATAGATCAAACTCCCCACAATCTTCCTGTACATAGTGGGATCCTCCAACACATAATCTACATCCGCACACTAAGCTTGCCATTTTGATTTAATGGCACCGATATTGATTACAATCAGCCATCCCATACTTGGACAACATGTCCAATACATACTGTATCTGTGAAGATAGCCAAATACCCTCAGGTGTGCGAATGACCTCAATTCCCAAAAAGTAGCTCAGATCTCCCAAATCCTTCATCTCAAACTTCCTTTTGAGAAGACTTTTCACATGCTCAATCCCTTCCAAGTTGTCACCTCCTCCAACAATAAGATCATCTACATACATCTCAAACTTCCTTTTGAGAAGACTTTTCACATGCTCAATCCCTTCCAAGTTGTCACCTCCTCCAACAATAAGATCATCTACATATATGGTGATGATCACAATACCCTTATCACTCTTGTGCATATACAAGAGTGATCTGCATCTGCCATATGAAAACCAATAGTGACAAGATGCTCAGCAATCTTGTCATGCCATGCTCGTGGAGCTTGCTTCAGCCCATACATACATACTCTGGGTGACATGTATCCTCAAAACCAGGTGGCTGATCCATATAAACTTCTTCGCCATGCAATAACGCATTTTTTACATCCATTTGATGTAAAAACGAGCCTTAGCTACAGCCACTGCAATCACAACTCTCATAGTTGCCATCTTTGTTGCAACTGGGGAAAATGTCTCCTCATATTCAATCCCATGTGTCTGCGCAGATCCTTTGGCTACCAATCTAGCCTTGTACCTACTTATGTTTCACTTTATACACCCACTTACAATCAATAGCTTTCTTGCCTTCAGGCAATGGCACCAAATCCGAAGTCTCATTTCCATACAATGCATCCATCTCCTCATCCATAGATTTCTCCCAACACACATTTCCAATAGCCTCATCAAAACATATGGGTTCTACAACCTACATAACTTTTTCCATAAAAGCATAGTGATGTGCCACATAACCATCAAAAGTCAACCTCTGCACAGGGTTTTTGACTCTTCCAGATCTTCATAACTTTGCATTCATGGATTCCATAGCCTTCTTCACACCAAGTGTCCTCATTGGCTGGAATCCCAAGCTCCTCATCCAAGGCTCATCTCTGAGCCAATAGAATCACCATTAACAAGAGAATGCCCAACAAAAATATCAGGCATACCAAGGGGCTCAACCTTTTCTCTTTGCCTTTGTATGATGTACCAACTATATTTTCACGACTGGTATTATGATGCAGCCTACTACTCCATGGTCTATCAACAACAGAACCACTAGATGAGGACTCTCCTAGTCCACTCAATGACTGTGATTGCTAACTTGCATTCTATGCAACCACATTTCCACTTACATCATCAACCCCGACAACATCTTTTTTAATAGCATACCAGCTACTTATCTCATCAAATACAACATCCTTGCTTATATTCAGGATGGCGATGATGCCGTCGAACTTTATAAAGAAAGTCGAACAACTTTTCATCTGGGGTTTCTTGAAGGCCAGCATCAGACTCCACCTTAATTCTGAAAGGATCCATCTACAAGCCAGGAAATATGTCATGAGACCAAAGTTTTTTGTAAGATAATAAAGGATTAGGTGTTGAAAAATACAAGTGAATAGGGTGTGTGTGGGAACAAGCTCTTGGATAGAGGCTGTAAAAGAGGAGATGTAATTGTGAAAGAACCTGTGAAAAGGTGAGAAGAATCTACTGGGAGAGAATAAAGGGTAGCATGAGAGAATTTAGGAGTGTGGAGTTATTCTGGGAGATATTCAAGGAAAAGAGAAGAGGTGGAGAGAATCAGGCAAGAGGTGGAGATATTCTGGGAGTGAATCATGGAGAAATCAATGGGATTTGATGCTTGATGTAAACTCTATAAATTGAGGCATAGCCCTAATGAGAATTTGCTGGTTTTTGAGTATCCATGCCTACATTAATCTATTTGCTAATTAATCACTAATTACGTCTTAATCATTTATTAATCACTTTGTTAATGATGTTGATTCTAGTGGTTGATCCACCATAGCTCATCATTATGCTCAAATTTCAACATGGTATCAGAGCCATGCCTAGAATCAATTAGGTTTATGAGCCCATTAGTTAATTAATTAGGATTAGTAGATAATTAGTTAAAAAATCAACTTTTAGTGAGTTTTTCACCTTCCCCTTCATCCCCAGCCAGTGGAGGATCTCTAACACTTTGAACACTCACAATTAGGGCATAAGCTTCTAGCATATCATAGCTAACCTCCTTGGCTTCAAGCCCATGAAGAAAACGCAGCAAACCGCTAAAACGAACAAAGGAGAATTTGACGTTTTTTCAGCGCGTTTTTCTGAAGGGAACTACAGATCTCTCCTTGCTCAAACCAAATCCTTCTAATTCCTCTTAGCCCAAGGGGTAATCAAGCATGCTCTACAAGCTGGTGAAGACAGAAATCAATTTCATCAAGTCTACAGTGAGATCCAAGCTCTTCATCAAATCTGTAGGTGACTTTGGTAAAACAGATATTAAGCTTTCAATATTTGGTCAAATCTTGTGTTTCTTGGCTTAATCCTCTACTAGACTCATTGCTATTGATGCCTTTGAAAGCATTTGAGCTCATTTGAAGTGGAAGGCACCAGATCTGGACTCCCCGCATACTCTGTTTTCTGCATACAAAACAGAGTATTAATCTGCTAATCAATGATTAATCAATGCTAATCACTATATTTTGGTGCAATTGAGGGTTCAAATTAACCATTAGGTATCTGATATAGATCCCTAAAGGTTCAGATTGCAAATCAGAGTTGGTTTGATACTCCAACCATCCCGTACAAATTGGTTACTCTGATTTAATGTAATTTCTCGTAAAATTGTGCTGATAAATTTGTGAAAATCATCATTTTGCATTTAACCCTTGGTTAATGCCTATAAATCTCACTCAAAATCAAGATTATTCACAGCCAGAGTTGCATTTGGGAATGTGCATAAGAATGGATGCTATACGCATTATGTATTGGGCACATTGCATCAATGTAAAAATGGGAACAGACACTGCCCTTGTCCAGAATAAGGCAAGAGGTAAGACCTCCCGCATAAATTTGGGTTTGCATTGCATAATGATACAAAATAAACATAAAAAACCCAAAGGAACTGTCAGCAAAACATTGAAACATGTTGCTCACATGGAGCAAAATGACCTGACGGTAGACGAGCTCATGGCCCCAGCCATGAAAGAAGAAGAATATCTCTTCCCAAGAAGAGGATCCACACCAAGAAAAAAAGCTGAAGGAAGACATGGACACGAGAAGAGAGGCTGCCACAAGAAGAGAAGCTGCCCCGAGAAGACTGAAAGAAGAGATGGACGCGTGGAGAGATGCTGCCACGAGAAGAAGACTGAAGAAAAGAGAAGATGTGAGGCTCCAAAGAGTGAGGAGCCATGTGAAAATCTCTGAGAGAGAGAGAGATAGAGAGACCCCACAACCCAATGTAACCTGCCCCAATAAAGTAAAACCACCTCTGAGCCACCGATGATGTAGGCCACGTGGTAGATGTAAGTGTGAGCACTTTAGTCAAGGTCGCGGACACTTATAGTAGCCTTGGACACATAGAGAGAGAGAGTGTCAAGGACTATGGAGTTTAGGGACTTGAGGCACTGGTCGCGGGCTGTCAAGTAAGAAAGAAACTTGATACAGGGTCCAGGTGTGCTGAGATAACTTGAGGGGAGGAATAGGCACTAGTCACACGGACTATCAAGTAAGGGGAGGCAAACTTGGTATAGGGTCTAGGTGTGCTAGGATTATTCACTTGAGGGGAGGTGTTAAAAAATATAAGTGAATAGGGTGTGTGTGGGAACAAGCTCTTGGATAGAGGCTGTAAAAGAGGAGATGTAATTGTGAAAGAACCTGTGAAAAGGTTAGAAGAATCTACTGGGAGAGAATAAAGGGTAGCATGAGAGAATTTAGGAGTGTGGAGTTATTCTGGGAGATATTCAAGGAAAAGAGAAGAGGTGGAGAGAATCAAGCAAGAGGTGGAGATATTCTGGGAGTGAATCATGGAGAAATTAATGGGATTTGATGCTTGATGTAAACTCTGTAAATTGAGGCATAGCCCTAATAAGAATTTACTGGTTTTTGAGTATCCATGCCTACATTAATCTATTTGCTAATTATTCACTAATTATGTCTTAATTATTTACTAATCACTTTGTTAATGATGTTGATTCTAGTGTTTGATCCACCATAGCTCATCATTATGCTCAAATTTCAACATTAGGCAAGATCAATATAACATGATAAGCGTGGGAGAACTCTCACCGAGATCTCTAGTCGTGTTGTAGTGATTTGATGAAATATTAGTGAGAAAATGAAAATGCAAAGAAAAATTTGCCAAAATCACTACAACGCGATATGTGTGGGAGAATTTCCACTGAGGCCTCTCTTCACGTTATAGTGATTTGATGCAATATTTCAAAGGTAACGACGATTGTAAGAAAAATCACTCTACAAGAATGATAGTATGACAAATCACTATAACTCAATATGGGTGGGAGAGTTCTCACCGAGTTCCCTCTTTTCTCTATAGTGATTTGATCAAATATTTGTAGGAAACAAATCCATCTATATCCCTTGTGCTCAAGGGAATACCCAATAAACACACATTTTTTTACTTTTGGATCTTCTTATTATGCAAGTTATCTGGCACATGCACATATGCAATATATCCAAAAACTTTCAAGTGAGACAAATCAGGTTTCTTGCTATAGTAAACTTCTCCTCTGGTGTTACATCATGTATGGTTGCAGTAGGAGTCCTATTCATGAGCTAAATTGCTGTAGACACAGCCTTAGCCCAATAGCTATGCGGCATATTCTTCTCTGCCACATCAATGCTTGTGCTATCTTTGCAATGTGCCTATTTTTTTGCTCAGCAACTCTATTTTGTTGCGGAGTGTATCTACATGTAAATTGTCTCTAAATGCCATTATTTTGCAAGAATTCAGAGAACTCATTGGAGAAGTATTATTATTCTCCATCTGACCTTAGGCACTTCACATGCTTTCCTGTCTGTTTTTCAGCCCCATCACTCTAAAATTATAAAAATGAGTGAACACTTCACTCTTCTCCTTCATGAAATACACCCACACTTGTCTCAAGTGGTCTCATCAATGAATGGTACGTAGTACCTGCAACCGCCCATAGACATAATCTTCGCATGACCCCATCCATCTGAATGCACAACATCTAGTACATTCTTTCTCACATTTTTGTCACGTGGAAATACATGTTTTGTTTTCTTTCCAAATTGACATGCTTCACATACTTTCTACATACCTTCAACTTTAAACTCAGACAGCCCTGCCACAATTTCTTTAGTCTGCATAGAGTTCATTATTTGCACATTTATCTTATGCCAAATGTTTGTATCTGTTACAACTCCTGAACCATTTGCAAACATTGTAGCACTCACTTCAGGCAACCAACCTACACTTATCTTTAAAGTCTTCTACATAACAGCCATTAGGGTTAAATCAGACGTGCAAACCCTGCTCAACCATTTTGCTAATAGAAACTAGATTCTTTGTAATGTTTGGAACATGAAATATATCTGCAAGGTACTTCACCTTACCATCCTGTATAGACAATGACATATCTCCAACATGGGCAATTGGATGAGCAGTGTCATCCCCTGTTTCAACAAAACTTGGTCTTTCAAGACTCTTCATTTCCTTGAACCACTCACCATGACTTGTCATATGGTTTGAAGTACCTGAATCAACATACCATACATCATCCTTACATGCTGCTACATCATTTCTAAACATAGCATTAACTACATGTTGCATTACAAACAACCTCTCATTATCCTCATTATTTCTACTAGAGGATGCATAGTTGTTTTGTTACACTTTTCCATTTTGCATGTCACTCTGCTTCTTATAAAAATCTTTCTGCACATGTCCAGGCTTATCACAGTAAAAACACCCTCGTGTATCATTATGATGCCTTATCCAATTACCATGACATCTTTGACTCCCCCTTCTTATAAACTGGTCTCTTCCACCTATGTGTTGTATCAAATCCTGGGACTATTGCTGCTACTGACCATAATTATGATTACCTGTTCATCCACCACCTTGGCCACGTCCATGACCTCCTCTACCTCATCCTCTACTTGAACTCGTGTAGAAGGCTTGCTGCTCTATGAACTATTTTTGTTTTGTGAAAACTGTTGATCTTCACCTAAATTCTTCTCTTCAATGATCAACATTGACACCAAATCTGTGAAGTTGGGAATGTTCTCTCGAGTTTGAATAGATGTCTTGAACTCCTTGTATTGTGGCCGAGGCCACGTAGACACACTTCCACCTTATCATCATCATTAACAGAAACACCAATCGATAAAAGGGATTCCACAATGCCCTTGATCTTCAAGGCATAATCATTCATAGACATATTCTTCTTCTCCACAGTATGAAGCTCATTCTTCAACTAAATCTTTCGTGCCTTGGTGTTAGTTTTATACAGCTTCACCAAGGTGTCCCATTCCTCCTTAGGTGACTTGGCATCCTGTATATGCCCAATCATGGTATCGTGTATACTAATAGAAAGCTAATATACGACTTTCCTTGCTCCTTGATTCCATCCTTGAACTCTTTTACATCTGCAAGCAGTTGGATTAATCTCCGCCGGTGCCTCCTCATGTTCACCTTCAATGTAGTCCCAGTAAACTTTTCCCATTAGAAAATTTGTCAATCTAAACCTCCAAGCATGGAAGTTGTTCTCTTGTCAAGCTTCTCTGAAATAATCTAGTTTATTCCATCATTCAAAATCTTTTCTACAACACAAATTTACCAAAAATAGCACTCTTGTTTGACCTACACAAACTGCTATATTCTCTGTAGAGTGGTACTATACAGCACCCAAACTGTCATAACCAGTGACCTCAATTTGCATACATACACCCAATGGAAACTTTGAGACCCCTTTTGCAATACACACAATGTCTGCACAACCAGTAGGTCAATTAGAGCTTTTTTTTCTTTTGGAAATAGGTCAACGTATATGGGTTTGGGATCCTCATCATGTCTTATTTTAAGCATAAAAGAGGAACTACTATCATATTTCCATTACAAGTTTTTATTCTTTAAAAAAATTTGAGAATTATCAGTAATAGCAGCAAAGCTATGGTAAAATTTTTAGAAAATAATACATATCTTATTTTTATGCATAATGCTAAAAGAGGACTTCCTACCATATTCTAAGATTTGACATTCTATACAAAAAGAATGATTTTCATCATATTCATGAGAAATAATTTTTTTTATAATTATGCTTAATTAATTGATTAAGAGAAAAGAGTAATTTTTTATAAATTTATTTTTATGCAAAAAGAGAAATTCCCATGATATTTGATATCTATACAGGATTAAGGACAACCCCACCTCCCTCCATGTGGGCAAAGGAGGTGGGGCTAATTCAAAATAACCACTCTTCCTTCAAGCGTGAGGAGAAGCCAAATCTCACATCTTCCAATGTAATTTTAAATTTGAATCTAAGAAGATCTCATCTCACATCTTTCAATGAAATCTTTGTATACATGCTTACATACCTATAGATACACACTTTTATATATATTATGTATGTATGTGTATCTATAGG